>NW_005841891.1:3273969-3310073 GCF_000455745.1 Alligator sinensis
AATGGCAAGTTCTCTTTTAAAAATTCACAAATTCTCTAATTAAACCCCCCCAAATTTATGACTAAAATGAAACACCACTATATATGTGTGTGTGTGTGTATATATATATATGTGTGTGTGTGTGTGTGTGTGTATATATGTATGTATGTACAAGTTAAATGCAATATTGTATTGATATATTTACAATTTTAAAGCAATTTGGAAGTCTACCCATGACTTAATCACTATAATAAAATGAGTTCTAAATCCCTATAAATTTTGGAATTTTTTGGTATTTGATTTTGCGTTTTTTATCATGGTAAATCAGACCTCCTCCTGCCCTCTTAGCTTACCAGCACACAGGTCCAGGTCCCTGCTGGTGCCCCTCACTCCCAAGCCACAGCCCTCCCACCCCTCCAGCACTGCCAGAGGGGCCGTCCAGATGTCAGGGCTACAAGGCCAGGGACCCAGGTCCATAACCCTCTGCCCCACCAGCAGCACCCAAGCCCTGGCTGCTACCGGTGGCTGCTGTAGTAGAGCGGAGCATGTAGCCCAGGTCCCCCATGGGTGGCAAAGCCAGAGTGGAGCCCATGCTGCAGGGCAGAGCGGGGCCAGATGGGGAAGCTCAGTGCTGCTACTGCAAACCCCATGCCACCATGGTGAGGTGTCCCCTGCCCGCCTGGCAGCGGCGAGGAGCACAACTCTGTGCCACTGCTCCTACTGCTGCTGGGCAGGCAGGAGGTGCCTTGCAATGGTGGTGCAGGGTTTGCAGCGGTGGCACTGAGCTTCCTTGCCTGGCCCCGCTCTGCCCTGCTTTGCTGGGTCCCACCCGCTAGGCTGAAGAGGCCTTGGGGGGAGGGAAGCAGGGCAGGGAGCCCAAGCCTGCAGTGGGCAGCCTGCACCCACCCCGCACAGATCTGGGGGGCACATGCTCTCCCTGTCTCCCTGGGAGCCAGCCCCCACCCCACCTCCCACACAAGCTGCCTGCGGCTCCATACTGCTCCCTACCCAGGCCCTATGGCTGAGCCCCAGGCTCCAAGCCCCATACACTGCCTGGCTGGGCAGTAGCACAAGCCCAGCCCAACTCCTGCTTTGCCTCTCTATGGGAGTCTCAATTCCACCCCCAACCCCAGACTTGCATGTGGAAGCTGCCCGCCAGGCTGCCTGGTGGCTATGTGCTGTGTACACACACACATGCACATAGCGCCGCCTGTCTGACCTCCCTCCTCCTGCTCCCCTGAGTCCATTGCAGACTGGACCTCTGCTAGCCTTCAGAGACCTCTTTGCAAAAGTGAAAAAGCCACGTGTTTCTCCATTAAAATTGCAAAACCCGCATTTTTCTCAGTTAAGAAGGAAAATCTGTATTTTTTTCCTGTTTTTCCATGGGAAATGGAAGACCCAGATCCCTGCTGATCAGGAGCCTGATTTTGTGTGGACAAGCAGAGAGATACAAATAGGGCTAAATAGCTCCAGCTTTAACCCTGGATGAAGCAGTGTTAAAATTGCTACCATTTTGCTCCATTTGTATCATTCTGGTTTTGTCCACACACAACTCTTAGAACATAACAGCTGATTTGGAGCAACCGCCCCCCCCTCCCCCAACTTTTGAAATGGCTCCAAATGTGTGTGTCCATGACCTAAAATACTGGATGATTTTATGAACCATACTGAGGCTGTCCTGGTGGTTTCAGCCAATGCTTTGGCAGAGTAAGGAACACAGCAGAGGAGGTGCCAAATTATTCTTGTTATTGGCAGATTTTGGGACCTCTGAGTCCAATCCCTTCCCCAAACCATGAATAATTATATGAAAAAATAACAGTTCCAGTACTGACCTATGGGGTATCCCAATCCTTACTTCTCTTTACTCTGAGAAGGGACCCTCAATTTTGACTTTGTTTCCTACTATTTAATAAGTTGTTAATCCACAGCAGGATGTTGTTCTTTACCCTATTGTAATTTATTTTCCTTAATAGCCTCTAGTGAGGAATCTTGTCCCAAACCCCTTGGAATTCTAAGTAATTTATACTCATCAGGTCCATTTTATCCAATCTTATGAACCTTTACAAAGTCTTTTATTAGGTTGGAGAGGCACGATTAAGTATTGCAATAACTCAGATTGATTGACCTCTATCCCCATCAGATGATATTTACTCAAGTGCAGCAGTGTTCTGCCTATAAGTGCATGCTCCATCACCACCGCCCCCCGCATTTGATGTCCTTCAAATTGGCTGCTAGATGCTCGCTAAAAAGTCAGTTCTTTGGGAATGTCCAGACTAGTTTCAAGTTAGGAGTAAAGATTTTGGAAACTATCCTGGTTTCTCACAGATTCACAGAAATTTAGGGCTGGAAGGGACCTCATGAAATCATTGGGGCCTGCCCCCCTGATCCTGGATGTATGCCAGATCTAGTCATCTCATGAAACCTATGAATTCCTTACAAAAATGTCTAGGGGAAAAAGGTATTTTTCATTTAGAAAGAAGAATAAATAAATAAAATAACACAAGGATTGGATTGACCTCTCAGAAGAGAGAAGCAGCAATGGACAATTGGGTCTACTGTTCATGGTTATAAATTACAGGTCTCTCTCCAGTCCTACAGCTGCATAGCTCTCTCACAGATTCAATGGCTTTACAAATTGAGGATCATAACCACCCTATTCTCCCTAAAGAGCTAAACAGGCCATATTGTCTTGGCTGATGACTAAGAACTTAATAGGACCTCCCTTCTCTTTGATTTGTGTCTCTTTGAAGGTTGTCCCTCTCTCTCTTTTCAGCTCCCTGTCTTAATGTCTGGCCTCTCTTTCTTTCTTCTTCCATTTTTCTCTATTTCTAGTTCTGTCACTCTAACCTGATCTCTTTTCTAAAGCTGTTTTTGAATTTCTGTTTCCAAACTCATACTTTTAATTCTCTATTTTGTGATTCAGGGCAGGGCAAGAAGCAATGAGTTTAAATTGTAGCCAAGCAAATTTAAATCATATATGAGGACAAAAACTGCATATTGCTGTTCTGGCTACTAAATGCCAACACTGCCCTGTTTCTGGCACTCAGTCTTTCAATACAGAGCTTGGTAGAAGGGCTGCTCAGGGGTTCAATTATCACATATATGCACTCAGTCCTGCACCTTCTTCAGCCTTGAAGTATTCCTTTAAATAAAATACCCCAAGATAGATCAGAGTCTCTGCTGGCGAATGCTGTCAGTCATGCAAAACCTTCAAAGAGGAACATACCGTCATTGACGACTGGTAGTTTTCGAAGCACTGATCTACAAGGCTATTACTTTAAAATGAGGAGGAGGCTGGTCAAGGAATGTTATTAAACTCAGTGACTTCAGACCTTTGAAATAATACTTTCTGATAATCCCAGTTAAATATTAACAGGGTCTGATTTGCAACTCCAGCCCCTATACTCCAATGCAGCTCTGCTGCTTTTTACCAAATGAGGAGTTC
The DNA here is from genome assembly GCF_000455745.1 of Alligator sinensis. Lineage (NCBI taxonomy): Eukaryota > Metazoa > Chordata > Crocodylia > Alligatoridae > Alligator > Alligator sinensis. Next base: position 3,277,394 of record NW_005841891.1, read on the forward strand.
CTTGTAATTCTGTGGATGTCTTTTATGAGCCGAGTATCCCTTAGTATTCATTGCTGGGAATGTGTAGTTAATTTCTGAATAGAGAAGAGATTTCAAGCAAAGATTCTACACAATTTCTTACCTGCATTTATACCAATTATCTTGAACTCAAATTGTTTCACAGAATCAGAAGGGAATTACGATTCTAATTTCCTTCTTCCCTCTTGTTTTTCTTCATTATTTGTCAAAACCTAGTGACTAATTCTATATTAAACATGAATATAAAATAGATCTACCAGATGTTCTGTTGGCTGCAAAACTTTATTTAGGTGTCATGACCCAAAGGGTATGATTTTGTGTGTGCTTCGGCACTGCAGAATTATTTCCCGCCACGAGGAGCTTTCTTTGCACGGTGCAATTCTCAGTTGCATAGAGAAAACCCCGGTGCAAAGGAGTTCCCGCCATTCACATGTAAATTTGTGTCCCACTATTGGCTGTTTCTAAATTATTCCCACGTGGCAGCTCGCGATTGGCTTGCTGGCTGTATAAGAGGCTTGAGCAGTTTCCGCCCAAGTTGGAGGAGGAGAAGGAGGACTTCACATCTCGTGAAGAACTCTAAGCGCGCTGTGGAGCTTAACGAACCCAGCGTGTGCCTTAAGAAGGATATAGGGGCCTGATCAACCTCTAGCCTCTCCCCATCGCCGCCTGATCCCTCGACGTACCCTTCCCTGCGCGCTTTCGTGGAGAGTCACCTTTTGGACTCTCATCGTGGTATCCAGAGCTCTTCTCGGGTTATTTCGTCCGGTTGATTCCACGGGCTCGCGGTTCTAGAGCTCTCAGCCAGCCTTGGACCAGAGTTCACGGTTAGAACTCTTGTCCACTCTTCTTCTTTTCTATCTGTAACTGCAACGCAAGCAAGTTTTCCTGCCTGCACCGCGACCATCTACAGTGTAAGTAAAATAATCTTTAATCAACCTCTACGCGTCCGTGCCTAATTCTAGTCCGCCGTGCTGAATTCCCCGACCCACGTGACAGGGCTGCTTGCCACAGCCCACTGCGCGCCCCCAAAAGCCTCGGACCGCTCCCGGCCCGCACATTAGGTACACGTGGTTTGTTTTTACATGAGAAGGTCAGAACTTAGGGATCACTGTATAAAAATACAAAGCCCTGACATTATTTATTTGTATGTGTAATTTTGTGAGTGAGTTTAGGGAGTGATTAGTGATGTTGGCTTCAGGTGGCACAAAGCTAGCAGGCATTGTGCAAACTTCCACACTGCAAATATACCTTAATCCAGACCTGCGGCAATTGGGTCTATTGCAGTTTTTAGTCTCTCTGGACCAGAAGCTGCCGATCATGCAGGGTTGGACTGTATTTGGAATGAAGATGACAAATACATTTGGACTAAAAAACCTGGGATTTCTTCTGCTTGTGCTACAATGGTAGAAAACCATTGATTTTCTTGTACGTCTTTAAAGCACGTTATTTATGTTTTTTTCATCCAAATACTTTATATGTTTTATATGTTACCACCTTCTGCAGATTCTGAAGTGGGTAGAGGGTCTGAGAAGGCTCCTCTGCACTTTTGGATCCCAACACCACCCCATAGTACTGATTACTCATAAAAGCACATACCTTGAACTCTCCTCATGAGTGAGAGAGACACAATGTTCCATCATTTCACTCCAGGTTTGCTGAGGTTTTGAACCTGCAGTTGGAATTCAGCCCAATTACCAGTATGAATAGGCTATGGATGGTTTTTGACTTTGGGATGGAAAGCATGGACATTTTGGAAGTTTGACATACATTTCTGGCTCTCGTAACCAAATAGATGACATTGATTTTGAATAGACCTAATTTCTTTCCCTTCATTACCGTTTTTCAATTTTCACCTCTTTTCCATTAAAAAGAAGGGAAAAAAGTGTTTAAGAAATTTTGAAACAATGAAAGAGTATGAGATTGTATTTTGTGTCAACCTTTCTTTTAAAAATATTTTTTGAACAACAACAAAGTCATGTGGAAATTTTTTCTATTTTTTTCTTAAGGAAAGAAATATTTCCCTAGTTTTGAATGCAATTTGCTTTCCTGTTCTAGGATTTATTTGAAGAAGTTTAACTTACTTTAAAGATGAAATGCTGAGTTATAAACTGCTGTTGTAACTTCCACAGGAATCTGTTTTGGGTCTGATACTATTTATCATTTTTATTAGTGGTTTGAATTAGACAATATTCTGATCAAATCTGTAGGCACACAAAACTGGGAGGTGTTCCAGATACTTTGGGGGATTGAATTAGAAGTTAAAGATAACTTGATAAAGAGACAGTATGAAATTCAACAAAGACAAATGGTAGATGTAACATATAAAAAAGAAAAAACAAGTGTGTAAATACTGAATGGAGGAGTAGCTCTGGCAAGAAGGGTCTGGTAGACCCTAAACTCAACATGAGTCAGCAATGTGATGCTGTTGCATAAAGAGTCAATGAAATTTTAGATTGCAATAAAAGAAGCATTGTATTCTAGACACGGGAGGTACTAGTATCACTCCAAGCAGCCCTGGGTATGCCTCAGTTTGGGGCACCACATTTTAAGAAGGATGTAGAGAAACTTGAGGAGATCCAGTGGCATGCATTAAAGATGGAAGGAACTAGATGTGATTAGTGTTGTGTTAGGGCCCACCCTGGGAAGGCCGTGATGTCCCTAGAGCACCGTGACCGTGCCAGCTCTTCCCCAAGTTGGCCCTTTTCCATCTTCACCCTTTGCCACTGAGTTCGCAGTGCCACACACCCTTCAATTCTGGCTTTTACCTCTGTTTCGAGGGACTGCTTCTGGTCCTGTAATGCCTCATAATTTGCCATGTACCCTCTCACTTTCTCCATTTCTTTCGATATATCTTTCTCAGTCTCCTCTGACTGAGTATGGCTCTCAATTAATTTTTCTTGCAACTCTTGCACCAGGTGTTCTAAGTATTGCTTTTGCCAGCTCCTCTTGTAACTCCTCTAACTGCACCTCTTGGCTCTGTAGTTCTTTCTGTAGAGCCCCTGTAATGCATTTTGATACTTCCAGCTGCTGTAGAACATCCTTTTGTTCTGCCATGTGGGCCGTACAGGGATCAGGAGACTTGGTCCTCCATGTAGCCATCTCCTTTTGCATCTGTAATCGACCATGCCATTCACCAGTGCATCTGGTTTGTATGGGTTTTTCAAATGTCGCCAATGCTCGGGAAAAAGACTGCCTATTATCGCATCAGATTCCAGAGAGTCCTCAGGGGTTCTCGCCTGCCATGTCTTTGCTGTAATAAGTGTATTTAGTAGGGAGGAAGATGCATGTTCCGCCCCTCCTGGTCTACCTCCCTTACATCCCACCTACCACCAACCAATGATGTTGAGTCCTGGTTTTCTGGGTTTGGTTACAGTACTATTACACACGTCTTGGCCTTTTGAATCAGTATAAACGTATATGGATGTCAGTTTGCCCCACTCTGCTTAGGCCATAGTGGAACTGACCTAGCCTCTTCCTGACCCTGGGTTACCTTGTCTCCCAGCGTCAGTTCCACTCTCCTTGGTCTGTAATCACCGTGGAGTGGACAGCTGATTCTTCTTCTCTCCTCAGGTCCCTGGTGCGTGCAATCCAGTCTGGAGATGTCAGGCATCCATGGCTCTGCTTCAGGTGAGTAATATAGCCCTTCTGGGCTTGAATTATCTCCAAAAGCCCCTTCCTGGGGCTGCCACCACTTTCCCTCAGTGGGGCTTTGCTCTGCTCTGGGCTGCTTGTTGCCCACCAGGGAACCCACTTCCAGTCCACCCTGCCTCCTCTTCAGTGGGGTTTTTATTCCCTTTTCAATGGGCCGGCTGGCAAATCGGCGCCAGCACGCAGCCATAAAATGCACCTATGCTGGTGTGGTCCCAGCTCCTCCTGGTTCAGCTGCTTTTTGCTTTTTTTTTTTTTTTCTTCTGGCACGTCGTTATCTCTGGCTGCAGCTCCACACCCATCGTTGTCTCTGGCTGCAGCTCCTCTGGCTCGGCGTGGCTTTGCACTGGCTCTGCTTGTCTTTCCCCCCAGGTAAGTTCTCTTCTGGGGTTCTGTTTTTGCCACACCATCTCTTGCAATTTCTCCTCCCACTGTTTGCTCTTTTTGGCCTCATTCGCCATGAGCCATTCCAGAGCTCAAGTCTTTTCTGCCTCAGCTGCAATCAAGTGCTTGATTTCCTTAGACCTGCCTTCTTTCTTTCTGTGTTGCACCTGCAGTTCTAAAGTGGCAACTTTTGCCTTGGCTCGCTCCTTTTGGAACTTTACCATTTCTAATTCACACTCTAGATGAACAGTTTTTTCCTCCACCTCATCCACCTGCAACTGCTAGGTGAAGGCTTCTTGCCGCAGAACTTCCAGAGTCTCTGCTATGATTCTGTCTGGCCCTACTTTTTTCCTGGCCAGGACCTAAAGACTTCCCCACTACCGTCTCTAACAGTGGTATTTTCCACCCTTAGCTTTTCTTCCTGAGCCTCTGCCTTACATTCAACTTCTCTGTGATTCTATACTGGCCCAAAGGTTTGTTTCCCTAATTAGGGACACAGGGTTCCTCCCCGTGCACCGCCTTGTTTCCCAGCCAATGCACCACTGTCAGATCATGCCCCCCCCGGGATGGCTGTGATGTCCCTAGGGGCACTGTGACCATGCCGGCTCCACCCTATGGGCACCTACTAATCTTGTCTGCCACATCTTGCTGATATAAATGATAAACTGGCAGGCTGCCCTTGAGTTGCTGCTTGGTCACAGTCCTCACAGACTCCTTTAAACCTTGTGGGTTGCTGGACCCCTTTATTGGGTCCCACCCTCAGGAGGTGCCTTATGATACCCCCAAGCCTTATGAGCTACATGCGTGACTCCCAAACCATCCCTTTATCATGCCCCATGCCTCACAGATGTTATGTAGACATTGTTGTCTTGTGTTGAGGCCTCAGCTTAGTCTGGCCTCAGTAACTACACCCTCTGGTGCTGGGGTCTGCTCACTGCCTCTTACTATGCCCTCTCTGGTGCTGGGGTCTCCACACTGTAGTGTGCCCCAATGAGGTCTCCTCCTCCCCAGTAGCCTCAGCCCAGTCCACTGGTTTAGATAATAACAGAAAGCACAAGTCCCTGGGCTACAACACAAAAATAATGTAGGGTCCACCCTCTATCCCCTTTAAGAAGGCAAGCTTTTCTCTCAATTGTATGGGCCTCCTCCCCACCAGTACTTGTGAGCTCCTATAGTTCCTTACTCCTACCATGATCAGAACAGACTGTCAAGCATCTCCAAGTAGCTTCCTCTATGAGAGCTCCTTCCCCCTTGGCTGCTGCCAGAGAACTAACCCTCTAGTCCCAGCCCTGGGATTTATATATGCCCAGGGCCCTGCCTTCTTCCAGTCAGCTGACTGGATGCAGGTGCAGGGTTATTCCCTCCTTAGCCTGCTGCCACAGTAACCTGCACCTGTGGGGTTTCTGCCTGGCTGCTAGGGCCCTTTCTCTAGGCAGTTTCTGCCCTTAAAGGAGCAGACACCTTAGTGCCCTGTGGCAATCAGCTTGGAAAAGGGGATTTTAAAGGGGGACTGTGGCAGGACAGGGCCTGGGTGGGCTGTGGGACCACCCTAATCCTACCCAGACTTCTGGTCCTCTGTATAATCTCCCTTGTTTATCAAGCCTGTCACACCTTGCTGTTTTTTTCATAGTGATTGGGAGGCTGTCCCTAAGTCCTGGAGTGCTCTCACCAGTGGCTGATCTCTTGTGGTCTCTGGGCCCTCTGTCCCCTACCAAAACAACATGGTTCTTTGTGGGTGTCTCTTATGCCCCAGCAGATCGACTGGTGCCTGGCTGGCCCTTATTAAACCTTAGGGATTTTAATCATGGCCTCCAGCCTCCCCCACAGCCATGCCCGTGCCTCTTGGGTGTCACTCTGTTGTCACTTGCCTTCTTATATGGATGTTAGTCCTTTTAGCCTTGGTCTACAGGTTAATCTGGCTGCAAATTTCTCGCCTGGGCTCACTTACTCTGGTCTGACCTGTCAGTCTGTCTCTTATCTTCCACAGCCTGCCTCTGTCATCCCCTCTGGGCTCAAGCCCTGGCCCTTTGTCTCAGGCTGCCTGACCCATGCTCAGGTTGGGCCCTGGCCCCCTTGGCTTCAGCTTGCCTCTGTCTCCCTTGAGTCTCTTCCCTTAGCAAAGCTCAAATCTGGTGTGCCCCTTGGCACCCCTGCATGGCTTTCTATCCAGCCCTGGTAGCCATATCCGGTCCTCTGGTATAAAACCAAAACAGAAGGGCAAGTAACTGCTTTAAAGTCAAGGCCCATACCACTGCCAAGACACCTGCCATACTCCTAGCTCTTTCAGCCCTGGATGTACATGACATGGCCTGTGCTTCCCACTCTGCCAGCCTAAGCTGGCAGGAGCAATTCTCCCCATAGATTTAAGGGCTATAGTGCTCCCTCTGTCCCTGGAACCCAGGCTTGTATCTCCTGGCCTCCTCCCCTTCTGGTCAGGTTTCTCCTGACTGGCCACAGGTGTGTCCTTTCAGCCTTTAAAGCAGCCTACTGTGTTTCTTTGGCCAAGCTGCAATAGTGCCCTTGCTGCCTAACCAGGGCTTTGCCCTACAGTCCTATTTCTAGGCAGCTAGCCATGCAATGGGCATTTATAGCCCATGGGTCCTTGTCTGCCTACTTCCCTGCAGCTAGCCCAGAATCTGCTGTCTTCACCTGCCTGGGCACATACCAACTGCGGTTTTTCCCTTAAAGTATCAGGAGCCCCTGGCTTCCTGTTATAGGGACATGGTAACAATTTAAAAAAAAACGTGAAAGGTTGACATAAAGAAGATGATAAAAAGTGTTTTTATTTTCTCCAGCGAGCAGGAAATGAAGCAGTGGGTTTAAGTTCCAACACAGCTGATTTAGATTAAACCTTAGGAAAAAACTTCTTTACTGTCAAAGCAGTAGGATAGAGGAAGAAGTTGCATAGGGAAGTTGTGAAATCTCATCCATTGCAGGTTCTCAAGAAGAGGTGTGCTAGACATCTGTGAGGGTTGGTTGAGGATCAACAAATTCTGCATCTGTGCAGGCGGTTGGATCCAGACCTGGCAGCAATGGCAGGGTGAGCAGTGGTGGGGTGAGTGGTGGCATGAGGGTTAATGCAGCCATCACTTTCTCCCCCAGTACACATCCCAAATGGACTTTCAAACCTAGAAATTCAGCATGGGCCCTGGCCCTGCTTGTGTCACCCCTTACGTATGCATCATTGACACCCCTGAAATAGATGCATACCTCAAGGTCCATCCCACCCCCGTGATTTTTAAGTGTTTCTAGCTAGAGATAGGCTCACTGAGTTTCAGATTTTGAGTATGAGTCCATATCTAGAGTTTAAACAGTCTGAACACTGATGCGGCTTTCAAGTTATGCCTTGTGTCCTCTGACCGTGAAACTGAGATCCTGCACTTGGGTTAGAATTTTGAATTCCTCAGAATTTAGGGTTTGGTTTTTTTTAAATCTCAGTTTCCTTACTTCTGACGTAGTGCTGCATACATCCTGGTGCTTTGGATAGGTCATTCAATGAACATCCATTGCACACAGTCACTTGACTTCAGTGGAGTTTGGCTAAGACCCTAAATGAAAATAAACAAATCTCATTAGATTCTTTTAAATATTTTTAAAATTTGAACAATTACATTTCTAGCCCCCTTTTAATGCTATAATGAAAATGATTCTCCTTTATTTTGTTGCATTTTTGAATGGTTTCTCATGTTGTACATTATACTAAGTTATTCACCATCTTGTTTGTTGACCCTCTATCCAATCCTGCATTCTAGCTTTTTTCTTGAAAATGCCTTCACCAAACTTTTCATGGTTGCCTTAACAGTATTGGAAGAAAGCCTTTCAGGCTGCTTGGGAATTTGCAACCAGATCATGCATGATACATCTATGAAAAAAGGAAAAGACAAAGACAGAATGTGACAGAATTTTATTTAATGCACTGGCATGAAGTGTAAATACATACTGCATACAGATACTAAACTTCCCCAGCTCTGATATGAAATAATTACCCTGGGGAGCTCTGTTTAAAATAAGTCCTATATAACCATTCAGATATGGATGATGTGATTCAGGTGACCTCTTCGTAAAACTAAAGGTCACCTAACAAGTAGAATGGTGAATGTTTACTTAGTATTAGATGATATTTTACCATAGAAACAGAAGAGAATGATGTTTAAATCTGTAATTCCAGTAACTATTTGCATGAAGTATGGAAAAGACAACAGTGTACATCTCATCACTGGTTTAGTTTCCTTTGTGCCTTGTCTTAAATTCAGCTGATCAGTCTTATTCGTACGCTTTGTGTACTAAATGAAATATTGGTTCAACCTCATAAAGACCTGTGGCCAAAGCCAATTAGTGCTGTAAGGCTAATTAGCTTTCATGTTCAGACATCTCATGGATAATACAGCACATCATCTGCCTTTGTGTCAAAACAACCTTTGAATCACAGGATTCAAGCTCCCTTTTTACCTGGAGAGCAATGTTTGAGACTTATAAACTAAATTACTGTAAGCTAAATTGGTAGATTTCTGCATGGAAAGATACAGTTTCCTTGATTTCTAAAACTCCTATTGGAGATCATCCTTAGTTTTGCTACTGATCAAGCAAAGCAGGGACCTTTTTGCTGATAAATATGCAAGTTGTTTAGTTATGCTAATTATCCTACTCAAAGTTATGAGTAACTTGGTAAAGAAGGCAAGGTGCAGAGTGTATGTAGAGCAATGTCATCTGAACACTTTGCTGGGAGCCTGCATTGTAATCCTCTCTGAAGCTTCTAGCCTACACAAATCACCTAACCTTTCTGGATCTGAGATTTCATAGTTTCATAGTTTCATAGTTGGTAGGGTCAGAAGGGACCTGAGCAGATCATCAAGTCCGACCCCCTGCCATGGCAGGAAAAAGTACTGGGGTCGAATGACCCCAGCAAAGTGTTTGTTTAACCTCCTCTTAAAGACCCCCAGGGTAGGAGCCAGCACCCCTTCTCTTGGAAGTTGGTTCCAGCTCCTAGCCACCCTGACAGTGAAATAGCGCCTCCTGATGTCTAGTCTGAATCTACCCTCTGCCAGCTTGTGACCATTATTTCTAGTCACTCCTGGGAGTGCTTGGGGGAACAGGGACTCCCCCAACGCCTGCTAGTCCTCCCTGACTAGTTTGTAACAGGCCACTAAATCCCCCCTCAGCCTTCTCTTGTGGAGGCTGAACAGGTTTAGGTCCTGTAGCTTCTCCTCGTAGGGCCTGCCCTGCTGCCCCCTAGCCATGCAGGTGGCCCTCCTCTGGACCCTCTCAATGCTGTACACATCCCTTCTGAAGTGCGGTGCCCAGAACTGGATGCAGTACTCCAACTGTGGCCTGACCAGTGCCGCGTAGAGTGGGAGGATCACCTCCTTGGACCTGCTTGAGATACATCTGTGGATGCATGACAAGGTGTGGTTGGCCTTCCTGACCGTGTCCCCACACTGCCAGCCCATGTTCATTTTGGCATCAATAATGACTCCAAGATCCTTTACTGCCTCTGCACTGACGAGAAGGGAGTTCCCCAGCCTGTAGGTATGCTGCAGGTTCAGTACCTTGCACTTGTCAGTGTTGAAACCCATCGGGTTCTCATCTGCCCACCTCTGTAACCTGTCTAGGTCCAATTGCAGCCTATTCCTCCCTTCTAGCGTGCCCACATCCCCCTACATCTTACTGTCCCTCCAGCCAGTTAGCGACCCATTTGACTGTGTAGGTGTTGACACCACAGTCCCCTAGTTTTTTAATGAGAATGGGGTGAGAGACAGTGTCGAAGGACTTCCTGAAGTCCAGAAAGACTACATCTATTGCTACCCCTGCATCTAAGGATTTTGTGACCTGGCCGTAGAAGGCCAGCAGGTTGGTCTGACAGGACCTGCCTCTAATGAACCTGTGTTGGTTGCCCCTGAGCATAACCTCCCCTGCTGGCCCCTCGCGGACATGCACCAGGATAATTCTCTCAAAAAGCTTACCCAGGATCGAGGTAAGACTAACTGGCCTGTAGTTTCCTGGGTCCTCCTTCCTCCCTTTTTTGAAAATGGGAACCACATTGGCCGTTTTCCAGTCCTCTGGCACCACGCCAGAGCACCATGAGTGCTCGTAAAGCCGTACCAGGGGTCCCGCAATGACCTCTGCTAATTCCCTCAGCGCTCTGGGGTGGAGGTCGTCAGGACCAGCTGATTTAAATACGTCCAGTCCCTCCAGAAGTTCCCTGACTAGATCCTCCATTCACTAAAATGGGACTAATGGTATTTATCTGGCTTTTCTGGAGTTTCCAGCAATTTTAGTCAACATTTTTAAAGCATTCTGAAGATGTGAAGTAGCAGCAATACATAATTGCTCCACAACAATGCATGACATTCAAAAACTTGTCGTGGTTTATCCCAAGCATGCAGTTGGTCCAATAAAAGCTATCACCTGTAAAAGTCTTCACTTCTCACATAATAGCTGAACAGTTACTGAAGTCGTTCTTTTATAGCTCAGTGACAGTTGCTATATCCTGGCTTCACTGAATTCAAATAAAGGTTTGTCACTGAGTTTTTGTTGCCAGAGGTTGGATCTAAGTGGAAAATTAGAGCTGTGTGCAGTAGCCATCTTCACCTTCTCTACACACATCAGGAGGGGCCGGCAGTGAATTAAGGTGCAAATTAAATGAATTCATGAATCTGACCTCTGATGAACCTCTGAAATGGGGCCCCACAAAATAATTTATTTCCTAGCAGCATCTCCTGTAATGTTTTTTCCATTATCAACATGTACTGTATGTAAGGTGAGTGGTTTAGAGACCCTTTATCTGTGAATATTCACTTCCAGATTTAGTCTTAATTTATTCTTCTAGCAGACAATGACACCTCCAAAGGGCTGTTCTTCCACTAATAATACGCCTCTGTTCAGCTGGTTGGGGTTTGATGGCATTGTTTCCAGGTTTTGAAGTCATTCATAGTTGGTGCTAGTATGGCAACGATACACTTCAGAACAGGGATAAGTGTTGAAATACTGGCCTTGACCACAGACCCCAGAATACACAAAGTGAATCCATGCAACATTTTCTTCCCAATTCAGTGTCAGCCGTCTCTGGCTTTAGTGCCACATTTTAGCCTAAGTTCTTGGGACCCAAATGTCTCAGTTCTGCCTGCTTTATGCTTGCTATCAGTATTCTCCTATGCCAGAAATACACTACCTAAACTGCATGGCAGGGGAGGGGGGATTCAGAGGAAGCCTGTGTATGTCTCTGTAATTTAAATTAAATTTTAAAGCTCATTCAAATTCAAGCTCAATCTTTGCATTATCTCTTAGTGATTCTTAGAGGATGGGAGCACACAGAAATTGCATAAACTTGAAATTTTGACTAAAAACAGCTAATATTCAAAACAACCACCCTTGAAGATACATTATGCAGTCAGGCTATGGGCATGCCTCTAGAAACATCTAGAAGAAAAGTATCCATACAAGAGGAAAATTATACAGTAAGGTTTGCTGAAAAAAGAAGAAGAAAGATGTCACAGGAATCTTGAGGCTGAACTTCAATTTTGTTTCAGCGGGGTCATCAAAATGACAGGCCAGAAATAAAATAACAGAGCAGGAGGGGCAGAAAGAGAGGTCAACGATGAAAGAAAAAACTATATAACAGTTTGGCAGCAAATAGGAGGCCCCGTGTTTTACAAGGACAGAAAAGCAGTACAAAACTGGTTTGAAATGATAACAGAGACATTTCTATGTTGCTTTCATCTAGTTTTGCTTTACAAGGGAAGAATGGGAATCAAAAACCAATTGGCCAACTTCACCAAATTTCAGGGTGCTGAAAGAACTAGGAGGAAACCTTGGGGAAAAAAATCCCATAAGCCGTTGTTCCTATCTCAACTAATAACATGCAAGAGAACAGAAAGCAGAGGATAGGATCCTGGTGTGCATGTTAAAACAAGAGCAAAGGAATCAGTTTGTTTCAGTAACTGCAGACCATGATAAAAAGTGAGGTGCAGGGAGTTGGGAGGCTGAAGTGATGTCAAAATAGTAGAAGCTGATTAAAAAACGAAGAACAAGCATAAGTGTGAGTGATAACTGCATCGATGCCTGATGGCCCATGCATCACGCTCCAAAACAGGAAGCACAGGACTTGAGGACTTGGCTTAAAAGGAAAGCATGCGCGTTTCAGATTTCACAGAAAGTGACAGTACCATATGCAGTGGCTAATGAGGTAGCGGCTCGCTAAAAAAGTTTATACAGCTGTTTAGTCAGACCATCTTGAAAAAGCTCCTTAATTCTTGTGGTGGATAGTTGATGCAGAAGGATATATCAAATCCACCAACCTAGTATTATTATTAGTAGTACTGTTACTACTGCTTCTACTCCCACCATTGGCGATTCGTAAGGCATGACAGGGCAGGTGCCCCCCCCGCCGGCCGACACTGATGCTATCAGCAGGGCTGGTGCCTCCCTTGACAGGGCCACTGCCATTGGCGGCTTCTGTGGATGCACCCCCAGATTCAGGAGGCACCAGTTGCTTATGACTCCCACGGTCCCCAGGACTTCTTCAATGAAAAAGTATCCCATTGTGATAACCTATGTTATCACAAAGCAAATGAGTATGTAACACAAAGCAAAAAACCTAGCACAAAGCAAACCTATGTAACACAAAGCAAAAAACAGTTCTGTTCAGAAAGTGTATTCAAATGGCCTGAGTCTTACTTACACTTGTATAGATGCTGAGCTCCTGTAAATCAGCACAGCTCTGCTGAAATCACTGCTACCCAAAATCTACTACATTCAGTGAATGTTCATTGACTTCAGTGAACTCTACTATGGTTTACACCAATGAAGAATCTGACCCACTGACTTCCTAATTTGTGACTGAGAGGGGAGCAAGTTTAAACTTTTACTTGCTGGAACCGCTTACTCAGTACCTCTAAAAATTACACCTGGCACCAGGATAATTTTTGGTCTTCATTCTTCCTGTCTGCCCAATTATTACAAATCCCTGGTGGATATTCCTTGGAAAAATCAAGATCTCTGAAAATGGAAATGTGATCAGAAGGCTTTTCTTTTGAAGACAACATCAGATTGCTGAAACAGCTGCAAGAATGAGCAGAGAGATATGTGATGTGTTTGGATTGCAGGGAATTAACAAACAAGATTTTGATTATCAGAGGCAGGTGCAAGAGATGCGCTTTTCCACAGTTACTCTTCAACATATATATTGACCACATGGTGCATGAAAGTGGATCAAGTAAACTGCAGTAGTAGCGTAAAAAAACACATAATGACTGTACAGAAAGAACAATCTGAGCAGGGGAGAATAGATTAAGGCAGTCTTATTTGCACGTAATTTGTTCCTTTGTGAAAATGCTGAAGATCTTAAAAGCCTTGGTAAATGCCTTTAAGGGAATATGACAGAAAAAGGACCTCAAAAATCAATAGTCTTGATTCTTCTTCTCCTAGTTTGCATTAGTGTAACCTACTAGCTGAGCCTGTGTAATTTGGATGTCATCTAAATTTGCAGTTCAGACAGACTACTAAATGTAGCTCAACAAGACAGAGCCTTGTCTGTCTGATTGTGACTAATGTAGAGAAAATGAGGTGTCTGATAGGGAGCTCAAAACTGCCATTCCTCATGTAAACTGGAGATTTCAATTCTTCATTCCTTTTCAGTTAGAAATTACATCAGGAAACAAAGCACACATGGAAAATGCACAGGAAATCTGCTTTTTGCATTGGACATTTTTGCAAATGTTGCAACCTGCTTTGATGTTTCAGAAGATTAACCAATTAGTGAATCTGAGAGCAAAAATGATTTTTTTAAATGTCATTAATCAAGATTATTTCCTTTTCCCTTGGGGGAGGAAATACCATAGGCAAGAAGCTGTAATAATGTTCCATGAGCACTCATTTATTTGAGCTCCTTTCTGGACAGAAACTTTGGAACTTCTAAACTCATTCAGATGCCTGCTTGCAAACGGTCTCAGGACTGGCTGAAGTGATTGTGCAGGAAATTAGTCTCTGTCACTTTAATGGCAGGGGTGGGGGGTAAGAAGGCATGTCTCTAAAGCAGTGATGAAGAAATGGGTTGACATAATGACAGCCTCTTACACATCTTTTTTATTGAATACAGGAAGACATAAGATCCTTTTAATTGCTCATTTTCTACCTGCCATAGAGGACAACAGCAGGAACAAAAGAGGAAGAATCAACACTTGTCAAAATGATCATAAGGTTCTAATTCATGCAGTTGCTTGTTCTTGCAATAACTTAGTTCTTCTCTGACATGTTATACTACAGCCCTATTTTGTCTGGCGAACAGTATGAAAATGAGGAGAAAACGTTAAATCACTTAACTTGCCTCCTTATTGCAAATTAAGGCTGATCCAGCAAACACTGAATAACATGCTTAGTTTTTTTTTTATGCAGGTAGTCCCCTGGAAATTGATGGCACTTCTCATATGTGAGGTGTTATAGAATTGGGACCCAAGTGATGATTTGTCTGCTCTTAAAAAAAATTGACCCAGCTTAAAAGCAAGCCAGTTTATTCTAATTAAAATCCAGTATCTGTCATCGGACAGCATCCAACTGTGTTCTTTAAAACAGCGCTGGTGCATTCAGTTAGTGTTTGATCTAACGGCACCAAACTCAGTACAAAGGGTTCCATTGGTTGTACTGAACTTGGGATTTGGCTAAAATAAATCAGGAGGTTGACTTCCCAATATATGTCAAAAAATTGGGAAATTACTTGATCAGATATTCTGAAGTCTCCCCTAGAAGAGTTAGGGCCTTTTCTGGTATTTTCGATTTCCTGCTTCCACTGACCAAACTCCCACCGACTTCGCCGTTGACTTGCCTTCCAAAATCTCTTTACTTTCTTTGCTGTGCAGTTAGAGTTGGCGAAGACTTTTTTGACAAAATGTGTTTTCTCCTTTTGGGAAATGCTGATTTGTTTAAATCAAAACCCTTTTTAGGGAAAGTGTTTTGTTTTGACAAATGTATTGTTCTGAGAAAAGAAAATGTTGGCCCCAAGTTGTGACCTGGCTAATATACCTTTTTTCTATTTCTTCAAAAAAACAAGCAAACAAAAACAAACCAAAAACATTAGAATGTTCTACTTGGAACAACTTCTTTGTTAAGAAATTTAAGCTACTTATGGTAAGTTTTTTTAACAGGGTCTAAATCAGAATGAAATGTTTCAGTTGACTCAAAACATGTGCGCGCATGCCTGCGCGCGCGCGCGCGCACACACACACACACACACACACACTCTCTCAAATGCACACAATTTTTTTGGAATGTTGGTTCATGAAAAGTTTTGAAAGTCTTGTCCGAATTCAGGAAAAGAACCTTTTCTTTTTTTTTTTAGTTCTAGTAATCATGAATATTTTCCTGCAGTGGAAAAGCCATTTTAATCTAGCTGTAGTCGTGAATTGTCCACGTTGCTGACTGGCTATCTCAGTTTACCAGTGTTTGGGGAATATCATAAAGACCTATCCATCTTAGCAGTGTATGTTCAGTGGCCTTATGTTCTATACAATCCTAGGTTCCAACATATGCCTTGCAAATAGATTTGGGTTGCTTTTTTTTTAGCTGAGTGGGAGGAGATATAGGGCTAGACTTTGGAAGAAAAAGAAAATACAATCAACATTGATTAGTATAAACACACAGGGCTAGAGTGTGCCTTCAGGCACAGCCCTGAGCAAATTGGAGGGGGTGGGCATATAAAATACACAGCTCCAGGAGTAGTCCTAGGAGGCAGGTAGACTTCAAACCAAACCTCCCAATGCCCATTTCACCTCTGCTTCCTCCCTGCTCCCTGGGTGTAGTGATGGACTATTGGCTGATCTGAATTGTATCAATACCTCTCCCCAGTGATGGTTGCATTGGGTACTCAGTATACTGCTGGAGCCAATTTGTCAGTCATTCTTCATTCCCTGTGTCCTCCAGTCCAACTGGTTTCAGGAAGGAGTAGGTAGGTACATGGCCAATGTTGGGTTTAAGTTCTGGGTAGATCTCAGGAGGGGTTCTGACTCTCTTGGCCATGCATGTAGTCCATACATAAGTACTGCTACACTCAAGCATGACAAAAATCAAGAGCAAAGTTTAAAATGAATGAAGAAGTTAGGCACCTGGATGTTTGTGTTTTACACATTTCTCTGTAATTCTGAGGGCTACACGTGTTCTTTTAAAACAGTGAAAGCCGAGGCTATTACCTAATCGCATGAATCCCAGATCCAGGGGCTTTAAGAAAAAATCAGTATCACAAGTATTGCAGTCAAATGATGAAAATTGACAAGACACCATCTATTCATCTTAGTTCATTTTTGAGCTCTGCAGTACTTGGTAACTTCCTTGTCGGAACCAGGGATTTTCAGCCAGCCTGCTGTTTTACACACTTGTCTTTGCACAGATAAAGTGAGTAGGCAGAGGCCTGACTGCCCAGACAATTGGCTCTGTGTCCCCTGCATCAATTTCCATGGTTCCAGTAAGTTATCACAAGCAGTCCATTGTGCCAAGCTGGACACTCAGCCTCTGAAGTTGGGACTGTGAATGTGATTTTCTGTGTTGTGTGTAAAGTAACAGTGACTGATGCAGCAAAGTTAGTGCCCTGCTGAGGCCTGATGCAAAACCCTTTGAAGTCAATGAAAAGACTACCCATTGGCTTTGGATCCGGCTGTTTGTGCACGAGGCAGGACTTCTCATACTCAGTATCAATGAAGTGTATCCAACTAGGCATGGATGAACACATGAATATCAAGCACCTGAAAGTCCAAGTCAAACTTGAACATATTTGTGTTCAAACTGCACAACAGGGGCAGCAAAAGAGAAGCAGAAAAGGGAAGAGAGAAAGGGAAGAACAAAGTACTCTGTCCCCAAAGGTACAAGTGGAAATTTTGTTACGAATTTTTCTGACTCTAACACAGGGCTGGTTCATTAGGGAGAAAAAACAGGTTAAATTATGACATCCTTATCCAGAAAACTGTGGCTTTAAATTACAGGAAAGCTCAGAAATTCTGTCTAGCTCTGTGAACTTGAAGAACAGTTGGCAAAACCCATCTGTCTCTAGTGCTGATCCCTAAAGCAAAGCAAAGGAGACGAAGAAAGAAAAATGCCATTTCTAATGTGAGTAACATGGAAAGGGAATTCAGTTTTCTTTCTGGGTGAGCAGAAGGGGACCAAGATTTTACTCAGTTCTAACTTAGGCAACCTCCCCACAACTGACTGGGTGTGTGTAGGTGAAACAGGGGCCCTAAATTGAAGCAGTCAGTTTTTAAAAACACCACTTCAATTTAGGGCCCTTTAAACCCCCGTGTTGTGCACACACATGAACTTACCTGCCTCTCTGGTGGCAGGGAGGGGAGGGGGAGCTGCGAGCTGCCGGCAGGTGGAGTGGTCCCTAGGCTGCGGGGTTGGGGGCTGGTGCTTCCATCTGTGGCAGCGGCAGGGCCCCCCAGGTGGCATCCGCCCGCAGGCACCCGGGTTGGGTGGCCCCGGGGGCATCGCAGTTGTGGAGGGAAGCACTGGGCACCTGTGCAGCTCAGGCAGGCAGGCTGGCTCCAGGGGAAAAAAGAAAATAAAAAGATCAGGCTCGCTGCTTGGGCAGAGCCTGCCTTCCCAGGCTGCCTGCACAGGCTTCCTGCAGAGGCCTTGAGCTGCACGGAGTCTGGGGCTTCGCTCCGTGGCTATAGGGCAGAGGAGTTTTAGTTTGCTGTGCCCCAAGTCATTTAACGTGCATTATGCTGATGAATTTGCTACAGCAGCTGGAATTAATGTGCAATATGCCACCGCGTGCAAACACCAACACCACTAAAGTGGTGTAAAAGCATTTAAGCCACTTTAAAGTGTCATGCACACATGCCCCTTGTTTTGTCTACACACTGTTGTTAATGGGTTTCTTTACCCCAGAAAGAACTGAGGGAGCCATTAGGGTCATCTTTAGTAGGGGTGTGCAAAATGGGCCGTATTTGATTTGGATTCAGCCCAAATCAGGGACAGTGATTTGATTCGTTGACTCGGATCTCTGTTCCTGATTTGATTCAGCCAAATTCAAATCTGAAGATTTGATGCTGATTAGGAGAATCAGTGATTTGGCTATAGACGCAGCTTTAAATGTTTTTTCTACATACCTTGAGGTACCAGTATGGCTCGTGAATGCTGCAATGCTGGGGCAGATGGAGCGTCCCACAGGAGCATGGGGGGCTCCCCACATGCTTGGCAGCAAACATGGAAGTGGGACAGAAGTACTTGGCCACAGGGGGACCCCAGATTCCCCCCCAGACCCAGGAGGCACCAGGCACTGAGCTGGGCGGGGGGTGGGGGAGAGCGTGGCGGGGAGAACTCCCCTGCGCGCTCCCCGGTGGACCCAGAAGTGGACTGGAAGTGCTTCTGGTTCATTTCCAGGTCTGCTGTCGAGCATGTTGGGGAGCCCTCCGTGCTCCTGTGGGACGTGACATCTGCCCAGCATCGCAGCATTCACGAGCTGCCTGCTGCCTAGAGGTATGTAGAAAAAACATTTAAAGCTGTGTCTATGTACAAATCACTGAATCTTTCTGAATCTCTCCAAATCGATTTGGAGGGTTCTGATTTGATTTGGAGAGATTAAAGGATCTCTTGATTTGATTTGGTTTAGGAGATTCGGCCACCAAATCAGGCCGAATCTCCACTGAATTGAATCAATGACCGAAGCTTTGCACAGCCCTAATCCTTATCCCAAAGAGTCAGCATAGCTGGTATGCTCCAGCCTTGCTGTTAAGAATTCAGGTTAGGATTTCTGAGTTTTAGCAGCTCCCAGTAGTGTGGTCTAGCTGCCAGTGCTCTGGAGTGGGACTCATCAATATGATCTCTGCTTTTGGCTCTGTTGTACAGACCCATGGGCATGTCCATTCCTCTCTCTCTGCCTCATTTCTGCTGTGTAAGAAATGCGAAGAGCCATTATCAGAGTTTATCAGTTTCCCTTGGTATAAAGACTGTACTCTAGGAAGCTATGGCAGTCCTGGGCCTGCATGCATGTGCACCGAGTTTTTTTTTTCTGTATTTTTTTCATTTTCATTTCACATTCTCCTTATCTATCATTTATGCTACTTTTTCACCCTTTTCATGATTTTAATGGCTGATTGTGGGGGGGCCTTCCACTCACAATCTCACTATAGTGTTCTGTACTCTGTGTCTTTTCCTATCTTATTCAAACCACATTTTCTTCCTTTTTTACCTTAACACTTTTATCTCCGATTCCAAGTTCTATTTCCTTCTTCCTGTCTTTTTATCTCCTATTTATTATCTCTTTTTTCCCCTCTATATTTTTCAGCATTTCAACTCCCTATATGTTCTCTACTTCTATTTTATTTCACAGGTTCAGTTTTTTTTCTTCCTCCCCACCCTTTTTAGCACAATCTCCTCTCTCCTCTCCGGAGCTCCATTTCACGTAGGCCTGTAATGAAATGAGAAAAATAAAGAATCCTGCTCCACTGACATCAAGTTCAGGGAACAAAAATTTTTAAAAGATCTAGTTCCCAGAAAAAATGTATTTTCATTGTGCTGTTTAAACTGTTTACAAGGAGAGTTGGGGAAGAAAACCCCTCCTTAGCTTGTGTTGTGTGTTGCCGTTGAGCTTAGATACGTTTTATTCCTTTCTTTGCGTGCAGATTAGTTTGGTGTGTGTGTGTCATGGTTCTGCTATGCCCTATATGCTTTTTTAAATCCATTGACATGTTTACAGCCTTTGAGTTTAAGTTACAGGACAAAGCAAACTCATACATATGTGAGATAAGGCTATTTTATGCACTTTTAATACGAACACTCTTCAGTCTCGTAAAAGGCATTTGTTTCTGAGCTTCATATGCAGGCATCACTTCTTTACCACAATGTCTCATATATGGGTTTTCTATTGAATCTGGAGATTCTGACTTGCCATAAATGCCCTGCTGGTGACAAGCTTTTTTTGCATGGCATGGACTAATTTTAGAATGCATAGATTTCAAAATTACCTGCTGCTCAAAAGATCCCTATCTAATAAAGAGTCATGCCGTATGCCAATATTTGAACCACTCTGTTTCTAAAGTTGCAAGAAGAACCAGACCGCCTTAGCTTTTTAAGAGGAAGGCCATCCGAAAAAGGTGCCCCTACCTCTCACAAATGGGGTGCAGTGTGGTCATTCATTTAGAATATCACTGGCAGCGCAGACCTTCAATTCAAGGATGGTCTCTACCACAGCCCACTGATGGGTCTTGAGGTGACTTAAGAGTCCAATCCTTGAATAATTTAGCATATAGTGGAAGTGCTTGGAGCAGCATTCCTCACTCCCTTGAACCTCCTGGGGGACTTTGGATTGTGCAGGGAATTCAGTATCAGGCCTTAGACAGACATTTCAAAAGGTTTTATTTATTTTTTTTGCTTGCTCATTTCCCCCCTGGGAGTTAGCAGAAGCCAAATTGTCTCTCGAATATTCAGAGTGTAAGGGATGATAAATCCCAGCCAAAAATGAAAAAGAAATTTAAAAGTGTATTTTCTCCACTTTCTCTGCTTAAGCATTTCTCGATGGAGCAGCTCTTCTCCTGGGAGACAGCTTCCCCACAGCAGAAGCAGTGCTCGGAGCTAATTATGCAGGCCATGTTGGCTTTTCCCAAACACATTCTTAGGTGTTATGGAGCTAGAGGGAGCAGATCCATGACTTCTTACATGCTATCAAAAGTATTCAATGCTGAGAACTATCAGTGGAGTAATAATAATAGTATTTACCTTCCATAAAAGGTTTCCCTTTTATGCAGAGGCATTGATTAGAGTTATTTATGCCTTCTGGGCTTTGCCTTTTTGAAGCCAATCAACAAAACAGCTTTGTTGGAGGCCACTTAAAGAGGTAGCCATACATTTATTCTGTTTAGAAGAAAAAGGGTATGTTCCTGTAACATGTGTTATTTTGGGGAGGGTCTGACTGTACATGATAAGGACATAAATTCGGTGCACAGATGGTCCAATCGTCTTTGTAATTATTGTATTGCTCCGTTAGGTACACAAGGGTTTTATTCATTAAGATATATTTTTCTTGTAATTGGAATCTGCCATGACGGGTTGGCTTGTATGTTTGCTAGTGGGCAGAATATTCATGTAACAGGTTTACTAGGGTGGGCTTGCTGTTTGGGGTGAGGGTTTTTTCCTGCCTCATGATAAAGAATGAAGTCATGTGTAACGTATGTTATTGTTGGCTGTCCTAGTGTTGTCATATAGATAACGCGTCTATTGAGAGAGGCGCTATGTGTAAGTCCAGTGATTTGTTCTTAGAATGAGTTCCCTGTTAACAGTAAAAAAGGGAAATAATAATTATTTGAATCCGGCTCATTTAAAACTATTTTGAAATGTTCTTTCTTGCTCTGGGTAGTAAACAGCAAGCCTTCTAGAAACGCGACGTAAAGAAAAGAACTCTAAATCATTTGGCTGAACAAAACATATCCATTTTTGTCAATTCCTGAGATTTAATTAAAACAGGGAGGTTGATTCCAAACTAAACCAAGCCAATGCCTAATTATCACAAGTGTTAATTACAAGTCTTGCTTTAACCGAATGACTAATAGAACAGAATGGGAAACACTTTCCCAACAGCAAACAGATTTACTGACAAATGAAGCAGGATGCAAATTGAGGGCATCTTTTAGCCTTTGAAATCCTGCTTTACCACTGCTGTGAATAATAAGTGGGAATTGTTTTAGTCAATGCTGAGGACTGTTTATCACGAAATCCTGCCTGCAGTTTGAGCATCGAGAATAAGTGGGGAAGGACGGTAAGCACCTTAATCCAGAAAGTCTTTTCTTTCCACTGGCACATTGGAAAATGTGAATATTAGAGAACAGAAGAATGCTTTCTGCTGGGTGCTTGCATTCAGTCAGCTACTAAAATAAAGTTGGAGTTAAAATATTGGTGTCAAACCTGAGTGCTCCCTGAAGACAGACATTTATGAAGCGCTTATAACTGGAAGTGGTTTTGGACAGCTGTTAATGCCAAAATAGTGCCTGCCTTTACAAACCATACTGTAGTCTGCATGTACTGAAACACTAGGAAAGAAAAGTGTCTACAGCACTAAGAAGGAAAAATAAATTACAATCACAGCAACGACAAACCTGATATCTTTTTATTTTTAAATAATGCAGACAAGGTTACTTCTCATTGCTGGTGGTGTAAGAAACCAACTCCTCCATTCTGCTTCATACAGGGTTTGACAGATAAAATAAGCAGGGGATCATTGCTTCAAATCATGCAGAAAACTTGGACAACTTCCCTACATTCAGGCATGGGGAACCCAAATATGCTAATGATAATCAGTAGTATAAATATTCATTTGCAAAGGTATGAATGGGTAAGCCTGGGGAGAGACAGAGGTGGATATTTGTAGGTTGTAATGATTTTGCAAACATTAACCACATATTTTATATACAGGGCTAATTCTGCTGAGGTTAATTGAACTACAATAACACATAAAGTTAATCATGTACATAAAGCATTTGTGGGATTGGAATCCTAAAAATGAAGGAGTCATGCACCTTCCCTATTTTAATTCATTTATTCCCCCCCACCCTGCCCCCTTCCTCCCTCCCTATTTTAACTGATTCTCAGTGTATGGTACTAATATTATTTTTTCTAAAATTAAGGTAAAATAACATTAATTAAAAAACCCCCACCAAACTTTCCTGTCATTCCAGGCATAATGCAGCCTTAGGGAATTATAGCATTTCCGCTTAAAAGGAATTTATTGCTCTTGAAAGGTATGGAGTTTAGGGACAATAAAAGCACCATAACATAATTTTATACCATTGCTTTCACTGCAGTACCTCAAAGTGCTTTGGAAACATTAGTGGGTTAAACCTCAAACATCTCAGTAAAATGGGTAAGGATTACTAGTGTGCTATGTTACAGATGTGTAAACAGATGCAGAGTGGCTTTAATGACTTACCTTAAATCTACATACCAAATCAGTAGATAGATGTCAACCATGAATTCCAATTAAAGCTGCTGAATCCCAGTCCAGTACTCTAACTAAAGTGCTTTAAGATATCTTATTCCTGGCTTATATACCAAACCAAGCAAACTTGGGGTGGGCTTGAGATAGACATGAAGGTTTCACTGGGCATCTGCTACTAGAAAATACCCAGAAAAACTGGCTGTTGGGATTGCTTTGTTTTCTAGGTATCAGAAAAATCCCCAATGCCGGTGCATTTGTTTTTAACTATCACAGCCATGGAATTAGGTCATTCTAATCTTAGCTTTGCAATGAAACAATTCTTTTGGACAAAGTGGTAATGGTATTTGGCCAGTTTTGTGGCTTTGTTTGCTTTCCTGTGTTGTTCATTGCCCCTTAACTAGTATGAGATGTAAAGCTCTTCTGGGGGTTATTTCAATAGTGGCTTGGCACGACTGGTTATTGATCTAGCAGAGTGAATGCTGACTTAACAGGAGTCGGTTATATCCTTTCTAGGGCAACTGTTGCAAGGAATAACCCTATTCCTGGGATATTGAGATCCAGACATTCAGTGCTCAACATGCAATTTCAGGTCTTAATCCTACTGGTACCATTGGGAATTGAACAACATTCTCTTCAATGGTGGTAGGCTCAGCGCATCAGCCCCCCTAGTGTGCCAAAGCATTGCATCAGCTACTTATCAGCAACATTTCTGTACTGTTTATATTCAGATGAGATTAAGTCCCAGTATGATTTTATACTACTATCCTCTAAATTAGATTAGTGCAAATCAATTGCAGCTTTCTTTGAAAGAGGTAATTTGTTTCAGATATCTTGCTGGATCTACTATTGAAATGGGATCAGTTGATACAGCATTCAACAAGGTTGATCAGCTGTGCTGAAATGAAGTTTGCATTTGGTATTCATTAAAATACCTCTTGCTTCTTGTAAAGCCTGTGCCCAATGAAATTCTATACAGTACTGGATCTGACAGGCATAGCCCCAAAAACACTTATTATTTACTGATGTTAGGCATTCATTTTGAAAAAAGGGCTGAGTTAGAAATTGTGTAGGCATCTGTTACACAGATTAGATAATGTAAATGTTTAGAAAATGCAAATTAAGCTCATGATAATTAGTAATGTGTTTTTTTTAAACTTTTATTAATAAGGTAATGCTTCTGGCAATCACATTTAAATTTCCTATGAAGGTTCAAAGCTCTGGAACAATTTCCTGTTATCTAGAAGAACAAAATCCAGGATGAACTTGCTTAGCAATCTGTACCATACGCTTGTTACTGAGATGGGAACTACAAGTCTTTATGTCTCATCACTGAACCATTGCCTTTTTCGTGATATGGTTGATTTCAGTAAGAATGAGAACCTTATGTGATTGCAACTTATTGTGTTAGGGGCTGTCTACAAAGCCTTTTGTAATAACATTTTGAAATGAAAAAGGCAGTTCTCTATGTGTTTCTTCCAAGACAAGTAAACAGATAGAGCAACATCTGTCCTGTGCACGGGAAGAAAACCAGATGATCAATCCAAAAGAAAACTTAATATGTAATTCTCTTATTTAAGTGTATGTTTGCAAAATGGGTCCTTTCTGAAATGCCAAGGACCCTCACAGGGTTGACATCTATGTCTATGTCGTTGGCATAAGCTGGGCAAAAATCTGGGCAGAGGCACAGCAAGGGAAGGACACTGAATGTTAACAAAGGCTTCATTAATATTGATGTGTAATTCACATGGCAGTGAAAAGCTGCATTATTAGCCTCCATTGTTATGGTGCTTGCATTAATATTCAATGAGGATGTGTGGGTATTGAAATTCCCTGACTTCTGGGTAGCCCAGTGGTACTGTTAAAAAAAGTACTAGAGCAGTGGGAGCCTGGAAATATCTGTCTAGTAAGCAACCACTGCTTTATTTTAAAAAGGTCTCCACAGTTACAAATTCTATGAACTGAATGTGTCTTCTGGCACCGCAGACTATGTCTGGCTATACCTAGTTGCATCTTCAGGAGATACTTGCATCCACAGATGGAGCTGGCATATGTGGAAGTGACAGTGTCAGAATAATGTTTTCCCTTCTCTCCCCCCTGCACGGTCCTACCCCAAAGCTCTATTAACAAGAGCTACAATGGAAGTCATTCGTACGCCAAAGGATAAGAGGAGCCCTTTGCCTCTTAGAAAAATGAAATACAGGACAGTCTGAGCTTCAGTTAATCCAGTTCAATGTGCACAGGCAGACAGGGCCCACTCAGTTACGTGTGTGTGCAAATCATACATTTGCTCATATCACCAGCTCTCTGTGTGCGCAAACAGGGAGGGATTTGTCCAAGTGCTCATTTGCATGTACAAACGAGGGGTTGCAAATGTGAGGACTGAGGCAGATCCAAGGGAAATGCGCTGGTGCACTTGCCACCCCCTTTCCCAATTCACCCAATGTTTTAAACCAACTGCCTGGCAGTGGCAGCAGCATTTCTAGTCAGGAGGTGCTGAGGGAGTCACTTTACTTCATGGCTCATTGGCTTCTCCTTGGTAGCCTTATGGCTGAGGCCAAGCAAAACTCGGGTGCATCCGAACCCCAAGACTCCGGGCTTGTGCCTACAAGTAGGATGCCTCCCAAAGGTTTGGGGAACATCTGAAGCCCCAGATGGGGGGTGGAGGATGTTTGCTGGTAGTAGGGCCAATTATGGTTCTGGACTCTTGGATTTGGAATTAGTTTGGGCTAATTTGGCCTGGGATACATAAAATTAACCCCCCCCCCAAAACCAGTTTACTTTTAATGTGTTGTGATGATGCTGCTCACTATCTGCACACCCCTTTTCCAACTTCTAGATCTGCCCATGCAAGGACTTGTACCCACATGCACACAGAGGCCCTGATCTTATGCAGCTGCTTAACTTGATATGTGAGTTGTTCTATGGACTGAATCACAACTTATGATGTTAAGCTTGTGCTTTGTATCTTTGCAGGATCAAGGATATGTTGTGAAATTTTAATTTAGGCTCCATGCTTTGATAATCTGGCTGATAAAGTCTGTCAAACATATATCAAACATGCTGTCCCCTGAACATGTACTGTCTCCTCACAGAGTAGCCTGACATTAAAACAACCTAGTCACCAGCCAAAGAGCCTGTCCTTCTGTCACTCCAATTCTAAGACACCTGTTTGTGCCTCTTTTCCAGGAGAAATTCCTAAATTGGGATCAGGTCCCTTGTGGTAGGGGGCCAACCCAAGGCTCATGCAGCACTTTTAGTCCTGCTAACACCCTGCTTGAAGGGTTCAGAGATGTCACATGGTACGTAAGCCTTTCACAGGTCCTTTTTACTGGGCTGTGTCTCATCCTATGTGATTAGCCCCTCCTGGTCACTGGTCATGGCTTTGATTGGTGGTATTTAATCACTCCCTGGAGGAAGGGATGGCTGTTCCCAACACTGAATTTTGACAGTGTAAAAGAAACAGACCTCCCACTTCACTCTGCCTTTTAGGATCTGAACATCAAACCAATTCAAAGGTCTGTTCAAGTGAATCCCAAAGCTTAAAAGAAAACTCAGGTGAAACCACTGAACTAAGACAGTGGAGGGCTGGGTTTATGCTCCCAGCTTTTCTTTGGGGCGTTCTGTGCCACTGACTGCTTTAGGCCTCTTCTTCTGTCCTCTGCTTGAAGCACAGGGTCTGAAACACTAAAGCCACCTCTGGCTGAGTGTGTGGCCTGTGTATGACATCCTTGCAGTCCCTCTCCCCTCTTGCTTTACTAACCTATGGACAAACACAGCTTGGCACCAAATCTCTGGCTCAGCTTCTGACTACCCTTAGCAATGCTGTTACGACACTTGAAAAGAGCACAAAAGAGACTGATAAAACCGCAGCAGGGTGAGATGCTTTTCACTAGTGACAGAATTGCCAAAGCTGGCGAGACTAGGGAGCCTCGTATGAGAACTTGCACATTCTGTGCTCCTTGGGGACACCTGAAAAAAGACCACAAGTTGTCTTTGGCTTCATTCAAAACGCAGGCAGCCCTCAGAGGTGAGTCAGCAGCACAACATGGGATAGGAGGATGGGAAATATTAAAATTATTCAAAAGGATTTTCTCTCTTGTTTTGCTCTAATTTATATTCATAACAAATTATATCTATTTGCACAGCACTATCAGCTCTTAGATGTTTTTTGTGTTAGCGCTTCATTGTAGTTTTCTTGTCATGATACAACTAAATA
Source organism: Alligator sinensis (assembly GCF_000455745.1). Taxonomy (NCBI): domain Eukaryota; kingdom Metazoa; phylum Chordata; order Crocodylia; family Alligatoridae; genus Alligator; species Alligator sinensis. The sequence continues at coordinate 3,304,570 of NW_005841891.1, forward strand.
CAGCTGTGGCGTTAATGTAGCAACATTATGTGGAGAGATTGAGTGAACTTTCAGACTAGAGTCCTCTCTCCAGATAGTTTAAAACTATTTGTACCCTGGTGATTTTTATTTCCATCCCAGACTAATAAATCACTTAAAACTTCTTGTCAGTTCTGTCCATTTCCGAAGCCTGTACAGAATTTCTCTCATCCTGAAGGTCCCCCATGGACGTGCTGGGTTTGCTTTTCTTATCCTGTACTCCAGCCATCACCAACACTTCTTTGATACCAGGCTTATTTCTGTCAATCTTTCCAGTCCACCATGGCTGATATAGAGCTGCTTCCCATATGGCCTTCACCATCTGGAACGCCCTCCCTCTCTCTCTGTAGATAATTGACTCCTTGACACTCACCAAACACCATCTGAAAACTAGAGATGGACAACGGGTTCATTCAGAAAGAATTTTAACAAGACTAAACCCAAAGATATTCACTTTTGCCCCCAACAGGGCTTTCTGTCTTTGCTGATATCCTACAAAATCCATCACAAGGTGTTATCAGAAGGCTGATTTTTTCAAAGTCACCCCAAAACACAATACATCTGGTCTTCCTCGACTTACTGCCTCAGTAGTAGAATTACTAAATCCAACTGCTCAAATTGCCTCCCCCCCAACCTTTCCATGTGGTCTCTACATTTTTGGCCTTTATAACATTTACTTCTGTCCTGCAGCTCCACAGAGATACTACCTGTAGCCTAAATTATACCAGGATTTGCATGCGTGGTGGATTACAAAAGCATTTGTAATTCTTTTATGTTACAGGCGCTGAACAAAACCAGATGGCTTTGTATTGTACATCCCCTGTACTTTGCTTTGCACCTAACACCTTTCTGCCTGCTTATCTGCACAAAATATAGCTGATGGTAAATCTATGTATTCTTTTGCATTCACAGCAGATGGTCTCAGTGTCTTCCTTTAATCAGAATTTTGAGTGACATGCAATCAGAGATGGATTTTTTTTTTAACAGGATAGTGAGATGTTCCTCATTTTATTATTATCTTGATTATGGGTGTTCTGTGAGCAACAATGCCACTCTCAGTTTTTCACAGGCACCTAAAAGTAAACACTCAGCCTGGCAGTATAATGCCGAGCAGTACATTTTGCCAGAGAAAATCTGTAATCATCTAAGTATTCGTCTTTGGCTACAGACAAAGATCGACTCCAGCTTGTTAGAGTTGCCTGGCTCTCTGGGGTTGACAAGAGCTCAGTGCTATCCATATGCTCCATTGTTCCCAACAATTAGAGGATTAAAAGTATTTTATATAGTAGGGGCTGATGCTGCTGTCATTTCATCTTAGCAGCCTGTTTTTCAGGAACTTGCTTGGATTTAGTGTCAGTGAATTGGTGTGTTTGAGGTCCCTTTGTACCTGGAAAAGGAAGATGACAATGAAAAGGAATGTGGTGTCCCAGCTACTGAGAGGGAGCGATTTTTTGTCATGATGCTTTTCCAGGCAAAAAGAGCAAGTAATTTCAGTGTATGGGATGTTTACTGGCGATTAAGAAACAGGAACGAACAAAGGCAAATTTGCAATGAGGGAGGACAGTGTCACCTCTGTAACTTGCTGTCTCATAAAATGGCAGATACCTTGTTGAAAATTAATAAAGACACACTGCACAGAAAAGCAACTCATATAACTTGCATACACCACTTGAATCAATGCCCAGGTTTATGAAAGCAATTGATGTATTGGGGTTTGTTCACCCCTTGTTTAAATGTGTTTTGAGAATGCAGTATCTTGTCATCCTATGCAATTTATTACCCAAACTGCAAATGTGTAAGATTGTATATTCCCAAGTATCACACTTAAACCTTTCAATACTGCTCATCTAACCTGGATATTAATTCAGATTGGGCCTCCTACTGGTTTAATTTTCTAACCTAAGTAAAATGTACTACCAGTTCACGCTGTACTATAAAAGACTATACACCCACAATGCTGTTAAGTTAATAGCTATTATTTCTCACTTGACACACTGTATTTACATTTGTGGTAAGACTCTGTATAGTTGGTTTATTAGAGCTGTGAAATATATATATAAATGGGGTGGAAAAAGACATGGAAATCGATGTTTCACATCATTACAAACCTGAAAATGGACTCTTTTAATGATTAATATTGCACATTGTTGCTTTGAGATCCTGGCAGGAAGGAGGCAAAGATTGGATAATGATAAATAACAATGTATTAATTAACATTGCTTTTTAAGAAGCAAAGACATCAGGATTATTTTGCCCATCATGCCTTTTTTAATAAATGAAAAAAAAAGTAATTACTGGTTTCCAGATATAGAGGAAAAGAGTCATCCTTTAAAAACTCGCCTGTGTAGTTAGGCAGTCACTAGACCCCTTAATCAGTTAGGTGCTTACACAGATTCTATCTGGAGCCTTATTCAACATGTAATGGGGAACACAATGGTTATTACTTTCCATTTGAGGAGTCCAAAAGACCTCACGCAGAGAGTACCTTCAAAGATAGCATTTGACTAATTTGTTTACTTGTGGCTATGTCCCTATATCTGCTCTTGATTCCTCTTTGGTTTTATAAAGAAATGGGCAGGGTCAGCTGAAAGTGAAAAAGGCAAATACATTTTATATAAAAGCCCAAAACAAATTAAAACACTACTTTAAAAGGCCTCATGGTATTGCTTTTGCAGACAAACATGCATTCAGTGTATCCCTTTGGGATCCCACCTTTGGTTTTGATTCCCCCTTTTCAGAGTAGCAGGTTCCAGGTGCTACAGCATAATTTGACACTAATCAGTCAGTTGTGGGAAGGCAGCCCAAATATAATGGTAACTTTATACATGATAATTCTCTTGAGCAACACATTTTGAGGCTATATAAATAAATACTTCTTCATCTACATCCCACTATCAGGTCATATAATCTGATATATATATATATATATATATATATATATATATATATATATATACACACACATACACACATGCACATTATATATATATATATATATATATATAGTGCCCATCACCAGCATATGAGCATCCCTCAACCATTTATGGAATTAACCTTACACCTTACCACTCCATGGCAGGTAGGGAAGTTGTATCAGTTGTATTAGTTGAGGGAGCTGAGGAATGGAAAGAACTGAACCCAGATTGTCTGAGTCCCAGTCCATTGTCTTAACCTTATGACAGTCCTTTTTTTTACTAAAAGGAAGAGGTGTGGAAAACTGGTGAAAAGGACTTTAAAAATGGCTCTTCATGACTATGTGTGGAGAGCTGATACCATATTGTTCGTCCGTATACTTTTGCTGACATAATAACTACTATTTCAGAACTGGCTCTGTAATAACGTACACAAGAAGGAGTGTCACAGCTGACAGATGCACCTCACAGGTTTTATGAATAAATTTTGTCTCCTGCCTTTAAATAAAAGGGGGAAAAAAAGATGGAGAAGAAAGAAAATAAAGTGCATTTGCATTAGATGAGCTGTTTAAAAGTCCAGAGGCAGAGTGGATAAAAAGTGACAAGTTTTTAACAGTAGACAGATTTTATGGGAAAGAGGGAAAGCCTTTCTGTGTTTAACTGTGCTTACAATTAATTAACTTTTAATTCTGTTCATTAAGTTTCATTATTTATGAAGAATTGTTTTATAGTCATGAAAGGGTAGACTTGATTAAAATTTGAAGAAGGGTGATTCAGAAACAGTGCCACCAACTAAAGGATCAAGCCGAAATTTGTACTTGGAGGTGCTGTGCTATATTATCTCTTCTTACAGAGTATCTGAGTTCTACCCACTCTTCCTTTTGCTAGGGCCATTTCATAAGCTTTGTAAGACACACTAGCACATTTCATAAATTATCCAGGATATAGATTTGCCCTGTTACAGAGCACCTGCTATTGCAGTTCAAGTCCATGCACATATATAATAAAAAGTATAAATATATACATTGCTATAGTGGATGTGACAATGATGTGATGCTGCTGGCCAAGCTGACTCAGGGAACCAGTTTAAAGTATTCCCAAAGATTCCAGTGAAATTCTGTTGTACCTTTAGGTAAGGCAAGTCTCTACAGAAAACTGGTTGTTTCTGCTAATCTGATTTCACTACAGGTAGTAAAGGTGGGTTTGAGTGATATGGGTCTTGTAATATGGACACTTCGTTCCTAGTGGTGTGCATTGACCAGCCCCAAATAAGAAATAGAAGCTTCTTCTTGCTCCCCAGAATAAAACAGTTGTCTCTGTGCTAGAGGTCAGGGATAACAAGGAAACTGTCGTGCTCACTTTAAGCTTGTGTCAAATCTAAATCCAAGCTCCACCCGTGCTTTCGCTCTTTTTATGCCTGTCAGCTGTGCAAGTTGAGGTAATCGGGCAGCCTCGGGTGCTTACACTGCCTAGATGCTTATCTTGTATCTGGTTCCATCCTTCTGTGGGCGTGACAAGGAGAAGATCTTGAATCTATTTGCTGTTAATGTAAGAGTCCCCAACCAACCTTCATGTCTCAGTAATTAAAAATGCTTGTTCAGTAAATGGCTGTTACTTGGGAATGCCACCTAGGCATTCAGGAGGTTACGGTTTCATTCTCCAACATACGTCTTGGCTGCAATGGGATGTAGGACTGAACATGCCTGTAGGGGTTGCTTTGACTCACATCCACTTCAATAGGAACAACTTGGGGCTTTTAAAGTGGGTGTAACTACCTTGACTTCTTGGCTTCGTGAAGCTGAACCACAGAGTCTGGCCTCAGGAGCTGGATAGCTTTAGTTCTCTCTGAATCCCTTGGGAAAATGGGCCAGTTGTGAAATCTTAATGATGTCCTGGCTTTAGGTACTGCTGCTCCTGCCTTTTTCTCACTCATATAAATATGTTTTTGTTGCAATATGTGATGAACAATACAACGGGTCAGAACTCGTTCACCATATTGACATAAACAGTCAAACTAAAAGCCATGAGGATTATTTGTGAGAGTAAACTCAACAGGGTGTTGCCTTGTAGTACCCCTGTTGGACTCGGCACAGCATTCCACAGAAATGCCCTTTATTTCACAGATATTTGCATTTGTATTTAACTGACAAAAGGTCTGTAGGTATTCTGTGACTTCATGAAAACTTATAAGCTTGCTGAGATTGTTTCTCTTTTATACTTTCTAACTGCAGATTCAATTTTCCATCCCTAATATGTTGCTAATGGCTAGGGCTGGCCAGAAAACACCAGTTCTAATGTTGATCATGAAAAACGTTCAGGTTTTGAAATTTGTTTCATGCTTGTGCTGGGCAGGGACTTGAAGGCAGCCATCAGGTCAACCCCAACAAGCTGTGTAGACCTAGCTGAAAGTTATCCAAAGGGAGAATCTAGAGCAGGGGTGTCCAACCTTTTTGAATGTGGGCCCAGATCATGAACTTTTTATCACCCAGTGAGCCGGCGAGCCATATTCAAAGACCTCACAGGAAGCGGTATCACATCACCCCCCCCCCCCCCCCCCCACCACACACCCTACCC
>NW_005841891.1:3310104-3312265 GCF_000455745.1 Alligator sinensis
CGGCGGGGTCTCACACGCCCCCCCCCCCCCCGCCCCGCCCCGAAACAGAAGTACAGTGTTTACTTTTGTTTCCCGTTGCAGCACCTCGGGCCTCAGAAAACAGCTTGGAGGGCCGCATAGTGGCCCACGGGCCATAAATTGAACAAGCCTGATCTAGAGGGAGATATAATTACCATAACAGGTCTATTCTAATCTCCATAACAGCTTGGAACATTTAAACTAGATTCTGATACCCGTAGTTATGTAGTTCCTGTCTCCACTGAAGCCAATGGAACCATTTGTGGAATATGTTGCTACACAACATAGATAAAAGTTGAAGAATCTGGCTCTTAGGACATCAAGATACGTTGACTTCAGTAACAGGTTCATGAAAAATATCACAAAATATTGTCCGTCTTTTGCAACTAATTCAATACGAGTTTGAAGGTAAGTGTTTATCAGTGGCAGTGGCTTCTGCAAATGCATTATTTTCTCAGAGAAGTGAGTTATAAGACAAAGGCCAGAAATAAATTGGGACTGCATTCCAAGACTGTGGTATTCAGTGGGTAGACGTAGAAACTCAAGTTACTCGTGTAGCATCTTGCGTTGACTTTGAAATCTGGGAGTAGAAAAGAACAGGAAATGAACACAGGTGTTTATCAATTGATGTGTGATGTTTTGGAGTTAGAGCAATTGAACATTGCTATCATGTAACAATAGTTTTCTAAATTACTACAGAAAACCTCAATAAGAGTGATCATGTAGAGAACAAAACTTGGAATAAGAGCCTCGAGGGATAAAAAATAAAAACCAAGGAGACTGGTACTGTCACCTTAGAGCAACTTTTTATATTTATATAAAATAAGGAATTCTTTTTTAATTTTTTCCTACCATCTAATTTCCAATGAATAAGAATTACTTTCATGCCATGTCTAAGTCAGATGGGATTTAAGTTGAATTTACCTTGAGCTATATGAGCATTAGAAAGAGAAACCTTTTTTCCATAGATATGAGCCTGTTCATAGCTTGTATATTAGAGTTTGCCTTATTACTTCTCATGGATTGAAGCCTCAGGCTCTGTAAGTGAGTTGCCCAAATCTGAAGGACCCTTACAAGCTTTGACAACCAACAACCTGCATTAACAAATGATGTGGGTATTTCATTTGAAGTGCGAAGAATAAAGAATATTGCTCTAAGTCAGTAAGGAAAATGAAAGACTTAATATAGTCTGAGTACAAAAGATGAGCCCCAAACTGATTGCTTTCTGTAAGAATAATTAAAAGGAGCCACTTTAAAAAAGATACACACTTTAACGAGTTCCTTCTTCAAGTGTTTTTCATTTATTTTTTCCATTTCTTCTCCTCTTGTACAGCTCACACTCATCAGTGAGTGCTACCTTTATTAATGGTTGAATTAGTGCAGCCTGACAGTGACATTAGTGTGGGCATTCAGATGGAAGAGGGCTTGATGGAGGAAGAAGTGCATTGTGGTGATTGAAGTTCTGATGTTTTAGTTTTTTACCTTAGAAATCTGGGTAGCAGGCCCAGGATCATCAAGAAATAGTTACTTCTACTCAGGCTTATAAATCTTAGGCAGATAACCTGAATAGCCCAATTTCAGTGGTGCTGAGCACCTGGTGATTTCATTCCGAGCAACTGAAAAATTGCTACCAGGCCCTCAATACCTCTGGAAATGGGATGTGATTCTTAGTGCTTAAATATGGCTGTCAGAACCTAATTTCATGCAGTTATTTTTAGTAAATACTGGGCATGTCTACACATACAATTAATTAGAGGTGCACTGATACATTGGTCCGATATCGGATCAGCACTGATATAAAGAAAATTGATCGTATTGGAAATTGGCCTGATGTGGCCGATAATTTGACCAGTAAATGCCCGTGCATGCATGCAGCCTTGGTGCAGCATGCAGGCAGTGAGGAGCACAGCCTGGCAGCTAGGAGAGCTGTATGCAGCTGGTAAGTCTGGTGTGGTGGAAGGGGAGGGGGGAGGGAAGTGGGATGAGGGGGCAGATCAAGGCCCCTGTGGTGAGGGAGGAGTGGGGCTGAAGCAGGGGCTGGGGCTGGGGCTAGCGCTGCCCAGCCAGAGTGGGGACAGGCGCGGGATGGATCCATGTCTCATCTGGAGAGTGCGGGGTGGGGAGGTTGGGGGAGGTTGTGGGG
>NW_005841891.1:3312275-3319833 GCF_000455745.1 Alligator sinensis
GCTGCTGCATGCTGCTTGTCTGGGAACTGCCGGTCCAGTGCTCGCCCTCTCATCCAGCTGCTCCCATCGCTCATCTGGGAGGGAATAAGGAGACGTGTGCCACTGAATTTGCACAGGGCGAGTTAGGCCGCAAAAAGCCCCACACAGCCCCAGTCCCAGCCTGCCCCACCCTGCACAGATCCAGAGGCACATGCCTCCCCCATACCCTCCTGGACAAGCGGTGGGAGCAGCGGTGAGAGCCACCAGATGAGCGGGTGAGCACTGGACCAGCAGCTCCCAGATGAGTAGTGTGCAGCAGCGAGGGCCACCGTACCCCCCGTACGAGCTGCGGCTCCATCCTGTGCCCATCCCACCCTGGCTGGGCAGTGCCTGCCCCAGCTGCTACTCCGCTACCTCCCTCACCATGGAGACCTTGATCTGCACACCCCATGCCCCTTCCCTCCTGCCTCCCCTTCCACCACACCAGACTTCCTAGGTGCACACAGATCTCCAAGCTGCCGGGCTGGTATTGGAAAGTGGATTGGTATTAGCCAATATGCCTCCTTAAAAATCAGCTATTGGTATTGGCTCCAAAAATCTCTATTGGTTCACCCCTACAATTAATGTGACTGAATAAATACAAATAAACTCAAATTGTGCCAGAGAAACTAATCTGGATGTCACCATCTACATGTGCATTTAAATGCAGTAATTTAGTATTTGTGTCTGATAGGGCTATCTGATGGCACAGTAAATTAGTCTACACCAGCCTAATTGCTGCACATGTATACATTGTGACACTATTGCACAGCAAATTAGTCTACTGTGCAGCATCTCAAACATGTAGATGCGTCCACTATGAAGTAAGTGTAAGATCTTTATTTTGACTTTAGCTACACCATCTATGCCTGTTAGACACGCATGCACCAGTGAACAGTATGCTTGTTGCATTCCCAGTGGGAAATGAGAGACTGGAATTAAAGGTTCCATGTAATACAGCGATGGTGAGGAATGCAGTATGCTAGCATCTAACAGGAGTAATGCACAAGAGGTTGCTAAAGAACAAACAGTTTCGAGACAAACAAGTCACTTCCCTAAGATCACAGGAGAAACAAGTCCAAAGCAATACAGTACAGATTGGCACATGGTCTTTGAATCACTGCTTAGCTTTATTCTAAAACATGTTCTCTGCTTAAGAATTAAGCGTTTCACATAAGGAGAAAGCAGGAGCCTAACAAGCAGTTTCTGTGCCCTGGATGGCATTGGTGGCTGAAACATAAGCCGCAGCTTCCACCATTCCTGTTCCCCCTCTAAATTGGTGCCTGGAGCTGGCGCACTGCTAGCTCATCCCTAGTTTCACTATTGGGAAAAAGAAATATTAATATATGTATATGAAGCCTATTTAATGCCATCTTATGATGCTGTCTTATGCCAACTCACCCCTCTATGCACCACTTCTGCATTAAGGTACTAGGATCTGTATAGCATTTTTGCATGTGTAGAACAGGTCAGTGTTTCAGTTGGGGTGAGGGACCTTGTATAATGGAGAAGATTTCACAGTGCTGTTCTTCCCTCTTTAACAAAGCACTATTTTGCCTTCTGTTTTTAGGCATGTTTTTCTCATGTCTCTGCACCACATTTGACCATTATTTTACGCATGCTTGTGGTTATTTATTGTACTTTGCAAGGTCTTTCAAGCAGTGGGCATTGCAGAAGGTATTGCATAGTCTGAGGCTCTGTGCCACAGTAAAGGTGGTTGAGCCAGTGATATAGCCCCACTTCTTCATTAGTTCCTTGGAGCATCCAATTCCAGTATGTAGGCCGTTGAGACTTCACCACCTTTGCCAAGGTTCATCAGCCCCCAGTAGCAAGGACTCAGCTGCTATAATGTCCATTTTTCCATTGCCAATTTTTTTCTTCAGCTTCTCATTCCACATCTGTAGCCATTAGCTAATAGGTAGACATGTTAGCAGCTGTAGATGTGAGGCTCTTTTGCTCCACACGGGACCCAAATAATCATCCCAGGACTGTCATTGAAAACAAAGAATACCTGGTGGCAAGTACCCTCTGAAGCCAGGCAGACTGGAAAAGGAAGAATCTCTCGGGTCAGCCACCAGAAAGACAGGGAGTAATTTCATTTCTGCATTTAGGAAATATTCTCTCAGTACTTAGGGATAATCTCAGAGGGCATAAATTGGAGCCGCTCCAATGATTCCAACAGAATATTTACTTCAACAAAAGATTAGACCTACTGTGACGACCTTCAGCAGTGATATACTAGAGATTAACAGTCTAATACCTGGATTAGTATCAAGTGTGAGTTTTTGCTCTTGGATTCCCTTGCGCCCCTTTCTTGCTGTACAGACAAAATTTGTAAAAGAAGGAACTTGGTAGGTGCCTAATACAATTTGAAAAACATCCATGTGTCAAACTCCCTTTGGGATCAATCTAGGTGAGATGTCGACATGCTTTGAAATATGGCCTTTGGGTCTGGAGCACCCATTGAAGCCAATGGCATGTCTTTCCATTGCATTAAATCAGCAGGCAAAGCCTTCCACTCTAACCATGTGATAGGAGAGAACTTCATTGATCTGTAGCATAAATGAGGTGAGTGAACACCAGCCCTTGGCTGCTGCTGGTGCGCAACTCTGAGGGGCCTGATCCTTCGCTCAGCAGAGCCCCTCTATCTCCACTGCCCAGCGTGAGCCTCCCAGTCTGCCCAGTGCATCCTGCCACTGGCTGCTACTGGTGCCAGGGCTTCTGCAGGGACACAGACCCCCCTTTGCCCCACCATCCCACCTGCCTGTGGCTGACAGCTGGCAGGAGGTGGGACTGGGGAGTGGATCTGTGCTGGCTCAATATTGTGACTGCCAGGGTGCAGGGCCTGCTGGGATTCATGCAGGAGTGCCTCCAACCTGTTGGTCTTGGCCAGTACAGGCAGCCTGTGTCCCGCCTGATCAATGGGTGAACGTGTGTGCCGTTCGCTCCCAATATCACCTATGCCACTTACAGAAACCTGCGTAGGTTTGATTGATTTCGCCTTGGGCTTTGTGAACATCTCTACCTAGCTTTAGTCTTGTTTTGTGGTAAAACTGTTCCCTATTTCCTATCGCCTGCCTCTGGAAGAGCTTATGTTTCTGCTCTCTGCCAGTTTTCCTTGCATTTTTGATATGGTTGGCTTGGATGACTCCTACTGGTGCTAATTTGTGTGGTTGTGTATTGTGTCATTAGCATTTTGCCTGGTTTTGTGTGTTATGGATGGTTTGATGTTGGTTTGTAAGGGATGGCTCTGAACCAGAATTCTAGATGTACTGTCTCTTATACTTCTAGGTTTGCTCGAATATAAGACAACTCTTTCTCGCTCATGGCTAGGCCTATGTGCTTATGGCTAGACTTGTGAATCATGTAGAGTTTGATTTTTTTCCCCCCTGGATCATGCATTATCTGTGAAAACATGGTGTCCTGTAGTATATTTGTTATGATTTTTACCAAGTTTATATGAAAAAAAAAATTACTCAAGGGCTTGTTTGTTTTTTGAGATTTAGACCCTGTGATCAGTTATGTAAATCAAAATCAAAAGCATCTTTTTCTCTGAAAAGATATTGTCATATTTATAAGTTCCCACAGTTTACTAACAGAAAATCAAATGATAACATCACTGGATGTTTTGCCATGTTGTAATAACAATAATTGAAAATTATATGAGAAGCAGACTTTAGCTCTTGCTGTCCATCTGTGTACAAAATGCCCTATTTTTAGTGTTGAATTTGGGTGGTAAGAGAAAGTAAGGGCATCTTTGCATGTGCTTTGGGGGGGGGGGGGGAGTGCTTTAATTAGACCAGCTCCAAGTGCCACTCCAATTTTAGCACCTCCAGCATCATGTGTATTCAACATCCTGTGCTTAAAAATGGCGGCAGGGGCACTTTAACTAAAGCTTGTTTGATGAACTTTAGTTAAAGCACTCCTGGTGTCATTTTGAAGTGCAGGGCACTAAATACATGATGTGGAGGCTGTTGGATTGTGCTAATTAGCATGCTCCAGTAGACTCAATTAATTGAGTCTTCTCTGACACATACTAATAAGCATGCATTGGAGCAGACATAGGGCATATGTATAGGTGCCCTCATACCACAGTACTGAATTTTTGGATTGGCTGGTAAATGGGATAACTTAACTTTAGAGACAGTTCAAAGTATCAGGATTGTATTTTATTCTACATTAACATAAAACTGAAACTTTTTGAAGTTTTTATATGGGAGAAAAGAACCCAAAAAAAGACACCGCGGAAAAGCCAGTGGTGAAGGCATGTCCTGGGGTAGAAAAGACCAAGGCTCAGGTCCTCACTCGCAATCAGGCAAGGCTTCAAATTGGTTTCCCACTTGGCATGGGATGATTCTGACGGTAAGTAGTCTGTTTTGCTCAGTCTCTCTCCTTGTGGAGCTGTTCCATGTTGTTATAAAATATATTCATTAGGTAACAGAGAAAGAGGGACTTTTTTGAATTTTTAAACCCTTATTAGAAAAATGTTAAAAACAAAAAACATGAAAGTATAAAAGGATGTGGCCCTCCCAGGGGCCAAGTATTAAACAGTTGTCAGAATACAAATGCTCGTATCACCAGAGATTGAAACCTCCTCCCCGAAAAAGTCCTTCATTAGGGTTACACATTTAGGACTAGGTGTCCATCTTCTACTTTGCAGAGTGCCCCCATGAGACACAAACTGGTCTACATTTTGTTGTAAAGTGAAGTGTCCAAACTCAAATGAGATATGCACTCGAACCAAGAACTATAATTTTGGAGGGCATCCTTGGAGCTGAGCACTGTAAGCCAGTGTCTGCAGCTTTTCAGGGTTGCCATCTTCACTTGGCCCAGCAGGAAATTGGCCACATAGGTCCACGAAGGGGGATTGGGGGGTGGGGGGTAAAGAGGGGGAAAAGAGAGCAAGTCTTAGCCTCCCCCAATTGCCAAGTGATTAGGACCCGTCTCCTGAAATATGTGAGACCTAGCTCAGACTCTGCCTGAGAGGAGGGACCTGAGCTTGGATTTCCTTTCACTGAGGCAATGGCCTCTTCCCTCTGTTGGGTTTTCCAGAGTTTCTGTCTGTCTGTCTCTCAACTGGCTTCTGGGGGTAGCTCTGATGACACCCTCCAACTCTTCTACTTTTTGGTCCAGGCACATGTCGTATTTGAATTTGGACACGTCACCTTGCAACAAAATGTGGGACAGTTTGTATTGTACTGGACTATTGAAGGAGCACTCTGCAAGGTGGAAAGACAGATAGCTAGTCCTAAATGTGCAACCCGATGAAGGGTATTGCGGAGAGGGGGACTTAATCTAGTGTTTTAGTATTTTTGCTGCTGACAAGTGTTTCATGCTCAGGACCTGGGAGGGCTACATATTCACTCTTACCTTTTGTTTTTAATATGTTTATAATAACATTTTTAAAAGTCAAAGTGTTTCCTTTTCTGTACTGATTCTTTTGTGGTTTGGAATAAAACCAAATTATGACACTTTGTGATTTTTTTCTGAAACCAGAAGTCTTATTTTTCAGCCAACACACTTAGTCACAGTGGTGTAAAGGGCCAAACTGGTTTAGCTCATTGAATAGAAGATCGAGAGATGACTTGTTTACATTATATACATATCTTCATGGAGAAAAATGCTAGATAATAGGAGGCTCTTTAAACTATTGAAGTGATGCATAGCGAAGTGAAGTAAGAGCTGATGACTGGAAGCTGAAGCAAAATTCAAATTAGATGCATATTTTTATCAGTGAGGGCATTTAACCATCTAATTAACCATTAGAACCAGCTATCAAGGGAAGTGATGGATTGTTCCTTTCCTGAAGTCTTCAAATCTAGACTGGTTACCTTTCTGGAAGAGATATATTAACCCAACATAAATTAGGCTTTAGTCAAATGTAAGTTAGAGAGTTTAATAATCAGGTGAGATATAATGGCCTGTGATATACAAGAGGTCAGGGGTCTGGATCAATGGTGCTTAACCCCTGGCCTGTGGGCCAGATCTGGCCAATGGAGCCATGTCATATGGACTGCAGGGCTTCCCAAGGGTCCAGATATTTGGGGACAGGGGAGTCATAGCAGCATTAATTGCCACTCCTGTGCTGCCAAATTTCTGGGTCTGTGGGGACCACAGGCCAGACAATATGGCTCTGATGCCAGTTCTGGGCATGTGACTGGATTGGGCTAGTGTGCAGCTGGATTGGGCCAGTGCAAGATTGTGGCAGCACATGGCTGGATTGGGGTGGTGTGCAGCTGGATCTGGACATGCAAGATTGGGCCTATGGACTCACCTCACGCAATGATCCCACACAGGATCCAATCTGTAGACCAACTCCAGGTCACACATCAAGTCCACATGGTTAGAAGGTGGGATGCTACTGGACTAGATAATCTAATAATCCTTCTGGTTTGAAACCCTATGAATCTAAAAAGAAATTGTTTTGAGATCTGCAAATAAAAAGCTCTATTTTAGATGTGGGTATTGCATCTCTCTGGTGATTGGTTACTGGTGACCTTAGGAAAACATTGTGGAAACTAGTCCCTTTCTTTTTCTACAGCCTAACTGCCTCCCCTGCCACGCTTTTTTGTCTCCCACACTTTCAAATCTCAGTTTACATCAGCAGTGGGCAATTATTTCAGCTGATGGGCCACTTAACAAGTTTTGGTGAGGTGTTGAGGGTCGCACACAAAATCTCTTAGAAGATAACTTTTTTAACACGTTATAAAGAAAAACGAAATCATTTACTAGAAATCAAACATCTACTATTACATATTTAAATTTTATTAAAAAAATAAGTTTTGTTCTAATGTATGTGTTTTTGGGTAGTGTATATAGAGACAATTGAATAATAGGTCAAAATAAAATCTTACTTTTGTATATTATGTGTGTAGGGTATGTGTGGTGGGGGGTGGCTGTGCATGTGCGTGTGGGGGGCTGCCCACGCACTAGGTCCTGGGAGATGACTGGGGATGGGAGGGTGAAGTGGGGGCCATGGGGTACATGCAGCAGAGCTTGCTTGGGCAGTGTGGTACAGGTGTGGTCTGCTGCGTGCTGCCCCATCCATCCCACAGTTGCTCCTATGGTGCTCCACATGGGGCTGACCCCCCCCCATTCCCCCTCAAGGCAGCCTGTGCCATGCTCCTACCCATGCCCGCCAACAGCCCCGGCCCCAGCCAGCATGCACAGCTTCTTTGTGGTGCTGCTCCTGGTGTGGCTGCAGGCATCTGGGTACTGCTTGGCTCCCCTTCCCTCCAGTGACTCCTCTTCTTTCTGGCCCTGCTGTGCCACTCTGGGCAGCAGGTAGCATGGGAAAGTGATGGCAGCTGTGGGGGCATATGCCTGGCATCCCACACCCAGCCAGGCTGGGGGGAAACTGCAGCTGGGTTGCTGCAGCCCCAGCACACGGAGCTCCAGCTCCCAGCCACCTTCCACCCACATGGCCACCCTCAGGTGGCTGCTCACCATGCTGGATGGGTAGAGTAGGTGGAAGGTGACCAGGAGCTGGAGCCGGAGCCCTGTGCTCTAGGGCAGCAGCTACACAGGTGCAGTTTCCCCA
>NW_005841891.1:3321524-3367608 GCF_000455745.1 Alligator sinensis
CGGGGGTTTGGGGGGGGGGGGGGAGTGCTTTAATTAGACCAGCTCCAAGTGCCACTCCAATTTTAGCACCTCCAGCATCATGTGTATTCAACATCCTGTGCTTAAAAATGGCGGCAGGGGCACTTTAACTAAAGCTTGTTTGATGAACTTTAGTTAAAGCACTCCTGGTGTCATTTTGAAGTGCAGGGCACTAAATACATGATGTGGAGGCTGTTGGATTGTGCTAATTAGCATGCTCCAGTAGACTCAATTAATTGAGTCTTCTCTGACACATACTAATAAGCATGCATTGGAGCAGACATAGGGCATATGTATAGGTGCCCTCATACCACAGTACTGAATTTTTGGATTGGCTGGTAAATGGGATAACTTAACTTTAGAGACAGTTCAAAGTATCAGGATTGTATTTTATTCTACATTAACATAAAACTGAAACTTTTTGAAGTTTTTATATGGGAGAAAAGAACCCAAAAAAAGACACCGCGGAAAAGCCAGTGGTGAAGGCATGTCCTGGGGTAGAAAAGACCAAGGCTCAGGTCCTCACTCGCAATCAGGCAAGGCTTCAAATTGGTTTCCCACTTGGCATGGGATGATTCTGACGGTAAGTAGTCTGTTTTGCTCAGTCTCTCTCCTTGTGGAGCTGTTCCATGTTGTTATAAAATATATTCATTAGGTAACAGAGAAAGAGGGACTTTTTTGAATTTTTAAACCCTTATTAGAAAAATGTTAAAAACAAAAAACATGAAAGTATAAAAGGATGTGGCCCTCCCAGGGGCCAAGTATTAAACAGTTGTCAGAATACAAATGCTCGTATCACCAGAGATTGAAACCTCCTCCCCGAAAAAGTCCTTCATTAGGGTTACACATTTAGGACTAGGTGTCCATCTTCTACTTTGCAGAGTGCCCCCATGAGACACAAACTGGTCTACATTTTGTTGTAAAGTGAAGTGTCCAAACTCAAATGAGATATGCACTCGAACCAAGAACTATAATTTTGGAGGGCATCCTTGGAGCTGAGCACTGTAAGCCAGTGTCTGCAGCTTTTCAGGGTTGCCATCTTCACTTGGCCCAGCAGGAAATTGGCCACATAGGTCCACGAAGGGGGATTGGGGGGTGGGGGGTAAAGAGGGGGAAAAGAGAGCAAGTCTTAGCCTCCCCCAATTGCCAAGTGATTAGGACCCGTCTCCTGAAATATGTGAGACCTAGCTCAGACTCTGCCTGAGAGGAGGGACCTGAGCTTGGATTTCCTTTCACTGAGGCAATGGCCTCTTCCCTCTGTTGGGTTTTCCAGAGTTTCTGTCTGTCTGTCTCTCAACTGGCTTCTGGGGGTAGCTCTGATGACACCCTCCAACTCTTCTACTTTTTGGTCCAGGCACATGTCGTATTTGAATTTGGACACGTCACCTTGCAACAAAATGTGGGACAGTTTGTATTGTACTGGACTATTGAAGGAGCACTCTGCAAGGTGGAAAGACAGATAGCTAGTCCTAAATGTGCAACCCGATGAAGGGTATTGCGGAGAGGGGGACTTAATCTAGTGTTTTAGTATTTTTGCTGCTGACAAGTGTTTCATGCTCAGGACCTGGGAGGGCTACATATTCACTCTTACCTTTTGTTTTTAATATGTTTATAATAACATTTTTAAAAGTCAAAGTGTTTCCTTTTCTGTACTGATTCTTTTGTGGTTTGGAATAAAACCAAATTATGACACTTTGTGATTTTTTTCTGAAACCAGAAGTCTTATTTTTCAGCCAACACACTTAGTCACAGTGGTGTAAAGGGCCAAACTGGTTTAGCTCATTGAATAGAAGATCGAGAGATGACTTGTTTACATTATATACATATCTTCATGGAGAAAAATGCTAGATAATAGGAGGCTCTTTAAACTATTGAAGTGATGCATAGCGAAGTGAAGTAAGAGCTGATGACTGGAAGCTGAAGCAAAATTCAAATTAGATGCATATTTTTATCAGTGAGGGCATTTAACCATCTAATTAACCATTAGAACCAGCTATCAAGGGAAGTGATGGATTGTTCCTTTCCTGAAGTCTTCAAATCTAGACTGGTTACCTTTCTGGAAGAGATATATTAACCCAACATAAATTAGGCTTTAGTCAAATGTAAGTTAGAGAGTTTAATAATCAGGTGAGATATAATGGCCTGTGATATACAAGAGGTCAGGGGTCTGGATCAATGGTGCTTAACCCCTGGCCTGTGGGCCAGATCTGGCCAATGGAGCCATGTCATATGGACTGCAGGGCTTCCCAAGGGTCCAGATATTTGGGGACAGGGGAGTCATAGCAGCATTAATTGCCACTCCTGTGCTGCCAAATTTCTGGGTCTGTGGGGACCACAGGCCAGACAATATGGCTCTGATGCCAGTTCTGGGCATGTGACTGGATTGGGCTAGTGTGCAGCTGGATTGGGCCAGTGCAAGATTGTGGCAGCACATGGCTGGATTGGGGTGGTGTGCAGCTGGATCTGGACATGCAAGATTGGGCCTATGGACTCACCTCACGCAATGATCCCACACAGGATCCAATCTGTAGACCAACTCCAGGTCACACATCAAGTCCACATGGTTAGAAGGTGGGATGCTACTGGACTAGATAATCTAATAATCCTTCTGGTTTGAAACCCTATGAATCTAAAAAGAAATTGTTTTGAGATCTGCAAATAAAAAGCTCTATTTTAGATGTGGGTATTGCATCTCTCTGGTGATTGGTTACTGGTGACCTTAGGAAAACATTGTGGAAACTAGTCCCTTTCTTTTTCTACAGCCTAACTGCCTCCCCTGCCACGCTTTTTTGTCTCCCACACTTTCAAATCTCAGTTTACATCAGCAGTGGGCAATTATTTCAGCTGATGGGCCACTTAACAAGTTTTGGTGAGGTGTTGAGGGTCGCACACAAAATCTCTTAGAAGATAACTTTTTTAACACGTTATAAAGAAAAACGAAATCATTTACTAGAAATCAAACATCTACTATTACATATTTAAATTTTATTAAAAAAATAAGTTTTGTTCTAATGTATGTGTTTTTGGGTAGTGTATATAGAGACAATTGAATAATAGGTCAAAATAAAATCTTACTTTTGTATATTATGTGTGTAGGGTATGTGTGGTGGGGGGTGGCTGTGCATGTGCGTGTGGGGGGCTGCCCACGCACTAGGTCCTGGGAGATGACTGGGGATGGGAGGGTGAAGTGGGGGCCATGGGGTACATGCAGCAGAGCTTGCTTGGGCAGTGTGGTACAGGTGTGGTCTGCTGCGTGCTGCCCCATCCATCCCACAGTTGCTCCTATGGTGCTCCACATGGGGCTGAACCCCACCCATTCCCACTCAAGGCAGCCTGTGCCATGCTCCTACCCATGCCCGCCAACAGCCCCGGCCCCAGCCAGCATGCACAGCTTCTTTGTGGTGCTGCTCCTGGTGTGGCTGCAGGCATCTGGGTACTGCTTGGCTCCCCTTCCCTCCAGTGACTCCTCTTCTTTCTGGCCCTGCTGTGCCACTCTGGGCAGCAGGTAGCATGGGAAAGTGATGGCAGCTGTGGGGGCATATGCCTGGCATCCCACACCCAGCCAGGCTGGGGGGAAACTGCAGCTGGGTTGCTGCAGCCCCAGCACACGGAGCTCCAGCTCCCAGCCACCTTCCACCCACATGGCCACCCTCAGGTGGCTGCTCACCATGCTGGATGGGTAGAGTAGGTGGAAGGTGACCAGGAGCTGGAGCCGGAGCCCTGTGCTCTAGGGCAGCAGCTACACAGGTGCAGTTTCCCCCCCTGCCTGGTTGGGCATCTGGTGCCCAGCAAACATCCTCATGGTTGCCATCCCTTCCCCATGCTACCTGCTGCCTGGGGCAAGAGGAGCAGGAGGAGCTGCTGGATGCAGGGGGAGCCAAGCAGTTCCCAGGTGGCTGCAACCACACCAGGAGCAGCCCCACCAGGAAGCAGTATGTGCTGCCCAGGGCTGTTGGCAAGTGCAGGCGGGAGCATGGTGCAGGCTGCCCCAGGCGGGAGTGGGCAGGGCTCAGCCGCGGGCCAGATATAATCAATTGGCAGGCTGGATCCAGCCTACTGGCCATATTTTGCGCACCCGTTTTACATGTAGGCCCGGTCTTCTCTGCCTTCTCCAGCTCAAGTGCAAGGTTTCAGATGCTTTCAAGCTGTAAGTGTCCTGTGTGTTGCCCCCCTCTATACACTTTCCTTAGGCCTCTCTGATCCTTTGCTACCACCTTCAGTGACTTCAGGTATGTTACTCAGATTTCACTCTGGCAAAGTCCCACTGAAGTCAATGGGAGTTTCTCTGACTAAGAATGGACCGAGCAAAAACAGAACCGGCTCAGTCCTGATACGCTGCACTCCACATGACTCCTACTTGCCTGCCACTGCTTCCTCCTTCCTTTCTATTCTGCCTGCGCCCCAATCTTTACAATGTGACTGGCTGCTGAGGGGAGTGGACAATGTGCCATCACCACCTTTTCCTTTCCCCTCATCCATACCGGGGAGAGGCATAGGGAACTTGCAGCTCTAAAGCTTTGACTCTATTTTGGAAGTGTCAGCCTCAAAATCTTTGAGCAATCTGAATTTCTCTTCAAACCATTTCTAGTTAGCATAACAGGATTTGGTTTGAAAACACTATAAAATATGTAAGAGATGTTAAATTGCCTTTCATAAGCACAAAATGGAAGGATTTTTTTCCCTCAATTTCTCTGTTTGTCTGCAATTATTTTGGAATGATGCAACAGAGCTCTTAGACATGATCAGGCAATTTGCGCTGTTTTTGTTTCCATACTATCTGAATCCCCTCCCTTCTTTGAAATCTCCCCCAAGCCCAAGTACAACCATCCTCTTGGCCTCACAGATATCTTGACACCTTCTGTCTATCCTAATTTCAAGCTGTTCTGCGAGGCCTATTTATGCAAAATGACACCAAATATCTGCCAAGCCATGTGGCAATCTCAGACAAATGTTTCATTCTTCCCATGTGATCCAGTAATGTCAGTAAAGAAACAAGAACAAATGACTCGGTTTACCCAAAGAGTGCAGAAACTCTGATCGCGTCACTATGAAAAGTTGATGTCATTTTGTTATGTCACAAAATAAGAACACAGTATGCTAAGATTGAGACACTAATTATAAATATGCTAGCCAATCTCTTCATCTGCCTTACATTGGTCTGAATCCAGAGTCTCCTTATTAACTTCAGTGCTTTTGAATTTACATGGTAACACGTGAGGTCAGAATCTGACCCTCTTTCCCCCTTGGCATTCAGAAGCTGTCAAATCCACATTTTCACAAACTCACACAACCCTTTATGAGGCAGCGTTGTGTGATGGGTCAGGCACACAGTTCTCTACGTCAGGAAAACCCACCTCAGTTTTCAGACTGGAATAGGCACAAAAAGAGAGCTAAGCCTCAATGCCCATGCACAGCTGGCGACCCGGCAATACCACCCACCATACTCTGTACTGCATACTTACTTTTTCTTGCGATTGTCAACGATTATTAACCTGCTCTTACATCAGCCCGTGCACTGATCAGTGTCAGCTCTTCTTAAATGGGAATTATTAACGTATGCAAAGAATGTCCCCATCTATTGTTCGGCAAAGCGAGCTATCATTATACTCAAATAGCCAAGAACCTGTACAGTCCTACATACAAAGCAACAATTACCACAACAGTATTAAACAGGTACTGCAGATGCTTAAGAGAAAGATTGTACCTTAATCTATTGCTGGAAACAACTTTAGTGTCTTTATAAATATTTCCTAAGTCATACATAATCTTGGATTCCTAACAGCTTCATGGGCCTGATTGTATTCTGACCCCGGTTTTATATTAATATCACTTTAATTGAATTCAGTAGGCATACTACTGTGTAAACAAGAGAAGAATAAGATTGTGTGTGTTGAAAACTGGGCATCATCTTTTCATTTGTAAGGAATAAGATGAGTCTCATACTGTGACATGATTTATAGCGGTGAGGTTAAACCCAATAACAATATGAGTTCAATCTATAGCTTCTAGAACTGATAGATTATTATCTTGTTTTATTAAATTCATGCATGGCTTGCTGTTGAAGCTGTATATTAAGAGGAAAACAAATACTGTATAGCTATATCCTCCTATCAGTTCCCTGAACAGACTTCCTCTCACAAGCCTAATCAATGGGGAACTTGGTGTGAAATCAATGGCCAGCTATGGCCCATAGAGATTAGTTCCCCTGAGAACAGTATATCCACGTTAATGTCACATTTGAATAAGGGCCTATTCCTACTTCCATGGAAGTCAATGAAAATTTTATCATTGACTTAAGTGAGAGCAGGTTAAAGCCATAGCCCTTTCATTAAAGTTTACAACACTGGAATTTTCTTTATCTTTAAAGGCATGACTCCCGTGCCTCTAGCATTTATATTTGATGTGGATCTCAAAACAGTCCTTTGGTCACAAATGTATTCTGTTGTAAAATGAAAAAAGGAAGAGTTTGTTCTACTTTTACACTGTCATGTATTGGTAATGTTGGAATGATGTTGTAGACATGATGGCCCAGGGAATATGCAAGAGGCCAGGATTTTGTGGGTGACATTTCTTACTGTACCAACTGGACCAATCTTGAAAGCTGAACAAGACTGCGTTGCATTCAAAAGCTTCTCCAAGTCTATCCCAACCATCCAGTTAGTCCAATATGAGATATCACCCACAAAAATCCTTGCCTCTTGCACGACCATCTATTTGTATTCCTCTTTGATTCAGTTCATTTATTGATCATGTTAAGGATCATTTCTTTCCTGTCTGTCCTTCTAGAAGGACCCCATTCACTCAAATGAAGTATTAAATATTTTCTGGCATTTACAATATTTACCTTCATCATCTGTTTCCTGTATCTGCTAAATGAATTTGTTCAACCTGACTAGCCTGTGGGCAAACTTAATATCTGCCCCTATGTTTTTATAGATCCCATTGCTCATTGCAGTATTCCTAATTTCACCCATTTGCCATCCAGCTTGGAGCAATGCAGAAATGTCCTTGCAGAGAGGCACACAGAGGTACAAGTGGCTGCTGATTGGAAAATGTCATGTATATCTTGTATTCTGAGTGCCAGTCTAGGCAAACCATTATGTGTGTAATTTGGTGGATTCTAGCAAGATAGCCTGTGAGGTTAGCCTTGCGTTCAGCTATGTATGCAATGAAACTACGGTTCATGGGCCCCTGGCAATATTGTTAAGTAGTGTGTAATAATACAGATTTTAGGCCATCTTCTGAAATGATCTAATTAGAGGTATGTTTGGCCTTCCCATTATTCCTCACACCTTGGTGTGCAACGGATGATTGTTTGGATTGAACAGATTACAGCCTAGACTTATTTTAAATGGTATACATAAGAATTTATTTTAAGCTGCAATAATCACAGGACTTGTGTTCAATGGCTTAGAAATATAAAACCTTCTTGGGAGGGGAGCCATGGTGTTAAACTGCTGCCCTGAGGGTATAGAAAATGACTAAGAGCAAGCTGTAATGGCTAAAGCTGAAACCCTGCAGGCATTATTCCATATTCCAGGTAACTTTATTAACTCAAGATGCATGCGACCAGCAGAGGGAAAGTAGGAGACAGAAGAGAGTTTTTAATTACTAACATAATTCTAAAATAATAGCCAATATTCATAGTATAGCTATTTCTGGTAGGCCCATAAAAGCTGGAAAAAAGCTCTCTGGCAAACAGACTCTCTGCCTTTCCCTGTCTCTCCATCTCTTGTTATGTAAATATAAAACCTCAGGAAGCTTATGAGCCAAACCAAGACTGGTATAAGTCATTTGCTGTCACTTTGAAGCATCTCTGCTTGCACCTGGATGCAGCTGGGAGAGGGATGGAAAGGATGCCTGTGATGCAGAGGGGAACAGAGGTAGAGGGAGGGTGAGCAGAGATTAATGTCAAGCAGAAGGGAAACAGAATGAAAGAAAGGGAAAGGGTTGTATGACCAGAACAAGAAATGGCAGAGGTTTGCAATGAAGGCTAGTCAGGGTTTAGGCGCCCTGTGGTCATTCTTGGCAAGGGGCTTGCATTCATTTTGATGTCATGTTAACTCTGCAAAGAGTATCCATTCAGATGACACGCATTTCAGAGTCACCTTCCCCTTCCAGCTCTCATGAGCTGCACTACAGAAGCTTGCTGCTGCTCCTTGTTTTGGGATCTAATAAGTGTTCAAAGCTGGATGTTTGATTAATCAGTTGCTTCTGATGCTGCCAATCATGAAGTACTGCTGACCTAATGGTGTGTTGTAGTCAAATCATAGGCAGTTGCTCCTCCTCCTGCTTAAGGTCTCTGACATGAAAAGTCCCAGAGGAGTCACCATTCTTATTCGACGTCCCTATTAAACAATTAAGAGCTACGGTGAGATAGGCATAAAAAACTGGTAGGGACCTGCTGGGTCACTGAGTCCCGTCCCCTGCTACTCTCGGCAAAAATGTTGTATAATCTCTTCCAGAACCGACAGAGCTCTGTCTTACACGGAGTTATGGTTCTTGCTCCTGCTATTCCTATTGGAAGTCTGTTCCAGAAGCTCACTGCTCCGAGGGCTAGAAACTGTCTTCAGTGGCCAGTTTATACTCATTTGCTCCTAATACCCTTTAGCTTAAATAATTCTTATTCCTCCCTGGCATTTCCCTCAGTAGTGTATTTATAAAGAGCAATCATATCTCTTCCACCTGTTGTTTTGCCAGGCCAAATGCACTAAACACTTTTAGGACTCGTTCCTATTCTACCTGTTAGGTGTGTAAGTGGGCTTAGGTGCCTAAGTCTGATCCTGTTCCATCCTTCTTGAGTCCCTGAAAACTGTTCATACAAGAGTTGGGTGGGTCCTCCTCCTTCTCCCTGCCTTTTAATGCCTCAGTCTTAAGGGTCAGATGATGGCATATTATAAAAGTAGATGCATTAATGTTTTTTTCAGGGTGAAACAGCATCTCAGTTTGACACCAACGTCCACTTAGATGCCCAACAGCTAGAAAAAGGATCTGGTCCTAGTTTATGCTCATATATATAATTTCATCCTTTGCAAGCGAGAATGACTGCATCCAGTGGAGGGGGAGGGGGCAGGAGAAGAGAGAAAGGAAGCAGGAAAGAAAAAGGGAAGGAGAAAAGAGCCTACAGCAGAAGCTTAGCTTTACGTCAGTATAATCTCTTTCCTCATACAGACTCTGACCCAAATAGATAATGATTTATCCATACTATCCCAATTTCTTTTTAGCTTTTTACACCATTAGTGTACAAGAGTACCCCACCATCTTTACTTTTATTTCAATCTGTCCTGGAAAGCATATACCTTTCAATATGTGTGTTGGTCTTGATCACTATTCCATTAGGTTTCTGTTAGTCTTATAACATCCACTTTCACACACTGCACCGGTAATTCAAGTACTTTTCTTTCGTTGCCAAGGCTCTTTGCATTACTGTACACATATTTCAATTGTTTCTTGTCGACCTCATGCAATTTCCTGGTTAGATTGGATATGGTCTTTTCACTAACAGCATTTTCTATATGACTTCTGAGCTCATCAGTATTGGTACTCTGTTTCTTCTTGCCTGCCATCTGCCTAGTCTCTTGTGTTCCTTTATCCATTGTTGTATCCTCATTTACTTGATTTTCCTTTTCCTATGTAGTAAATCCAGGCACAGAGATTACCTCAGTCTCTCCAAATCTTTTCTTTCCACATCTTAATTTATAGCTCTTCTTATCAGCTGTGTGGGACTTGCTCCCAGAAGTGTGGTATCCTAGGTACTCAAGTAGCCAGGAGTTCAACCAAAAGAAGATTTATCTTTCAGTGAAAGCCTCCCAGTGGTAAAAAGGCCCTAAAACTTCCTCATATTACGAGTTCCTGAGCCATCTGTTGATCTTTATTTTGAATAAAATCCATATTTGACTTCTAAACTTTCGTTCCTATTTTAGACCGAACAAAATTCTCCCGCAAGAATCTGGTTGAAATTGTGTTCAGATGGAGTCTCGCTGTGCTTTCCCTCCCTTCCCTCTATTGCTAACCCAATGCTAAAACTCTTTGCATCAGGCTGTGACCTTGAACCTGAGGCCTTGCCCTGGCCAACATGGCCATACATCCAGGCCTGCCACCCAGATAGGGCAACGTTGGCCTGAAGCTTCCAGCAGGATGTAACCCTCTACCCACTTCCTGTCCTGAGAGTGACTGGTCAGGGTCAGCTGACCCTCCAGGTTCCCCATTTAAACCCCTGCACAGGGACAGGACATGCCTGGACAATAGGGCTCAGCCTGATTCTAGATTGTGTTGCTGTTATCTCTGACTTTGCTCTCTGCTTGATTTCCCAGCTTCCTGACTCAGCTTGTTCTTAGACCCACTCTTGAATTGACCTCTTGCCTTCTTGACCTGGTTTGTCCCTGGATTCTGCTTGTTCCTCCTTAACCTGGTTAGTACCTTGATTCCTCAAGTGGCCCCAGACCTGACTGCCCATGACCCCATGTGACATTTTGCCACCCTTGTTGAGAGCTATTTTCCCTGGTGTTTAACTTCTTCCAGTGAGCCTCTAGTTGGAAGTTTGTGAACGCAATTTTAATGGATGTTTCAAGAATGGATCTTGCAGTCCTGGCTTCCTGCCTGCTGACTTGCATTAATGGCTAAGGTAAATGAAGTGATTTAGTGCATTGAGCAGCATGGCTTAGCACAGCAGGGACCAAACTTTTTGGCATGTGCGCCATGAATTAGCCCTGTACCTTCCCTTGAGAGCCACTCCACTCTCATTCCCCTGCCTGCTCTACTTTCTATTCCCTTCCCTTTGCTCCTTGCCTGATCTGCTGCTCTGCTTTCTGTTTTCTTCCCCATGCTCCCTGTCTGATCTACTACACTGCTTTCTGTTTCCTTCCTTCTGCTCCCTGCCTGACCTGCTGCTTAGCTCTTTGCTTTCTGCTATATCTACTGCTGTGCTGCCTGTGCCCTCCCTGATCCACCATTAGCCACACACAGAGGCTGCCCAGGCCACTTGTGGCACCTGTGCTGTAGGTTGGTCACCCCGACCTAGTGTATACCAGCCAAATTACCAGGGATTGACTATGGTGTAAGTAACCTAGAAGGAGGCCCAGTTTCTAAATATAGAGGTATGGGGAAAATGATGTGGTCCCACATTTTGTGAGGGTCTGCATAGCAGGTCCAACAGAACAGATGTATGTTCAGGGATTGCTAAGTCGGAAATGTCTAGATGCTCTCCCGCCTCACTTCTTCCAGCACGGATCATACTCCCAATCACTTCTCTCCTCCCCCTCTCATGCATCTGACATTCCTCTACGTTACATCTTTCACCGAAGTGAAACCACTGTCACCTGCCGCCACTATGACCCTCTCAAAACCATGAACCATTTTCAGCATTTTCCCACTGTGTGCTTGAATCTCTCAGGTGTCAGCAGACATAGACAGAGCAATGCCTGTATTTGTGAGCCCTGGTATGTACTGTAGATGGGTCTGTCTGCTTAACAAATCCTTTGACACAGCTGGAAATTGTCAACTGAGCAGGGAAGAGGAGAAGATGGTGAGAACACTTCATTTCCCTGGCAGTTTTTCTTCAGCTGAGTACTGAAACCAAGTAGAATATTTAATAGCCTGTTATCAAAGCCACATCATTATACATGTTTTTTTATACAGCCTGGGCCTTCATGCCCTCTTTCTTGTGAGCAGTCCAATTGACTTCAAATGCACAGGAGGAAGAGTTTGCAGGACTGGCCCTCAGGGCTAAGTTCTGCCCCCAGTTACATGGAGCAGCTTCCATTGACTTCAAGTCAGAATAGCAATTGTGCAACTGAAGGCAAAATTAAGCCCCCTGTGTGCAAAATTATGCCATTTAGTGACATGCTATGCTAACAATGTGGAGACAGAACAAAATGATGGCTGTAGGAGACAGCCCATTCTTCAGCATCACTTCAGCATTTCTTTGGAAAATGATTATACAAGCCCTAGTCTTTGACCTTTTTGCTAAAGTGGAAATCTTTAATTGCAATAAATTGGCCAGCATGAATAAGGATAAATCAGTCACTTAGAATACCATGCTAGCTGCATCCGGATATTTCAACAATAGCAGCCTTTTTTGTTAGGCAAGGGGGATACTTAATTGGCCTTTCTGTACACAAAATGTAACAAAACCCTAAGAATAAACATATAAAAATAAAGACCTCATACAGTCAAGATGACTATGACCAATTCTATGAACCTCTACAGAAAACCCTGGCTTAATCCATTTCAGGTATAACTGCATCAAAATCTTTGCAATTATACCAGAGATGAAGCTTGCTCCCTTTGCTAAATTACTTTATGCTTCAATACAAACACATTATGATGTGACCATAAGCCGCCTTATTACTTTATGATCTTTCCTAGCATTGTTTTAACTGAGCGATGGTTGAAATTTTGAATAAACAATTATTTCCAGGAAGTTACAACACAACCCATGACAACTTGCTTTGGATTAACCCCTTAAGTATAAAACTGATTAATGTGGGATATTTATTGGGTATTACTGGGTTTAGTTTATACTAGCTTGATTGTGAAAAAAAAAATATCAAAATGCTTTATCTTCAGTTTTCAAGGTGTATCTTTAGCTGAAAAGACCAGAAGATAAGAAGCCCTTAATTCATTCTGTAACTGGTGTAACTGTGGTGGCCACACTGAGGAATGAACCAGACAACCCTAAAGTGAACACATGAAATACACTTCCCAAACTCAGGATGAAACCTGGGTTCAAATTACACTTGGACTCTTGAGGGGGACAGGGCGATGGCAGCTGGAAGGAGCCGCTGCTGCCACCACCGTCTGAGCATCTCAGAAAGGTCCAGGGTGGGCTGGGGGCTCTCGTCTCTGGCTCAGTGTCCCCCCCGATCTCCCCCGTATTTCAAACCCTGGATGAAGGTGACTTATATTGTCTGTAGGCAGGATGTTGAGAGAACCTGTAACCTTAAATTTTCTCATGGGGGTTATACAGCGCTCCCCACCACCTTAAGGATGTCTCCCATTTCTCAGTCTTTCATTGCCCCTTTGAAGCCCTTGTCAATATAATGCCCTTCCTATAGCTGCAGAACATACACATGCTCTAGTCTTCTTGAATATCATAGTTTGCTGGTAAGTTGTGAGATGCAGAAAGGAGAAGCCAGCTGAAATGAAGCAGAAGTTTGTTCAGCCACGTCTGCCTGTTAACGCTCCCTCCACAGCAAACTAGAAGTGCAGATGGAGGGGGAGGAGGCAGTCAGATCAGGTAAGCAAGAGGATAGTCAGTGGAGAACAGGAATGCAAAGAGTGAGTCCTGGTGGACAAAGAGAGAGGGACTAGGGGGAAAGGAGGACTTGGAAAACGACTGGAACAAGGAGGGGCTGTGAATGGTGACAGAAGGGAAACAGGGATGAGAGACAGCCTGAAAGATCTCAATCAAAATGGAGAGAACCAAGGGCCAAGCTTTACCCTCAGGTTTTGCCCTCCATAACACTGATGCACATGCTTAGGTTCCATTAATATCATTTCAATGGGCCTTAACCTCGCTGCTAATCAGGATGGACTTAAACACTGCTTAAAAATGTTCATTTGGACCCTGAATTACAGTCCAGTAAAGCTGAATGCAATACTTTCAGGGCTGTGGTGGACAGAATCTGGCCCAAGGTAAGAAGAGTCATAGTGCTGGAAGGCAGGTTTTGTAGCTCCTGTGGTTCCTCTGTGTAGGGCTGATAGGCAGCTCAAGAAATCATCCAGTGAACCATGCAATGAGGCCACCCTTGATAGATGTGTGGGTTGATGGGAAAGGGATAGGAGTGGGGAGGAGGGAAGAAGGATGTAGGGGCAGGGGAAATGAGTAAGGAAACAATGCAAAACAAGGGAATAAAACCACTGGAAATCACAAAGAAAATACACTGAGAGACATTGCAGAAAGCAAGACAAAGGCAAAAGTGTGGTACCTACATGTAAAAGAGAATGAGAAGGTTAAACATAACTGAGGGGAAATAGATCTCTCAGTTGACATAATATTATGCAAACTGAGGTTTTAATTGTCTGCAGCAAAGTGGCAGGGTGAAGGCGAGGCTCGAGAGGCATGGCTGTGAATAGGGGCATATTTAATTTTCTCCGAGCCCAGATATGGTACCATTCCCATTGAGTTAGGCACAAATACATTATTAATTAAATATGTCCCCATCAACCCTTTCCCTGCAGAAGATGCTAGTGGAGGAAAGCGACATTGGCATAGATTTATAGATGGAAAGGCCAGAAGGAACAATTGTGATCATTAAGTTTGACCTTCTACATAACACAGGCCAGACAGTCCACCCAATAATATGTTTTTGGTACATGTGATGGGAAAGAGGTGCCTTGCCTCTTAGAAGGCAGAACCAAGGATCAGATCCTTACTTAGCATTAGCTGGTGGAGCTCTGCAGGCTTCTTGGAGTGAGGCTGATTTACACCAGGTGAGAATCCAGCTACGAGCTTAGGCATGAAAGCGTTCTGAGGAACAGTGCATGAGTCCTGTTATACATTCGTGGCCCAGAGGTTTTGGCATGCATTTTGAGGGTTGTGCTGCCATTTCTGTTGTACTGATAGATTACAGCCTACAAGAGATCTTCTTGTGCAGAATTCTGGATCACTCAATTTAGGGCATTTTGTTTTAGCATAAAATCCATCTTTTATATCCCTCCTAGTAGAAAAGACAATTGCACCTTGATAGTCATGTCAGTGCTTCCTCAGCCCCATTTTAATATTATATTTTTTAGAGAAGAAACAAATTGTGTTCCTCCCATCTTTATTTTATATCTCTGTGTTCTGGATAAAATTCACCCTTAAGCATCTCATTTGTGCAAGCCCTGCAAAGGCGCCCCCGGTTTAAAATTATTTTGAGGGAGGAACCAGATTAACAATAGTCACAGTGGGAACTCGACATTGCATTGTGTGCTGAGGAGTGACAACTGTAAAGTTAAACTCTGTTACTACAGAGGGTAGTATACATTACATTCTCACATATAACGCACTGCTTTCCCCCCAAAATCAGCTCCCAAAATTGGGGCATATGTCTTTAAGCTGATTTTTCTGCCCAGAATAGAAGCCCCCTGCTTTGATTCCTGCTCCAAAACCAACAGCCCAGCAACAGCAGTAACATTTATTTTTAGGCAGCCGAGGGAGTCAATTCATGTAATGGCTCATTGTTCTTCACTCCAGAGGTCTTAACAATCACTTCTCCTCTTTAATGGTCTCAGTGTTCCACTAATCAAGCTAACCTTTCTTTTGCCAATTTTTCTGTCTGCTAGCTACCGGTGGTTTTTTCTCTCTCCCTATTTTACAGCCTTCCAGATTTTTTAGCTCTGTCCTCTGGAAAAAAAACCCAATTTTTTTTCATCCTTATATCTTCCCAGAAACAAGGTATATATTTTATTCTGTGGCATGTTGTATGTGAGAAAATACAGTATATTGGCAAAGATTGCTGGGACCGGTGCATATGTTCGTGCGCTCATGGATATGGGTGCTTGGATTTCTCCTTTTCATACACTAGAACCACTGGCTCTATACTTAATAAATAAAATGTCCCTTTAGAAGGTGGTCACTGCATGTATGCATAGTATACACAAGCTACATGTGCTTAGGAGTATTTACCAGGAGCCTTTTGTACTCATACAAATTTAATGAAGCATTATTTGTTTAAACATGCAAGCCACAGAACGAAGCCCTTAAATGCCCGTTGACGTCCCTCAGCGCTCCTCTGTGTATTCCATCAACAGCCCACGGTTTAGAGGAGTGTCTCAAACACTTCCACTGAGATATTTTCCCCCTTCCTTAATAACAAAAGAAAACCCAATACTTCTATTAAGAAACCCAAGGAAATTTAGCAGACATAAGAAATGCAGACTACACAGCAATCGTACAAAAACGTAACTATCTTACTGAAGTATGAGACAGGGTGAAGACTTCCTTGCTTGCCCTGCAGATACATTACTGCCATGCATTTGTGGATTTTAAATCAACCCATTCATGTTACTTTAATGTAGTTGATGTGTATTAATAATGTATTTGTGCCTAATTCAACGGGAATAGTACCATATCCGGGCTCGGAGAAAATTAAATATGT
The DNA here is from genome assembly GCF_000455745.1 of Alligator sinensis. Classification (NCBI taxonomy): domain Eukaryota; kingdom Metazoa; phylum Chordata; order Crocodylia; family Alligatoridae; genus Alligator; species Alligator sinensis. Next base: position 3,337,625 of record NW_005841891.1, read on the forward strand.
GCATGTTATTAATTTCTGGTTTATGGGAACAAAGAACTAGCATTTGTTTTTTCCATGTCCCTGATATTTTTCCCCTTCATTTCCTAGCATAAATCTTAGGGATTTTAAACCCCTCTGTTCCATTTCATACTGAATTTACAATTTCCCCCTGTTGTGAAGCATGCCTCTGTTTGGGTTTTTTTTTTTTGTCTAACTAAACCCAAGGCTTTGCTGCAAAGCTATAACTTTACTGCGGGCAACATGCCATAGTTTTCTAGCCTGTAACTATAGCCTAAATAAAACAAAGTATTAAATGGGCCCAAATTGTACCTGTTGTTTCTTTCTTGCAACCTTTCAATTTTCAAGCTGTTTGCATGCAGATTGACCTTTTCGATAGTTTTTAAATTTTAGTGATGATGGTAAAGATTAACTGAAGCCAAAACACGGATCTAGGTATTGTGGGCCATATCATCAGCTGCTGTAAATCAGCATAGCTTAAATGGATTTGATTTACATCTGCTGGGGATCTGGTTTATTGAAGCCAGAAATAGAAGCAAACAAGAAATGCTGAGGGAAAACTGTTTTCTTTGGAGACAGAAGAGCAGATCATACTGTTACATATCTTTATGGGACTGTGATAACCAATCAGATAGGGTATCTCCCTACAATTCTCAGAGGCATGAGTTCAAACCTCATGCTGGACTTGTGACAAAAGCTACACACAGCTGTAAATAGGTCATTTCATTTGCGCTGAAAGTCAAAAGCTGGACGTGATACTAGGTGCACTGCTTCCATATGTACTGATGACTATCGAAGGTGGTGTCCCTTACTCATGCCAGGGTTGCGGGGACCTTTAACCCCCCTTTTTTGACATATTGTAATAGTATGGTGAGCTTCCATGGAGTTATCTTACAATATTTGTGATAACAGTGCTAGTTTTTTCTAATATTTCAACCAATGGACGTAATCGAAGGCATCTAACACTTGGTGGGACTGGGCCCAGGCCTTGTAAAACCAAATGTTGGATGAAGGAGAGGTATGAGAGACAGAGGAAGGTAGGAATACAATAATGCAGGTTACTGTATATGCTACCATGGATGCAGCTTTTCCTTTGACATAAAATCCTTTATGCTCATAGGCACTTATAACAAATGTAAATTAAAAAGCCTGCCTCTTCAAGCAGAATGTGCTGTGCATAAAATGCATTTGCCAAATACTTTCAGCACTGCAATAATCCATTTCATGATTTAAAAGCCTTGTAAACATGTCAAAATGGTTGGTTGGTTCTACCATCTTTGTACCATCTATTGCATTGAATAAATAAAGGGAAATGCAATTTATTCTGCGCTTTGGAAGCTCAACATTTCTCTCACTGATGTGTGACAACTATTATCATATTTATTGTCAGCATTGCACTCCTAAACATGCAGGTGATGCATTGTGAGTATTTCATACTGATAAAGCCATCAATAACTTTGCACTGGACCTTATTTGCTCAGTTGAATCAGCACAGCTGGCTGGGATACTGGAAAGCAACTGATGGGAGACTGAAAAAAAAAGGAAAATAAACCAGGAAAGGTCAGAGTGACTGACTGGGCTTATTTTTAACTAAGAAAAAGTTTGGTGTGGCTGGTTGAAGTAAAAACCCACAGCCCCTTTGTCTTGTTTGCAGTGTGGGAGTTGAGTGGCATATAGAAAGATTACCGGATCCAGCCAAGAGACTAGAGGCAGCCTATAGACACGCTCCAGTGCGTTCCCATGCCGAAGCAGACTCAATTAATTGAATCTGCTTCTCATTCTAATTAAACCACACTAGCATCATCGCAACATCATGTGTATTAAACCCCCCGCATTTCAGCATGGCTGCATGGGTGCTTTAACTAAAGGTCGTCAAATATATACAAAGGCTTAATACACGTGATGCTGAGGCATTTTAATTAGAGTGGTTCTCTGGGAAGGGCTCTAATTAACACCCTCCCCCACCCCCTCTGAGCACATGTATAGGCAGCCCTAGTGAGATTCAGAACAGGTCGGAGACATATCTTGCAGCAGCTAATACAAGTCATTTCCTACCTAATCATTCTGATGTATTTATATTTCCAAAACCAGCCCTTAAATGAAAATAAAATAAAAAGGCCTCTCTCATAGGGCATAGTTTAGCAGAGGAAATTGCTCTGTGATCTCCCAGGGGCTTAGTAAGTCACCGTGCTATGAGACACTGAGGAAGCTACTCTGCTTTTGCAGTCTGTCAGTTTTATGTTGAATGTTTGTATAGGAACTTTGATCTCTTATTTATACATATTTCTCCAGGACAGGGAAGTAGGCAGAAATAGAAATTCTATTTATATAAATCTTTCTGGATCCCAGAGGTCAAGAACAACAGCATTTCAAACAAAGTGGAGGAATTCATCTCTGCTTCCTGGTTTGCAAGAGTATAGTACTTAGAGTGATGTGAATCTTACATTACAGCTCCAGATTAGAGATGGGCATAGGAACCACTATAGGTCCAGATTCATATCTTGGATGACTCCACTGCAATCAGTGTAGTTAAGCAGACATGGATTTGGTTCAGTCTGAAGGTATGTATATATGAGATACTGGCCCCCACTGAGTAAGGAGGTATCAGTTAAAACTTGTTCTATCAAATGGGTCCATTGTACCTTGTAAGCACCAATGTCAGTGGAGAACTGCAAAAAGGACCTACAACAGTTGCAGAATAAAGGCCCATGTTATTAACAGCATCTTAGGAATTGCAATTGTCCTCTGAAAGGTTATTGTGTGACAAGGGTGCATCAGCAAAAGATGCTTACTGTGCCTTAGCCTAATAACACTGCACAGTAGTGTGGTTATTAAAAACTGTGCTAATAGCCTACTGCACAGTGTTATTAGGCTAATGCTCATTACGCGTCACAAAATAACTGTGCACCGGCACTACTGTGCAGTAACTCTAGTTATTGTGCATTTAGCCAATACTTCATTAAGCAAGTACTAAACTAAATGTATAGTAACTAAGGGGCATTAATGAACGTGCAGACAAGCCCATTGGGGACTAAATTCAGGGACAAAATGGCAGGTGAAGAAAAGGAATTTTTATCAGATCTTCAGTGGAAAGCTTAGTATACGCCTCCCTCTAGAATCGTAACAATAAATCTACCTTGCTGTAGACATGTAACATGATGGAGACACCACTCTGAACATGCTAGATGCTTCTGAGACAGGTCTAAAAACACACTGTAACAGCAGGAAATTCATAATTGCATTACGAGTTAGTAAATGCTGGCAAATAAGCAAGGAATGCAAAACCAAACCGGTTTCCACACTAGTCCATATTTGCTGCCCCCAATAATAGCTGTGTCTTCAGTAGCCCTTCAAAGAAGATCATCCAGACAGTTAATCAGACTTGGACTATTTTAGTCAGGGTGAGGATATACATTCCCACAAGCTCCTTATGAACAACATTCATAAGGACAACATTCGGTAAATTTGTTACATCTCTAATTTTTTAGGTTTTGACACCACTTATAGCTGAGGCATCTCACAGAGATGAAAGCCAATATTCAACCCAAACACTGATGATCTTATCATAATAATTGAACTACAACATATACCAATATATAATAATTAGCAATTACTACAGTGCATAGTCATCGGTTAAAATAAGATGGACTGGTAATATTGAAAAGACTGTAAAGGTAAAGGTCTGTAAAGACATTCCATCTGATTTCTAACCACTGATGGTGACATAATGCCTTTGTTTTAAGAAAATAAGATAAACCCTGAAGAGCATATTTCTGTCATTTGCGTGAAATCAAGGAGGTTAATCATTTATGATTTTTATGCTTCAAGGCTTATGTGTGCTACATGCTGTAGCAAGAGCTAAACCATTACTCTGGCGCCCAACGTAGCATACACACTCCCTGCTGCTGTAGAGCCAGCCTCATCAAATTGAGCTTTGTCTAAAAGAAATTGTAAATATATTAGTGGATGTAAGGTGCAGCCTGTTTATGCAAAACCAGCATAAGATCAGCACTTAGCAAAGGTACATAGTTCTTTGTATTTATTTCCTCTGAGAGTTCAGATAATCAAACCCAGTAGCATTTATACAGTGACATGCTACAAACAACAGGCTGGAATATTACGTGTCACCCAGGTTCTGGGAAGATGAAACACGAAGCTATACTGAACATTTTCATTCAAATTGCTCATCTGAAGTAGCTCATGGCTATTAAATACATTCTTCCCTTTGGCTGGGTACAAAACCCAGGAAAGGATCTTGTAAAGGTGGAGAAGAAAAATGTGAGCCACGTGAACATGACAGGCTATTATAAAAAACCAGGGCTAGTTCCTTTAATAGCCTGTGATTGTACATCAGTACATTAACAGTGTTAACCTAAAATGTAAAATGGTGCCAAACAACTTGGGGGCTGTATCCTGAAAAATGCTGAGCAACTCCTGTGGCTTGTTGAGTGTCCTTGATTCCCAAAATAGTCCGTGGGAATTGAAGTTGCTCAGATATCCTTCTCTTGAGAAGAGAAGATTTGGCCTGTTTTTATCTAAGCAAGTGTAACTCATGTGAATTGTTCTGCTCTCCAATGTATATATGAAATCATAATGTTAAAGGGATGACACAGGAGAGTCTGCTCATCAAAACTGGCCCTCTTCTTCTTCAAGCATGTTTCCTAGGCCAAATTCTGTTCTCATTGATAAAAATCTATGGCTTCTAGAGGATAGCAGGTAAGGGACTGAGAGCCACACCTTGAGAGGGTGGAAGCTTGCATAACTCCATCATACACTACCAGATTTAGACCATCTGGAAGTTCTGGTCCAAACTTCTGACAGAATTGGCTTCCAGCAGGCTTGGTCTCATTGGCCATGTCTACATGTGCATTTAGGCATGCCTAAATTTAATGTGCTTTAGCTTAATGCACATTAAGGGAATTTAGGCTCGCATCTACACATGCACGTGTTAAAGTGTTAACAGCATGCGCACAGACTGGCGTGGGACTAAAGTTAGTCTCAAGTCAGTCCATACACAGCGTTATATGCCTTAATGTGTCCACACATGCATTAACGCACTTTAGCTCTTTGCATGTAAATTTGATACCTGCTTTTGCAGGCATCAAATTTAGGTGCGAATAGCCTAAAATTGCCATTTTTAAGGAGCAGAAAGGGTACTTGTGCAACTCACTGTCTCTGTCTAGGGGCAGTTGATTGTTTGTATTGATTATTTCCTCTCCTTAGTCTGTGGTTTGGTAGGTGTTAATCCTTGCTAATAACTCATTAACATCTAATTAACACCTACCAAACCACAGACTAAGGAGAGGAAATAATATGGACAATCAAGTGCCCCAAGACAGAGAAAGTGAGTTGCACAAGCACCCAGGTCACGAGTTTTGCCTGTCAGTAGCTAGGGGTGCCGGGCCCCAGAACCCAGAACCCCCCTGCACCGATCTCCTCGACAGCTGGCAGGCTTTGTGGCTGCAGCAGGGGCTAGCAGGCCTGCAGCTTTCACCCTGCACACAGTGTCACCCGTGTCATGAGTTTTGCTTGTCTGCAGCTTGAGGTGCAGTTCCCCCAAGCCTCTGCACTGATCTCCTTGAAACTTGGAGGCTTTGTGGCCTCACCAGGGGCCACCACCCCTGCAGTTTTCACCCTGCTGTGGCTTAACACATACACGTGACATGAGTTTTGCTTTCAGGAATTTGGGGTGCAGTTCCTCCCAAACCCCTGCACTGATCTTCTTGAAACATGGCAGGACTTGTGGCCTCAGTAGGGGTACCATCCCTGCAGTTTTTACCCCACTGTGGTGTAACACATACACGTGACATGAGTTTTGGTTTCAAGAATTTGGGGTGCAGTTCCCCCAAACCCCTGCACCGATCTTCTTGAAACTTGGCAGGCTTCATGCTCTCATCAGAGGCTACCACCCCTGCAAGTTTCATCCAAATCAGACAAAAAAACCCCCAACGTTATAGATATTTAATTGATTCCCCATTATACCCTAAGGCAGATCTCCGAGGCAGCTCCGAAGCTTTTCCAAAGCACTTCAGAAGCTCCAAACTGCTTTGGAAAGCCTAAAGAAGCCAGAGCTTTGATCTGGACATGCTGATTCAGATGCCAAAGCATCTGAAGCTTCTCCGGATCCGAAGCATGGTCCGAAGCCTTGCACAGCCCCAGTGCACGTGTAGATGCATTGCCTTAATGCACCTTAAATTGGGCAATAGCACCTTAAATCGGCACATGTAGACGCTCCCATTCAGTATCGGCTGGAGAGGTTCTGGGTGGCCTGGAGTGTTAGATATAAAGCAACTGAAACAGCCAAGTAATAGTGGCCAGATGCAGTTCCTTTTGGGGATTCCTCCTTTAAGGACCACCTTCCAGAATGACACACTGTGCATGGACTGAAATGTTCCATAAATAGTAATGTATCTAAACAAATGCAATTTTCTATCATGCGTCTGAAGTCTCATAAATTACCAATGTTTATACCCTTCTGCTTGGCACTTTTTCAGTGGCTGATAATAGCTGGCTAAATGGGCTGAATTCCTCCACTGATTTCAAATAAACCTTATGAGTTAGAGCAATAAAGAATGTTAAACAGTGTGCACAAAATAACATGCTGTTAGGTACTGACTATGCTGCTTCAGTAAACACTAAAGCATTTTAATCTTAACTCCACCACAGTAAATAGCAAGTTAATAAGCTAAGGAATAATACTGTTCTTTACAATTCTCACAGATTCCTGTGCATAATGTTACTCAGCCCTTGTAGCAGCACTTTATTTCTGTGTCATTACATCAAAATAGGTCTGAAGTTCAGAAGAACATTTTCATTTGTGCTGAAACTTGGTATAATTAAAAAAAACCCCCCAAGACAGGTATGTTGACAAGACAGAAATATATTGCAGGCAAGGCATGATACAGGAAAGGGGGCAGTTCTTTAGCTGATGTAAGTATCTGTAGTGTCGCTTCACTGAAGTCATGCCAGCTTACACTAGGAGCATATCTGGCCTTACATATTAAAAAAAGCAGCCCTAAAAACTAAGGAGCACAGACATGGAGATCTTACCAGTAAAAACAATAACCCCAAAACTCAAGTGCACAGGTGTAGATAAGAAATGATATTACAATTAGAGTATGAAATAGCAGAAGTAACAATGGGAGATCACACCAATAAACCAGAGTATAGAGTTGCTGGGATCCACAGCTGATATTCTCTCTGTGAGGCTTCTGAATCAAGGCTGTAACATAAAATCTGTTTCCACACATTACCCTATGTACAACTATGACCTCAAGTGTTGAGGACCAGATCTTCAGCTCATAACATCATAGAATCAAATAAAAGTAGGGCTGGAAAGGACCTCTGGAGGTCATCTAGTCCAGCCCCCTGCTCGAAGGGGGATCACTCTTATCCAAACCATCCCATACAAGTACTAACACTACACAATCAACCCTGTCATAAGAACATAAGAATTGCCATTTACTGGGTAACAGCACAGGTCCATCTTGCCCAGTATCCTGTGTCACACAGTGGCAGAGAGTGGATGCTGGAAAGGAGAGCAAACTGTATATGGCCAGGGTTTTTCCACTGTCCCTCTCTCACTTGCAGCCTCTAGCATTTAAAGTTTAGGAAGTTCTGATCCAGAGACTGTATTCCTAACACCCATGCTTAGTAGCTACTGATGGCCCTTTCCTCCAAGAATTTGTTCAATCCCTTTTTGAATCTGGCTAAACTGTCAGCTTCCATAACTTCTAGTGGCAATGAGTTCCACACTTTTATGACACGTTGGGTAAAAAAGAACTTATTACCTACTTGTTTCATTTTGTGACCCCTAGTTCTTGTATTGTGACAGAGTAAATAATAAATCCATATTTGCTTTCTCTCCGCCACTTAGTGTTTTGTAAACTCTTATCATGTCCCCCCTCAAGCGTCTCTTTTCTAACCTGAAGAGGCCTAGCCTCTTTAGCCTGTCCTCATATGGAAGTCCTTCCAAACCACTAATCATTTTTGTTGCCCTTCTCTATTTCTTCTATATCCTTTCAGAGATGTGGGACCCAGACCTGGATACAGTATTTAAGGTTCAAGGTGTGGACATACCATAGATTTACAAAGACGTATAAGGATATTTTTCTGTTTTGTTTACAATGCCCTTGTTTGCCTTTTTTGATGGCTGCTGAGCACTGAGCTGATATTTTTAGCGAACTGTCTTCAATGACTCCCAGATCTCTTTCCTGTGTGGTAGCTTAAATTAATGTAGAACCCATCATAGTATAGGTATAATTTGGGTTATTTTGCCCATGTGCATCACTACATCTACATCAAATTTAATCTGCCATTTAGTTACCTATTTGCTTAATTGTGCTAGGTCCTTCTATAGTTCCTCACAGTCTGCCTTGGTTTTTACGGCTAGGTACAGACATTACACATAAACTGGTTTAAGTGATCAGAAACTGGTTTAAACCTGTAACAGAACATGTGCACATAACAAGTCCAGTGCACATAAACCAGTTTGAAAATGGCTGAAACTGGTTTGAGATAAACCTGATTGAATGTGATATGAGATTTAACTGATTTGCGTCAAACCGGTTTATGCAATGTCTGTCCCAGGCCCCTTCCTGGTTTAATTTAAACCAGAGTCCCTTAGCATCCTGGATGCTTTGCAGCCCTGGGTGGGGCTCTCTGCTTCAGGCCATCTCCCTGCTCCCTGGCTGAAGCTCCAGCAGAAACTGCAGATTCCAGCAGATACATCTGCCTGGATTCCCCTTGCTCCACACCCTCCCTCCACCCCCACTCCTTGCTCACTCCCTCCTCCCCTCTCCCACAGCATGGACCCATAGCCAGCATGTGGTATCCTAGCTAATGCTGAGAGGTTTCTGTGTAAGGCAGACAGGACAAAAGCAGACTGTAGGGCTATGCAAAGCTTCGGTTGCTGATTTGATTCAGAGGAGATTTGACCTGATTCATTGGCCAAATCTCCAAATCTGAATCGAATCAGGAGACCAATAAAAAGGTCTTAATTGGTTTGGAAAAGATTCGGAGAAAGATTTGGAGATTTGGGCAGTCCCTGCTCGCCGCCTCAGTGAGCTGGACCCGGACTCCGTGCGGGTTATTGGGGGGTGGAGGGGATGGGGTGGGGGCTAGAGGAGGAGGGATGGGAACCATGGGGGACCAGCACCAGGCCCCATCCCCTGCCTACTCCCCCACTCACCCTGAGCAGCCACCCACTCTCCCAGCCCTGTCAATGGCTGCCCCGCTGGGCCCCATTGTCCTGGTACTTAAAAAAAAAACAAACCCCGCACTCACTGGCTACTTCAGGGGCCATCAGAGCCTCTGGGGGCTCATGGCAGAGCCCCCCCATGCAGCATGGGACCGTGGGGGGCAGCGGGAATTGCCCTCCTATCTGGCAGGAGCCAGTGAGTGCAGGGTTTTTGGGTTTTTTTTTTAAAGTGCCAGGATGCTGGGGCCAGGTGGGGCAGCCATTGGTGGGGCCGGGAGAGTGGGCAGGGGATGGGGCCAGTTCAATTTGGAGATTCGGCTGATTTGGTGGCTGCTGAATCTCTTAATCAGATTCAGCTGAATCAATTCAGGACAGTGATTTGAATCACCAAATTGTATCACTGTCCTCCGAATTGGTTGAATCTGAGTCCAAAGCAAATACTAGCTGCACAAGCCTAGCAGACAGGACAGTGTCCATTTAGGGCTTTTTGAAGCTAAAAGAAGAGCTTGAACTAATGAGGGAGGCTTTTTTTTTTTTGGATGGGTTGATAAACACTGTGAAAACTCCCTGTTGTGTAAGTGAATACTATGTAACTCCCTGCTGGCTCCATCGCTGCTCCAGCAAGGTGGGGAGGGAACCCTGTCCTAATCAGAGGGTCCTGGCAGGGTCTGGCCATGCCCCCCCTCAGCTCAGCCCTGTGAAAGGGAAGGGAAGGCTGCTTTAGCACCCCCTGGCTCCTAGCCACTGAGCCACTTAGGCTAACCTGCAAAGATTGAATCAATTCAGGCTCAGGTTTTTTCAGTGTCTGTCCCTAGCTTACCACTTTGAATAATTTTGTGTCATCCACTCATTTGGCCACCTCACTACTCACCCTCTTTTCCAGATCATTTATGAATATGTTAAACAGCACTGGTCCCAACACAGATCCTTTGGGGACCCACCCCACTGTTTACTTCTTTCCATCCTGAAAACTGACCATTTGTACTCACTCTTTGCTTTCTATCTATAAGCCACTTTCTACCCCATAAATGGATGTTCCCTTTAATCCTGTGCCTACCTAATTTAATTAAGAACATTTGATGGGGAACCTTGTCAAAGACTGTCACAAAACTATGAGGCATATTGCCCCAAGACACTAAAGCACCCTAACCTGCCACAGGTAAAGCAGGGGATTGAGGGCTGTCAGTGACCCACTGTTGCAAGGGATGTTAAAATAAACTCGAGAGATCCAAGGAAGAGGGCCATGCCCCCTGCTACAGAGAAAGGCTGCAGTAGATTATCATTGACTTGAGTGGAATTAGGCTGATTACACCCCATGACGGCCTGATCTTTAGTCTCCTAGGTTATAATGTATCATTATGAAGAAAATAGCTAACTGTATATCTCTGTTTCCTAATTAATTTTTAGAAGATTTATGTTTAATACTACTGCTTTGCCATCATATTTCTTATGCAACATTGTAGAGCTGTGCTTAGGTTCAGCTTCCAAAACAGAACATTTTAATTTTTATTTATTCTGAATTGTAGTCTGGTTGCGAAGTGATAGATACCCTCCCCTGCTTTTTATTTAGACTGGAACCCTTTGTCTGTTGCTCTCCTGTCATGGGCTATATATAAGATTGTTTGCAGAGGCAGCATTTTATATGCAGTTTGTAAAGATATACAAGGTAAAGGGTAGAGAGAACAGGGCCCCATACTTTTCAAACCCTTGTTGAGTGAAGCTAAAGGACCATATCTTTCGCTGGCATGAATCAACATGTTCCTCTGAGGTCAACACAGCTATGCCAATTTATACAGAGATGGCAGAAAGTGCCTCATTAATGTTAAGAAAGTATCTGGGAATATAAAACTTTCTGCTGCAGTTTGTGAAATGACCTGCAGTGTTTAGGGGCCTGGTATCAGTTTTCAACATATCAACACACAATTTAGCTTACCTGACTATATGCCATAAAGGGCTGTGCAACTGTAGGCATGTTGACTTCTATACTCTATGAATGGAGATGTATTGTGTAAAGAGTTTGTCCCATACGTAGAATGTTAAATGTAAAATATTCTGATTACTGTAAAGAAAAGCCATGAATTCGGTCGTGCTATTTACAGAAATGCTATCATACCCAACAGTGGTTTTCTTCAATCGGAGCAGTAATCAAACTTGCATTGCAATATAAGGCAAGGCATCTCCAGGAACACAGGATGTTTTCTCTGCACTTACTGATTTACAAAAGCCCCAGAGAGCACCTATGTTAGTAAAATAAAGGCACCAAAGGACATATAAGGGCCTGAGCCATAGCCCAGTGGAATAAATGGGAAAATACATTGATTTTGGTGAACTGTGGAATGAAAAAACCCTCAATGAAGATGTTTGTAAAGGTGCAACTGGCATGAATTGCACTGGACACACTGGAATAGATGGAAGGAGTTAGCTGTTTGAATACCCTGATGTCCCATGTGAAAGGACATCTCGAGCAGATCTGGGATAAGTTCGCCTGAGGTACTACTTTATGTAATGCAGGGTAACTCATACTTCATGCATTTATTCCAGCTTCAGGATTCAGCCAGCCTGTTACAATGGAACTTTTGGGCAGAGGATTTTAAAAATAACTTAAAAGCAAGTATGTGAGCTTTGTGCAGCAATCTACAATATATGTGCATTGACCCAGGGCAATGCAAGTTTAAATTGGCTCCAGTTTTAGATTTCACCCTGCCATAAGGACGCAGCTTTTTTCTAGGTCTGAGTTGAGACAGGCAGTTGCCATTCAGTCAGTGCAGTGGTGAATGGTTGCCCCCTAAAGGTAAGGAAAAATATAATTCAGCCACCTTCAGAGCATTTACATCAGGTTTCTGTTGCTGGGTGGAGCTTGGCAAGAGCTGGCTATGGGAGTCCCTGAAGTAGTCTCTCTTAGTAGCATTCTTTGTAGGACGCGTCAGCGAATGAGAACAGAGTGGAAAAGTCAGAGAGAAAATGATTTTGATGCCCTAGATTTTTGATCATCCATAATAAATAAGCCAAGTGTTTATTTATTTAAGGTAGACACTAAAATCTCATATGGAAAATGTGTGTGCAAATGGTGTAACGAACCCCTCGTCCTCAGTCTGAAGAGCTGAGAACCTGATCCGATCTTAAATTTGAATGCTGAATGTCGAAAGCAGTATTTGGCAGCAAGGCTGCCAACACAGCCTCATATTAAGGCAATTGCCTGTCGGGGACTGATCTTTCTGTTGATGATGAAGACCTCTCTATTCTTCTTCAGAATATCAGGGTGATAATGGATTTCAGTAATCTACTTATACACAAATGTTCTGAAGGAGAAGTGCTTTTAAAAAACCCTGGCAGGAAGGTGACCCTAAGTATTTAACCATGCTCTTATTGCAGGCAGTTTTTGTGTTGTTGGTGCAGATGGAATGGACAGGACCCGCTTTGTCTTTTAGACCTAAAAGCCTATACCGGTGTCCATTGTGTTTAAATAATCTGGCTTTAATAGAAACATGAAAACACCATATGGAACCAGACAACCATTTCCTTCAGTGTATTTTGGGAGTTTGAGTTTACTTTAACATGACATCTTATAAATCATGTATCATGTAGTGACCATATAAGGTTACCTCTTATTGAAAGGATATTGGTGTTGAGGGCTTGATGTGCGTGCGTATTTATCAAGGAAATGAAAGATCTTTCGAACATATGATACACCTTGTGTTGTGGAACGTTATTAGTTTACAAACAGCAAAGTGGTTCTTTCTCATGCCCCCCTGAGCTTCAGAGATAAAATACTGAAATAAAATTTGCCCTTGGTTTAAAGACTGTGCACATCCTGTTGGATTCATAGAGTATTTGACAGTGTATTCTGAAATCACTCCCGGCTTCATGTTTTATGCAGGAAGGAAACATACCTGTGGAGATAGCTTCAGGCAGTGGTAATTAAAATACGACCATGTGCCACATGACCTTAAGGCATATTACTGCTTCAACCCTCCACCTTGCAGTTGTTAAAATACTAGGCTTGGCTTATTAACAAAGAATTCTTTAAGTGTAAGAAATGTGCTGGGGGAACAGGTCTCTCATCTTCCTTTTGTAGGGAAGAGCAAATGCTAGCATGGTTAGCTACGTGACAAAATAATACCTGACCATTTTCAGCCGTGGCAGATGTAGACTGCCTTAAGCTGGAGCTGCAGCATAATGAATCTATTAGTTTTACAGCAAAACTGCAAATAAACAAATGGGGTAAGAGAGATCAGTGCTATATGTTCTCTGTACCAGCACCCCCAGCCCAGCATACTCGCATAATACAATCTGAAAATGCTTCTCTGATTTTCCTACCTGCGATGGACTTTTAATGGGAGAGATGTGACAAATTTATCAGGGAAAAAATACCCCAAACCAGCTCATGGGAGACCCAGCTGTCTGTCTTAGAGAGAGAGAGGCTACTTTTATGTGACCCCCGTCCCACTCATGATCGTATTTAGATCTAGAGCGCTCAGCCCCTGTCTCACCAGGAGCCTATAACATAACGTGACAAAGCTGTTGCAACCTGTTGTGATTTACAGGAATAGGAAAGCGGGAGTTCATTTCCTCCAAACCGTGATTAAGGAAAACATGATTTGGGAGTCCCGTTCTCAGGTGCAAAATTCAGTACAAAGGGAGGAAAAAATACGCGCAAACAAAATGAGATGGTTCTTTTTTGGAAGGAACGGGGTAACACTTAGCACTTTCTCACCTTCCAAAGCACTGCACAGACATTCTTAATTAATCCTCATAATACCCCTGTGAAATCCATATATATTATCACATTTTACAACTGGGGAAATGGAGGCTGGGAGCTATCCACAGCCAGATTTACAGATGAGATCAAGGCTTCATTTTCAATCATTCTGCCCCCGGTGTTTCAGAGCCAACTAAAACTGCTGCAACCTTTGTAGCTTGGACTGTGACACCTAAGGCCAAGTTTTCTAATGAGTGCATCTGGTTAGTCTTTGGAGGGGAGCCTCCAAAGAAAACCTGGGTGCTGTTGGAAATGGTGTTAGCGATGGTTCAGTAAATGGATTACTTTCCTCCGAATCCGGAGAGAATCATCTTAGTGAATACGCAGGGCACTTATAAAGTCACTGGTAATTTTCAGGGTCTTATGACTGGAGCATAAGACTTGAAAACAGGACTCCTGGGTTCTTTTTCTCGCTTTGCTACTGAATCATTTCAGCATGTAGCTGTGGGTAAGCCAAATAACCTTTCTGTGTAGCACTTTAGTCACGTACAGAAATCCCGGAGCCACACCTTACAGGGCTGGTGTGCGACTTAGGCCCTGATTAGACACAAAATGACATCAGTTCAAGGGAAGGTGTAATGTACATCAGTTTATTTAAACTGGCGCAACCTCATATTTGAACACTTACATCAGCGTAATGCAATGATGCAAGCCAGGGTTGAAAGGGCGTAAGGGTGTCCACGGACAAAGTTGCACTGATTTAAATCAATTAACTGCTGCTGCAGGCTCAGTGTGTAGACACAGCTCTTGTGTTTGCAGACACGGAGACGTCTAGATGAGGGCATACCTCAATACAAACCACGGGTAAGGGCTGCCTTAGGAAGGTTGACTGAACTTCCCTTGCATCCCCTTTTGTTTGCTTTAGATTCGTAGCTGTTTACATACGGCGTTCTAGCCCCGCGTCTCTTTCCTTGTACATTTTATTTCCTATAAATATCTGTGCCCTGTTTTATGTATTTTTGTTTAAAGTCATGTTTACTTCAAAGACAGAAGGACTTCAGACATCCTTTGTTTACTTCTGGCAGGGGACGGCAGACATCTGGCTCTCTCTTATCCCATGTGCTGAACACCCAGGAGGTTCAAGGCCATGACTAGTAGCGCAACTGGATGTCCTGTTTTAGCCAGCACCTCATTCTGGGGAGAATTTCCTCATCTCCCTCTCATGGTCCTGTTAGACTCTTCTTTCCTAGCAGCAATCAGAGGTGCTTCATGTACGGATCAGCCCACCCCAGTCACTGTCTGTGCTGAGGCTAGATATGAGGGGCTCAGGAAAGCCCCTAGGCAAGGGGCAAGCTGCTCTGTCTGCAGCAATCAAGGGGGCGTCACTGCTGCTTCCGTGAAGATCATGGGCTCACCTGGTCCTAGGAGGATGAGTCTCCCAGCTTTCATATGACAAATAGGTAACTAATTCAGACGGATTAGAAAGCTGAAAACATACAAGAAACAACATCCTCTACAGAGCCCAAGGGACTGTATTCCTGTGCTGATGAAGCTGCAAAAGATTATAATGGGTGAGCCAATGTAGCCACTGTGGAGCAATAATTGCCTTGCTTAAAGATAATGGTTCAAACGTTTGATAGAAGTTTAAGTTTAGACTAAAAGCCAATGAAGTCACTTTCTAAACTAAAGCAGGAGATCTGAGGACCATTTGGTAAAGTGGCATTTTGATATGCACATTAAGCACGTGCCTATGGCCTACTATGGGTATTTCCTATGTTTCTAGACTTTGCTGGTTGCTACATTGGGCTGAGGGGGGATTTCCACCCTCTGTCCTTCTGCTACATGTGTCAGGGATTTTTTTAAAGTTTTCCTCAGATGCTTTGGTTGTTGGTTGCAGCTAAGGCTTGCAGCTAAGGTTTTGATGGGGCTGTGCCAATGCTGCTGCTGGAACTTAAACCCAGCGGTTCCTAGACAGTCTTGCCCCTACACTCAGGGTCAGACTAATCACTGTATTTGGGGCCAGGACATTTTTTTACCCTATGTTCAGATTGATATGGACAGTGGGGCTTTTGCCTTCCACTGTAGCAGGGGGTATGGTCCTCTTCTTTGGATATCTTAATCGTATTTTCACAAACTTTGCAGCAGAAGGACATTGGTCACTGTGGTCCCCGTTTTTCCTGTGGCAGGTTAGGGTGTTGTCTTGTGGTTTTTGTCAGGGTTGACTTGTAGTTTTAATAAAAGGTTAGACAGTGGACTTGTATAGAATCATTTGGATAGGGACGACCGTGCTTTAGGCAGGGGTTAAATTATATGACCATGAGGGGTTCTTTCCAGCCCTGTTTCTCTATGAATGACATAGAGACATCTAAAAAGGTCACCCTTTTTAGATGTCACAGGCCAGAG
The DNA here is from genome assembly GCF_000455745.1 of Alligator sinensis. Lineage (NCBI taxonomy): Eukaryota > Metazoa > Chordata > Crocodylia > Alligatoridae > Alligator > Alligator sinensis. The sequence continues at coordinate 3,353,923 of NW_005841891.1, forward strand.
GTCAAGGGCTAGATTCTCAGCATATGTCTAGTTAGACACATACAGGTCAGTATGGAAGCCAACAAACCTATGGCCTTAGTTGCTCACCTATGGCTTTAGATGCTCATGCTCACTGAAGATCTAAGGCCAAAACCTATTCCACTTAGTAGCTGCCTGAATGCAATCCTATTTCACCCTGCTTAAATCCCTGAAAATCGATGAATGAATCTGCTTTTGTAACATGCCACCATCTGAACCTTAAGATTTGGATACCAAAAAGGAGGAAGGAGGAAGAGGAGGACCCACCAACCTTTTGTACTAAGAGCTTCCCAGGGATTGGAGCAGTGTGGCACTAAGGTATCTAAATCTACCTAACAGGTGGAACAGAGTCTGGCCCCTAGTGCCCAGCTTCCTAAGTTTTCCGGTAATTCTTAAAGTTGTGACTTAGTGGGTAAAAGTAACTAAAATCTCAAGCATCACTTTTACCCATTTTTCTCTATTATATAGTTCCATCTTTTTAGTAGAACCATTTTTACTTGCTTGCATGAAATAAGAAATTACTTTTAGTTCGGGCTAGAAGTCTATGGGAAAGAAAGGGTTAAATGTGCAAAAAATTGCATTTCTCTTACTCCTGCTATTCTAATACAGTGAAAGGGCATTGAAGAGAAGATTGAAAAATAAGAGCCAATCCGTAAAACAGAGTTGTGATCGCTAGAGCATAAGAAGCAGTTCAGAGTAAATTTTATAGAATTATAGGCAAAAATTCCATTCAGATATGCATCACAGATTAAATAGAAAACAAAAAGCATACAATGGGTATACTGTTATATTTTCCTAGGGAAAATATATTACTATAGCTTAAAATGACAAAATATCTGAAAGATTTCCACTTCACGGTATATTATTTTATATTAGAAAACTTTTTAAGTGCTTTGGGCTGAGTTCAGTAAGGAAATACTTTGGGTTCATTATTTGTTACCAACTTAGCTCTGTTGCGAATAAAACAATGCACACAGTTTCCTTCTGGTAGCATACTGAATAAGCACAGCTTATCTGGGCTTCATAAATTGCTGTAAACAAGGATATTTCCCTTATAATGTGTTTTCCTTGTCTGTAGATAAAACAAAGGTGGATTATACAGAATTGTTTGACAACAGCATCATGAAGAATCCACCCAGGACCTAATAACAGAATACACAGCACACGTTAGCTTTCGTGGGTAACTGCACCGTAGTGCTCCTTGTTAGGAGCTGTGCTGCAAGGTAGCTCGGGGGAGTCTGTGAAGTTGGGAGGGAATAACGTAGCATAGCAGTAAAGGGTGGACAGCTTGGGCTTCTGAAACGGCTTCAGAGTTTTTTGATATAGCGTGTATAGATGAAACAGGGGCCCTAAATTGAAGCGGTGGGTTTTAAAAAGCACTGCTTCAATTTAGGACTGATTAAACCCCCATGTTGTGCATACCCCTTACCTGCCTTTCCAGCGGGGAGGGGAGGGGAGGGCAAGCTGCCAGCAGGCAGAGCAGTCCCTGGGTTGTGGGAGGGGAGGTGCTGGTGCTTCTCTCTGTGGCAGCGGTGCCCCCCGCCCAGATGGCACCCGCCTGCAGGCACCTGGCCCCCGCACAGATCAGGCAAGCAGGCTCTGGGGTTGGGGGAAATCAGGCTCACTGCTTTTCTTGGGCAGAGCCTGCCTTCCCGGGCAGCTGCCAGGGTGCCTGCAGGGCTTCCTGCAGAGCCATGGAGCTGCACGGAGTCCGGTGCGTTGCTCGACGGCTGTAGGGGCAGCAAACTAAAACTCCTTGAAGGAGTATTAATTTGCTGTGCCTCAAGTCATTTAAGGCGCTTTACGCCACCAAATTTCCTACGGCAGCCGGAATCAATGTGCAATACGCCGCCGAGGCATGTAAACACCAACACCATTAAAGCAGTGCCAAAGCATTTAGCCCACTTTAAAGTGTCGTGCACACACACCTCTCGTTTCATCTACACGCAGTCATAAATTGCATTTGTACTGTAGACTTCAGCTGGAAAGGCCTTTAGGTGCCTTCAGGAGAGCCCTGGGCCTGCTTGGTGTTTTCTGATTATATCAGGAAAATGTATCTCTTCTCACCTCCTGTCCTGGGCCATCTTTCCCACCTTGCTGATCCTGTGAGAGTGAATTGTAGTGGTGGTGAACATCACTTTAAAGGAACTGAGGTGAAAATGGCTTTTAATGCCCCTAAATAATGCAGTGAAGTTGTGTTTTTGCTGTTCAAGATGTATTAGGATTTAAAAAGAGACATTTTGGAGACGTATGGAGCACGGAAAATTGACCTGACTGGTATTTCTGATGCAACCCATTTGTTTCTATAAACATAAATGTTTTCTTTTAGATTATGAATCAAAGAAGCTGCCAGTGTGTTCAAGTTACTTAACTATTAGGAGAGGCTTCTGGTATGTTAGTCCTCGTGGCAATAAAGTCTCCTTAGGGAATGAAATAAAATTTATGGCTTATTACTAGAACATGTTTATAGTTTTCAGACCTAACTCTGAATGTCGTGATTTTTTTCTCCCCTGCAGTTTCATTTATTAATTGTGGTATTCCTATCAAAGCGATAACAGTAGGGAAGTGAGTGTTTCTCTCTCTTTTCTCCTATCTTCAGGTGTGTTCCAGACTGGCCCAGCTCTGAATTTGCAAATTGCCCCTTATCTTAATAAAGGAATGGACTCAAATCATACATCTGTGTGCTCCTGATGCTGGGATATTTGAATACTGGGTCTGAATTCTGGGGTTTGAGCCCAGCTTCTTTTGCTGGAGATACTTTTACCTTCCAAATGAGAAAGGAGAGTTGTGTTTTTTTAAAAGAGTGTTTGTGTTTGAAACACCCTGGACCTTGTTAGCTCCAGGTGGGCCTGGGAATCAGAGGTGACAACAGTACAAGGTGCCTGCAACCATTATCTGCTAGGCACAGCTCACAAAATGGGTGAAGCCAGGTAGACAGGTAGAAAGGCCAATGCATCCTTTCATTACATCCCCCAAAGAGCCTCTACTGAAATGACTTTCTGAAACATAGGCTGCCCTCGTCTGGCAGAGGGTAGTCCTGCCATAAACGGAATAATGATTTCTGAATCCAGCTTGGTCACCTAGTGGGAAGGAAATCCATTTGCTGCAACTTCAGGGAGGGGAGGGGAGGGGAGGGGAGGCAGGGCAGGGGGGGGCGGGGGGGGGCAGGAGCACCATCAGCTGGAGGGGAGCTGTGAGAACCAGAGGGTAGAGAAGAGGGTGACTAAAGCAGTAAATCACTTTCCTTATTTTTTATGTCCCGTCTACATGCCAAATATCTAAGATTGAGTCCTGGCAGATGCATTCTTTCCTCTGATTTTTCTTTCTGTAGCACAAACGGATCCATAAAAAAACCTGCAAGCTTTTCAAGTCTGCTAGCATCCTTGCATTTAATAATCCTCTTGCGTTAATTTCTACTGGATAATTTGGTTGACCATGTTGCATCACCTCTTGGAAATTAGCCTGGCGTGGTAGGTCCCTCACCAAAGAGCACTCCTCCAGCCTTCAGTGAACTTCAAAAGCCACTTGCTGTGATCTAAGAGGTTAATGCAGAAAACACATAGCAATGCTTTCCAATAAATCTCCACTAAATGGTCTTAATCAAGCCCAGAAACATTCAACCTTTTTCCTCTATGAAAAAAATAAGAGGTGGTATTAAGTGCAACTTTTTCATCTCTCCGGGGATTTTATTAGGTGCTGCCCAATATACAAACTTCCTAATTGAACACACTGGTATGCAGACCGGCATCAGCTTCAAGAAGATGAGATTCAAACCAATTACACATAATCCTTTTTGATAGGGCATATTAGGCTTTTTAAACACAAATGCTTGAGAAAGAATAAAGGTAAATAAAAAGATAATCAATCTGTGCAGTCTACCAAGCAAACCGATTAGGATGTTCACCCTACTAACCCCCCCCAATTTATATCCTAAAATTATGGGAAGGTTTGTACTGATTTTGAATAGGAGAATTCCAACATTAGAAGGCTTAGGCACTGATTCTAGCAGGGTAAAGCTTTAAGACGTGCTACCAGACAAAGAGGGTTAGAAACACCCTAGATAGCCACATTTCTGAAGTCTTCCATTATTTACCAGCAGTCATTAACCATTCCTTTGTTAGACCAGGCTGCCTGACTGGGCAAGTTCAAACAAATTCACTGCTGTATCCAGTACATTTTACACAGGGGAGCTACAGCTGTTTGTGCAGATGCTGTTAAGGCTAATGCTGGGCTGTCAGTTTTAAGAGGTTTTTTTTTTAATTTGCTTGCAACTTGCTTAATTGAGATAGTTTCTTTGCTTTGCCTGCCTTTCCTTCAGTATGATCATCAGTGTAAACTTCCTATCTGTATTCCCTCCTGCTTTTTTTCTGAGGCTTTGCAAACTAAATGAAAATGGAACTGTTTCCATATTAAGATATCTGGTTTGTTCTAGCTATGGACTGTCAGAAAATAGGAATCTTGTAGAGATATAAACCACACAGCTATTAATTTTGCAGGGAAATACCTTCCAGTACAGGAAATCAAATGTGTTTTCTTGAAATTTATGATGAACTACAGATCAGTATCTTTCTAAGGGAAGCTAATGAGCTTTTGGCTGTCTATGGAAAAATGCCAGAGAATGTTTAGGGCATAGACTGCTGTTTCCTTTTTAAAGATGGATTTTGACTGGAGTTTTGGGTGCTCATCAGTTTTGAAAATCAGGTCCCAAATGAATAAACAGGCAAGTACAATCTACATTTGATTTAACACATTCACTGCTGGATGCTGATTTGCTATGCAGGCTAAAATCAAAGTATTGTCACTTCTTTGAGGTGCTAGCCTCCCATTGGCATGTTGGGGATCTAAAGCAATTTAGCTGGTAGCTGGAGAAGCTTTTGCTACACATTTCTCTTCATGTAGCTGACAAGTTATTCAGTAAGGACTGCATCCAAAGCCAACTGAAGTCAATGGGAGTCTGTGGAACTGGGTGAATGATATGCAATGAATACTTTAGTGGAGAAATTGTCTTTCTTATTTTATTAGCGAACTATCAGGAACCAGATCAAAATGAACTCGAATGCCTGTTACATTAGAAATTATTTGCTGTGTAATATTTTGGGAGATAGTTCTTGACTTGTAGATTACTTGTGAGGATTAGATAATCAAGATTTAAATGACAGAGTAGTTCAAAATAGCGGCTGTACAGAGGAACAGTAATTAACTTGTGGAACTTGTTGCCACGGGAGGTTATAGAGGCAAATAATAGCGCTGGGTTCAGAAAGAGATTAGACAAATTGATAGAGGACAGGTCCACTGAGAGCTGTTAAATAGAAGAGGCAGCGATATAGCCTCAGACATCCCTAAACCAATGATGGTGGATGTCAGGAAGGGCATGTCAGGGGATGTATTACACTAGATATGTCCCATACATATACTCTCCTTCTAAAGCATCTGCTACTTGCCACCATTGGAGATGAGATGCTGCACTAGGCGGGCCATTGGTTTGACCCAGTGGCACTTCTTATGTTCTTATGGAACCGCAGCAGCTTCCCTGAGCTTACTATAGGCTGAGGTACTAGTTTTCATGCTTGCTCTGTGTAACTCCTGCTCTGCATATGGAAAAGACCGTAATGGCAGTGGTCATCAGTGTTCACCAAAACTGAGTGGCATTCGCTTCAGTACCTTATCTAACTGCCCCAGAGGAGAGTTTATTGCCCAGCAGCTCAGGTGTGAAATAGGCAGCAGCAGAACTGCACCTGAGATGCTCATTGGAGGGGAGATTTTACCGCCTTTGCACTTTAGCCTCCTAGGGTTTGGCCTAATACCCATCCAGATGAAAATAGTTCCATTCATTTCACTGATCACTGCTGGACTGAGTCTGTGTGTGTAGGTAGATTGGATTTCAGAGCGCAAAAACAAAAGGAGCATGTGTGGGGTTTAAATACGGAGGAAAGTAATCCATATACTGAACCATCACTAACACCATTTCCAACAGCACGCAGGTTTTCTTTGGAGGTTCCCCTCCAAGGACTAACCTTCCATGAATATATGTTTGCTGGTCGATACAGGTATCTCCATAGCCTTACAACTGCAGTCCCAGAACTGCAGCTGCCATAAACTGGCGTAGTTGTAAAGGCTTCACTACAATAATACCATATTCCACCAGCAGGGGATCTGGCCCCATTGAGATCATTATAGGAATGTAGTTTTGAGCTTGTGTTTAGCTTGGCCCAGGGAACCCTGGACAGGGGTCTGGGTCCTATTGCCAGCTCTGTCATAAACAGACAGTGTGGCAATGTCTATACAGTAAACGTATTGTGCCTGCAGTGGTGTCCTCAAGCATGCTGTGCAGCTGCAGGTGAGCTGCCTTCTAAACCAGTGCTGACTAATGAGCACTGCTGAGTGACAGTGCCAATTAGCCAACCTCTGAGCTAATTAGCCCATATGTCTGGCTGTGCAGCCCTGCGTACACAGCCTCCAGATTTAGGTGGCAGCCTGCCTGGAGCAGCTCAACATGACTTGAGGATGCCACTATCTCGGATGGAAAGTCAACCATGTCAATGTAGCTTGGGTGACCTTGGGCAAGTTATCTCACTTCTCTGTGCCCCTGTGTCCTTGTCCACTTGGTTTTACTTATTGATTCTGAAAACTCTTTGATACAAGAGGGTGCCTCTGACTATACAAATGCTAGGTGTTTAGTCTAATGGGGCCCTAAACTCAATTTGGAGCCATGAAATATGGTGTAGACTAATTTACAGCACCATCAGATACTTGTCTCTAGCTTCTCCTTGCATACATAAGTTTTTTCACTCCTATCTCCAAAGTACCTGACCATGTTGTTATTAATGTAATAACCATAATCATGATAATAACTGTCTTCATTTGTACAGAACCATTAGTTAAGCCTTACAAGCAATCAAATGTGCCAGAGAAAGAATTAGATCCTTTCATTAAGAGGCTAACAAACTGAAGGCATGACAAGTTAGAGAATTATATGTACAATAGGCACAGGGCTTTGAAAGTGAACCTAAGAGTGGTTTGGTCAAGAAACATGGAGAGCTTCCTTAAAACAGGTTGATTTTTCTGGAATTTCTTGCAGTAGAAAAGAGAAGGGATTTGACAGATATAGTTTCACTAACATAGAAACTTGAGGGAAGGTTTTCAGAAGCACAAAAGGGCAGTACAAATACCCAGCTGCTATTAACTCCCAACAGTAGTTAGCTGCCTGACTGCATTTTGTGCTTTTGAGAGGATACGGTACAATATATTGGAATCCACAGGCAGTAACCACACTGCATCTCTACACAGATGAATAAGGAACATCTCTCCAAGTGACAATGCAAACTCAGATTTGCCCACACGAAACAAATTTACTTATAAGCGGTTTCTTCACTTTCTGAACACAACAAGATAGGACCAAATGCACAAGGTTACTTCAGTTCATTTGTTTTCCTTGCAAATAAGTTCAAGACTCTTTTGTGCCATATCAAACAGTGCTAATCTTTCCATGGTAGCAGTGAATCTGGCCTTGCACCTATCAGAAAAGATCCTTTCATACCTAACAGTCTACCAGGCCAATACTGGTAAACAGCTCCTAGCAATCACTTCAATTTTGAGTTTTGTTCCATTGACTGGGAGGCCAGTTGAAGGTGTTCGATTGCCATTTTGGTGACATTAGTTGTGAACCCAGGAATTCAAAAATGCAGAAATTCAAGAAATTCAAGAAGTCAAGAGACCATTTAACAGAGTGGGCCATGAGAAGGCTGTCACCATCCACCCCAGTGTCCAAGATATGCACTGGACATGGCCGGTGTGGCCACCTGATGCACAAGTGGCACTTAAAAACCTTGCCTGGCTGCAACTGTGGAAACCCTAACCAAATCATGGAGCACATAATAACATCCTGCTCCAAGTACAAGTTTGAGGGCAACATCCTGGAGTTACGCTCACTTTCCAGCAGGGCATTGGTCTGGCTGGGAAATTTGCAATTAAAATTGTGACGATAGTTCTTGCTCTAAAAGCTATATGAAAGAAAGAAGCTCATAGCATACAAGGGTGTGGTGTGGCTAGCATCACATCCAGCTGCCTTTGATCTGCCTTTGATTCACAGGTACCTATTTACATCTGAGTCAACTGGGGACAGCTTTAAGCATGAGGCCATGGCTCAGACTCAAGCATTTTGGACCATGACAAAATACCTTAACCACTATGCCTCCTCCCTAAAACAATGACTTAGATTTATTTAACAGCTTTCATCTCAGATGATACCGAAGTATAGAGCATGAATAGGCTTCAATTATATTTATTATTATGCATCCTAAAATGCTATTTGTATTCCTGAAATGTTTTCCTATATTTAATCTAACGTTTGAAATTCTCTGATTTCACTCTGTAACTCTCTGCTTTCCTACTTCCTTTGTGATTGTTTCTGAGCCTTACTTCTTGTGCTGTGCCTGACTTTAAATTGTTGGCTATTTGAGGTACGAGCATGTTTTGACTTTCTTCTGAGTGGCACTCTCTGGGTGTTTAGGAATAATAATAACATGGGGCTTGTCACAGTCACCCATGTCTTTGTTATCAGAAATCCTTATTGTACTGTAGCCTGCATTGGACAGTGCTGTCAGGACACTTCTAAACTAATGGCAGTGCAGAACGCAACAGGCTGCAGTATTAGCTGTGGGGAGGAGACAGCACCATCTTCATTTGTGTGCGTCAGGGAAAACCTGCCCATACACAAACATTTGCCGGAAGGGTTGACAGTGGGGTATACAGTGTTTCCAACTTCCTTTTGGAACTGAAGTCCATTTCCATTTTGATAGCTATCAGTTCATATTCTAGCTTTCTATACAATATTCACTCGGGGCAAATGGGATGAGCCCATTTAAAAAATAATACAATAAACAAATATTCATCGGAACTACATCAAGTGCAAAATCCTTAACTTCCTCTTCAAATATCTACCTAGTTCAGCTTTTCCTATATTTTAGCTAATTTACAGTTTATACTTTATTGTTTCTTTTTACTGATGACCTTGTCTAGTACTGCTAGGGTCAACTTTATATTTTTTCCCATGCTTCACCCAAGGAATGCAGCAGTCTCCTTCTTCCTGTGCTTGAGAAGTCTTCTCTATTGGCCAGTGTAATCAGCTAAAAGGCTCCCAGTGACCTTGTCTTTCCTCCTTTAAATCCCTCCATAATACTCATTTCTTTCACATTGTCTTCCAGCACTGACCACTTTGCTGACACGAGCAGATCCCAATCTTGTGCTCTGAATAATACCCAACTGTATTATTTGTCTAACTAGGGCCAAATTCCATGGTTCTTACTCAATGGCAACTCAGCATGAGTTTTGTTTGGCTATTGTAACTCACTGGGGTAGGTGCCTTGTCTTCCTACTCATTTGTAAAGCTCCATGAATATTGATTTTGGTATTCAATAAATAAAATTAACATTAATAATGATCACTTGTGTTCTGTCTTGCCTATGAAATTCAATGTGTATGCACAGCGGATTTATATTTCCCTTTATTACCATTAGCAGTAAGTTGCTATTTAAAAAAATAAGCCCATGTTCTGTAAAATGAATCTAAATAGAGACACCAAATGAAGAAATGCCTTGTCAGGAAGAACGATGAAGAGTCTTTAATTTTCCACATATTTTGTATGGCATGTGCATGTGGCTTACGTTTTTTTCACATGTAGATCGGCCCCCCCTGGGCCTAACAAACACAAGTTTTGTGCCCCACTGTACTCTTCCTAATTATCATGCAGTTTTTTCTTACCAACAGATATTATTGTTGGGGACATGCCATATAAAGAAAAGTTTCTTCTCTCTGCCTGAGAAACTATAGCTATTTGCATAGTTTCAGATACATGTAGTGCATTTCAGAGTTTTTAAACAATCAGGATCTTCCCTATAATTGTCTTCTGGCATCTTCAAGTCAGCATTCTCTATCAAATATATATTGTGTAGAACAAGGATAGTCAGCCTGTGGCATGTGTGTCACAAGTGGCATGGGCAGCCTCTGTGTGTGGCACATAGATTAGGGAGGGGGCAGGGAGCAGAAAGAAGAGCAGCAGATAGGGCAGGGGAAGAGGATCGGAGTGGCCCTACGAGAAGCTGTGGAGCTTAATTTGCAGTAACCTGCCAAAAAGATTGGTCTCTCCTAGTGTAGAATAACATTATGCAGGGTAAATTAAATTCTAGACCAAACTGTGATGAAGAATGTGGTATCTGGGGAGGAACTGGATTTGCAAGCAATCCAAGAGAATGAAGCACATATTGCAATATTACATAGGTGGCTTACATATATGCTATGAGCAGGAACTGTATTCTGGATATTAGGACTGCATACATCAGAGGCTGGCTTTAAATAGACTGAAATATTGGATGGTGGTCAGGAAAGAGGAATTAGAAGCAGAAGAGGAGCTGGATAGGGAGACCGCTGAAGAAAAATGAAGAGAATTATATTTAACATTGCTATGAAATAGCTCTGGAGAAAGATGGTAACCGCTTACGAATAGTTGAAGGAAATTAATACCAGAAAGAGAGAGAATTTTGTAATATAGAAAAATAGAACATAGTCTATGATTATGCCGTGATACCCCCTAGTGGCTGAACTACTCCTGCTCCACTCTGGCTCCTCAGTGTACCCTCCCATTTCCCTTAGCCTTCCATGCCTTGATGGATATTATAGTCCTTATGGAGGCTGCCCCCAGCATCCTCAGTTCACCTCAGGTTGCTAGTACTTCTTGTGCAGAGGTATGATGGGACAAAACAAAGGCCTTGTACAGACATTCAGTTTCTCCTGGGAGGGTCGCTGCTCTCCCAGGAGACATCATGAATGTACAAATGTTCAGGCTTTTTCTCCCAGAATAAAAATGGTCACTCCAGGAGAAAAGCAATCTGGGAACAACCAAGGTTAAATCACTTTCATGAGAGTTTCTCCTGAGAGAGCAAATGTCTGTACATGCTGACACCACAGGCTGACCGTGGGCAGGGTTAGCCAATCAGGGCTGCCCTATGCACTTCTGTCATTTGTTGCCAGGCAGACAAAGGGAGCCTGCAGGGCATACTGAGATGTATGCATAGGCCTCCCTTCCTGTCTGAACAGTATCAGCACTGCAAGTTCTCCGCTCTTCAGGGCCTGTTGGGAGAATACTCTGAGATTATTTGAAATGTGTGTATGCAAGCAAAAACAGCTTTAGCCTAACATTACAGAAAAAGAAGCAACCAATGACATCAGTTGGGCTATGGAGGAGACTTTCAAGGGAAGGGACTGATGGCCAGCTAGTCTTACCTCGATCCTGGATCAGCTTTATGAGAGAATTATCCTGGCGCATGCCCATGAGGGGCCAGCAGGGGACATTATGCTTAGGGGCAACCAACATGGGTTCATTAGAGGCAGGGCCTGTCAGACCAACCTGGTGGCTTTCTACGACCAGGTCACAAAATCCTTGGATGCAGGTGTCACAGTGGATGTAGTCTTTCTGGACTTTAGGAAGGACACCTACACAGTCAAATGGGTCGCTAACTGGCTGGAGGGCCTGACTCAGAGGGTGGTGGTGGACAGTTCTTATTCGACTTGGAGGGATGTGGGCAGTGGAGTTCTGCAGGGTTCAGTCCTCGGGCCTGCACTGTTCAACATCTTCATCAGCGACTTGGACAAGGGGATAACAAGCACCCTGTTCTAATTTGCAGATGACACTAAGATGTGGGGGGAAGTGGGCACGCTTGAAGGGAGGAATAGACTGCAATCAGATCTAGACAGGTTACAGGGGTGGGTGGATGAGAACAGGATGGGTTTCAACACTGACAAGTGCAAGGTGCTGCACCTGGGGGGGAAGAACCAGCAGCACACCTATTTTTCAGTGCAGAGTCAGAAAAGGATTTTGGAGTCTGTGCCCGCCTCTGCTCTATCAGGTGTTCTCTTGCTGCCTTTGCCCCGACTGTCGATCTTGTCTGTCCTGGGCCTGCGTGTGGACGCCAAAGGCTACTCCGTCTGGCATCAGGGGATCCCCTTAACTCTCCTGCCATGACTTTGAATGGAAGCTCAGTGGAGGGGTTCCCCTTCGAGAGAGCCTCCAGGGTCATCACCCCTTGCAGCGGGCACTCACAGGGCTCTGACCTTCCCTACCCCCCGGCCACTCACCACCTTCAATCGCGGGTCTTCTGGCCCTTTAGTGTCCCTGGTTCTTCTCAGTTTATACCCTGGCCTCCCGTGGCTCTCCCAGCCCCAAGCCCCAGTGTCCCTGGGCTGCAGCTCAGGCGTGAAGGCTCCGAGGCCCTTGGTCTTAGATTCTACTATCTCGTGTCCCTAGCTCCCTATTCTAACCCCACCATGGCGCAACGTGCGATACCCACCACCGTGACTGCTGGAGAGGTGCGACCGACGGGCCAGGAGGCCACAAAGGAATATAGAGTGCCTTCAGTCTACTAGCCCTGTGTTTTCCCAGTGCCTCAGTACCCCAGACCCGATTGCTTGCCCCACTCAAGGCTCCTATCTCTCCCCTAGTCTCGACCCTTCTCAGGGGATGGCGTCCTGGTCGACCAAGGTCCTATGGGCCCTAGCTGGCTCTTCTTGGGGATGCTGTGGGCCCATCTGCTGGCTCCCTTACTCTGTTAAGCATCCCCGCTTGGGGTCTTCCGTCGCTCTCCCCACGGCTACCCCAGTTGGGGCTCCCGCCGGCCCCGCTTTCGTTACCTCTTCTCTGGGCTTGCCTGTAGTTGCTCCAGCTTCCCCAGCGCTCGTCTCCTTCTCTGCTCTCCCCACTCACACCACTGCTCCCTTTTTCGGCTTCCCTGTCGGCTCCTCTGCTGGCTTGCCAGTCGGCTCCTCTGCCGGCTTCTGTGCTGGCTTCCTTGCTGGCTCCTCTACTGGCTTCTCTGTCGGCTCCTCTGCTGGCTTGCCAGTTGGGCCCTCTGCTGACTTCTCCGCTGGCTCCACTGCTGTCTTCCCAGTTGGTGCCTCCGCCGGCTCTGCTGCCAGCTTCCCTCCTGTGCCCTCAGGGCAGCCTTTTGTTTCTGCTGGGTGGCGTCTCCAGCTGATGTCACCCGACCCCAGCTGGATATGAGTGCGACTGACGAACCACATGGGCAGTTTCTTCGCACGCGCTTCCCCACTCCTTCTGGCCCCTGCAGATGGCAAGTTGGGGCTCTCTTTTCCTTCTATTTGTCCTGGGGTTCTCCTATAACCCCAGCACCCCTGGGACAGAGTCATTAGTGATGCCAAAATGAACATGGGTCGACAGTGTGGGGACACGGTCAGGAAGGCCAACCATACCTTGTCATGTATCCACTGATGCATCTCAAGCAGGGCCAAGACAGCCCAGCCTGAAGAAAGAGAGCATTGGGAACCTGAAAGCCATGGGGAGGCCAGCACTACGACACAGGTAAGAAACGAGAAGGTAAGAAACAAAGGGCCCCTTGGGACTCGGAGCCGGGGGGCAGCAAAGGCACCAGTCGCAGGGCTCAAGTGCCTATATACTAATGCTAGGAGCATGGGGAAAAAGCAGGATGAACTAGCGCTCCTGCTTGCACTAAACACCTATGACTTAGTGGGGCTAACGGAAACCTGGTGGGATTCATCCCACGACTGGGCAGTACATATTGAGGGCTATAGATTGTACAGAAAGAACAGGGTGGGGAAGAAAGGGGGAGGGGTTGCGCTCTATGTCAGTGAGCAATATAC
>NW_005841891.1:3370275-3378420 GCF_000455745.1 Alligator sinensis
ACAACATGGAGAGGGTCCAGAGGAGGGCCACTCGCATGATCAGGGGGCAGCAGGGCAGGCCCTACAAGGAGAGGCTAAGGGACCTGAATCTGTTCAGTCTCCACAAGAGAAGGCTGAGGGGGGATCTAGTGGCCGTTTACAAACTAGTCAGAAGGGACCAGCAGGCACTGGGGGAGTCCCTGTTCCCCCGAGCACCACCAGGAGTGACAAGAAATAACTGTCACAAGCTGGCAGAGGGTAGCTTTAGACTAGACATCAGGAGGTGCTACTTCACAGTCAGGGTGGCTAGGATCTGGAACCAACTTCCAAGTGAAGTGGTGCTGGCTCCTACCCTGGGGGTCTTTAAGAGGAGGCTGGATGAACCCCTTGCCAGGGTCGTTTGACCCCAGTACTCTCTCCTGCCGTGGCAGGGGTTCATACCTGATGATCTGCTCAGGTCCCTTCCGACTCTACAAACTATGAAACTATAGTGGATCAGATTCTGATCCCCTTATTTACAAAGTATTTTATACTGCAAGTAGTTCTATCAGAGTTTCTCAGGCAGTAAGGTACTATTTGAGATGAACAAGGGTAAGGATTGTGCTCTAGGTGCCATGGGCAGCAATCCTGTATTGCAGAAGACATTAGATGACCTTATAAGTCTGTACAGCAATGACCCAGCATAACACTCAGGACACATGTTTTTGCTGAATAGAGATGAAAGCAAACACAATACTTAAAGTTAAGCATGTGCTTAAGCACTTAGCAGAATCGGGCCCTAAGTTGTATGGTGTGGAGATATGGAGATATCAGAAGAAAAATTCTCCCTCTATATCAGTGGTTCTCATTCTTTTTAGACTCGAGGCACCACTCAATATACTCAAGCACCCCTTGGAAAACGCCAGCCCTGAGTTTTCAATTGTTTTTCGACTACAGAAAAATAATATTTCTTCTGTTGCAAAGACCTCAGAAAGACCACAACAAATTTGAATGTTTTTACATGGGTTCATAGTTGAAATCTCTGGGTTTATCTTCTGAATCATGTGTGCACACCTAACAGTGCTAACATTGTGTGACTTCCTGGATCACCGTTAAAAGGATCTCAAGACACCCCAGAGTGCCACACCTAGTTGAGGATCACTGCTCTAGACCTTTGATAAATGAATAAGCTAACTTTTCTCCTTCCTAGATAGCTCTGAGTGATGACAGCATCTCCGAGATCACTGAGGGGACGTCATTATTTTCTGATAAACATCTCTCTTCCATATGTAGTTAGTAAAAAAGACATATTCTTTTGTATACGTTTAATTTCAGGATAACAGATTTTGTCCAAATAATTAGTTAATTTAAATTGTACAGTCTTTCCTAAAGAACTATATTTAACCTACATTTGAATTTCATTTACACATCAGAGTCCCCTTAAGCAGTTCTGTAAGCCAAAACACTGATCAAATATTTTTTTTAAATGTCAAATGCTGCTTAATTGTGGATAGCACCGGATTTGTTTTCAGAGATAACTGCTTTTGATCTGTTGTGATTTTGCTTCTTTGCCATTGTCAAGGTTTTTTTTGTTTCATCAGAGCTTTCTACCAACTGTCTAATCCATTCAATACCAGAGTTCCTAGATAGCTAAGGAATTCAAAGAACATGTGGGAGAAAAAAAAACCCTTGAAAAGTTTGATGAAGTATTAAACAAGCCACAGATTACTCTTTGCCTATGAGAACCCATCTGCTGTGAAAAACAGAGGCATTTTTAAATTAAAGAATTATTAAAGGCTTATAAAACTTTGCATTACATTGGTATTGTGGTATAAGCTCCTTCCCTTGGTATAAATCAGCAGAGCTCCATTGACTTCAGTTCAGCTATTCTGATTTACACCAGATGAAGAACTGGTTCCTTACATCTAAATGTATCTTACGCTATAGAGTAATAGATCTATTTTTTTCTGACTTGCTCTCCCCCATTGTTTTGCCCCTGTAAATTATATATATTAGGTTCACAAGCAGTGCAGTAAAAGTAAACAGCATGAGATGGAGCCGCACAGTTTGAATGAATTATAACACAAACTACAGTAGTTCTGACCTACATTAAACTAGCTCAGTAGAACACGCTTTGCATGAAGTGGCCTGTATTTCAAGGTTGTCCCTGAGGTTGATTCTTAATAATAAAAATAGAAGTGATTCCAATGGATCACTGATAGTGTTATCAGTCTCTTTGGAACAAACAGTAGCTAGAGTATTCTCCACAGCTCAGCCATAAAAACAATAGAGCAGGAAGACTTTCCTGTAACAGCATCTCCCACTGGGTGATAGCAGTTGAAAGTACTTATGATGATTATGATTAATTTCATTAGTGCTCGATTCACTTTAATACTTCTCTCTCTCTATCTCTGAGTGCAGATAATTTTTCCCAGCAAGTAAATCCAGGGTGACAGTTTAATAGGCTCAGACATGCTTAGATCTGAAATGAGACTGTAATATTAATATACTATTGACCAGTTATGGATTAAGCAAACTGAGGGCACAGTAAAGTAAATGACTTCAGAGGGACAAGTTAATGTGCTAAGTGGTTCACATGCAATGATTAAAAATATTCTTCATTTACTTGGAAATTAATAGGTTTCTTTAATTAATCCAATAAAACCAGCCTATGGTATCCTGCAGATTTGGTGCACACTTTATAGGAAGATGCTGAGTTGCCAAATCTTGAGATCCCTGTGTTGTTTAGAGTAAAAAAAGAACGAGTAATAAATAAAGCCACACTTGCAGCTGTCATGAAATGCCAGTAGGCCTATGTCAGCTGATGTCACCTTCTTTAACATAAGCACTCTTGTTTTTGAATGTGGAGGGAAAACTATATATCTACTTAGGAGGCAACAAGGTGTCTTCTTGTGTCATTAATATTATTCCTACCCGAGTTCCACCTGACAATTTGCCTTTGCTTCATAACAAAAATTAAACTTAATTAACCAGCTGATTAGAGAACAAAAGCTGATCTTACCTTCAGCAACAGGCCATGGTCTAGGTGGAGATTTTACCTTAAATAGAGACAGAAATCCACTAGGGATTTTGCAACTGATTTACATGGCAGATGTGCCAATACTAGAGTTGTGGAAAACAGTATAAACCTTAAGATAAACTGGTAACTTTTTCCCCCCATGATTTTATTAGAGGAAAACTAGTTTCATTTTAATATGTCATTAATGTGGTTCTTATTTGTTTGAAGAGGTGCCTAGAAGCTCCACTTTGCTGCACATTACGCACACACATAACAACAAGACAGTCCTGGCTTGAAAGAACTTAAGTAATACATTAGTCCTTGAAATCTGTGTGTTGCTATGACAACCTTAATAGAGCCATCCCAAACTGCTTTGTGGAGATATGGCCTTTTTTGGATACAAAGTGTTCATGAAATCCTTATGGATGCTCTGAGATCTGTGGGAATTCCCAATGGGTTCTGGAGTCACCCTGGGAGGGTCAATGTTCATGGCCTCTGGCTGATCTCTGTAGGGCATGACCCACCTACCTTGCCCAGTGGGAGCTTCTTGGGTGAAAACTCAGTGTTTCCTGAGCAATTTTAGTCCCCCTGGTGTTACTGTCCAGTAGGGTCCATGCAGCTGACAAATTGAATCAGATCCTGCTCTGGTATTTTTCTGAACTGGATTTGCAAACAGACTCCTGAGTTGTCCCTTGAAACCCTTGCCATGTATCCAAGTCTAGTGATATTGTTGAGAACTCTCTCTCAATCGGATGTCATACTAAAATCCTGCCTTTTCACTGAGAAGGAATGTCTTTGGTTCCTTGATTTAACCCCCTCTAGACACAGAAGGGTGATGGAAGAGGGGTCAAGAGTGTGACTTCCTTAGTCCATCTTCTCTTTCTATCCTTTCCCCCTCTGCCCTATTGTGAGACCGGATCTTTTCCCTTTGTTAACAATAGTTTAACATTTCCATAATCAAATGAGAGAATCCTTTCCAAATTCTGTTACTTGATTATTCACCTGAGCTATAAAATGAATATCTTCTCGTTACTTGTAGGAATTAGCAGCTTTCAAATATTTCAGAACAAGCAAATTTCTATCCTTCCTGACAGCATCCTCTGTGTACCTGGTGAGCTAGAAGTGAGGGTAAGTGCCTGCAGCTGCAAAAAGAATGCATTAATAGTAGGAAAGAGAGAAAAAAAAAAGATGATCTACTCATGCCTCAGTATTAAAAGCTCTGCAGAAACAGTCATTTACATTCAGCTCATTTGCCCTGGGAACATTTGCTTTGGAAAGTTTTAAAAAGTTTTTTTTTTCTTTGCTGTTGGAATCAAGAAAAAAAAATATTTTTGGACATTTTCCATTTACCTGTGTGTGTGCATTTGTGTGTGCATTGAGCCTGCAGACACAGGGCCATATCCTCTGTGGGTGACAAAAGACAGTTGAAGTCAATGAAGGTAAATTGATTTAAATCTGCTGAGGATCTAATCCTGAGAGCTGCAGTGTTGTGTATATCAACAACTGAGAAGCCGGAGTGTGGCTGTACAGGAGGGAAAGCAAAGAGGTGGATAAGCAGTCCTCTTTTCTTTCATGTGTGTACAGCTGCAAGAAACGGGGCCCGCAAACTCAACCGATAGGTATATTTTTGTTCTTTTGTAGCAGCAGCATGACGGTTGGATCACGACAATTAACTCCTGTGAATGTCTGCGGTTAGTTTGAACTGAACAGTGTCTACGTCTTAGTGTTTCAGCTGAGGGTGGCAAATAAAATTTATAAGTGTTGCTCTAGGCATTTTTGTCACCAAGCCTGAAATGGAACTGCCTGCTCAAGAACTTGAAAAGCCGTTTACTTAAACAAGACCACAGAAAGAACAGGAGTTGCTGCAGGCAAGCTTTGCAAATGTGCTTTCCCTTTTAGAAAAGCCAGAGGAGAGAATCTAGTTTCCTAAGCATCTAAAAAAAAAAGCCAAGAGAGGGGCATTACACCACTGTGTTTACAAGCACATCTAGGAATTGAAGGAGGGGATTTCATTAAAGTTAGTTTCATTGCAGTGATTTCTTGAGCCTTTTATTCCAAATGATCATATCGTATGCAGCAGGACTGCAAAGCATTACTTGATTACAGAAGGCACATGGAAGTCCATAAATCATGGATATGCAAAGGACACATGAAGGAGGCAGCTTTTTTTCTTACATTTTGCTCAGAGGGAGTAAATTTGGTACCCTTTTTGTCTGCAAATATGTGCTTGAATGAGAAAGGTGGAAAGAAATATTAATTTAAGATTGTGCCAAGTAGCATTTTTTTGCTCTCAGACATCTTGTAAACTGGCTAAGCTACTCGGAGGCCTTATGGTCTAGTGACTAGGGCATTAGGCAGGGAATTGGGAGGAGACCTGGATTCTATTTGCATCTCTCCTATAGAACTACAAGATAACCTTGACCCAGCCTCTTTGTCTCCCACCAGGTGTCTGTTAAAATGGTATGCCGTTCGGAACAGGGATTATCCGTCAATGCTCAATGCAAGGCATGCTATGTGTGCCTTGGTACAGTGCACAGCAGAATGGAGCTCTGATTTTGGCTGAGCCCTCTAGATGCTCCTGTAATATAAGCAAGGCTACAATTTTGTTAATGGAACTCATGAAAACTAAGTCCTTTAAGAAACTCTATGACTTGCATGATGGATCAGGCCTCTCAGTTGGATGGAAGAAGGCACTAGATGATGGAAAATGAAGCTTACCTAGGGATATGAGCCTGTAGGAAAGGATGGGGCATTAATTTGAACTACAGCTCCCATGGTTGAGGCACAGTAGGTGGATGCACTCAGTGGCTATTGCTTAGCTGTTATCAGCATGCAGTAAGCATGCTTGCTAACCTTTCCATGGATATTGCTGTTTTTTCCACCTCTACTATGAAATCTAATAAAAATGACTGTGTCAGAATCATAGCCTTAAATGTTAATCAGATCCTCATCCAGTGTAAGCCATTAACTTCAGGATAGCTTGCACCAATTCAGTATCTGGATCTAACTTCTCATAAAAATAATTTTGGTCTGCCTAATAAAAGGAAGAGTAAAAGTAATTTCTACTCTTACACCACTGGCCAAAGGAAGTGAGTGGATTCCACATCAGCCCTGGGGAATCCAAGCTCTACTAATGTTTGGGCATTGATTAAGCTCACATGGATAGTTTCTGAGGGGAGCTGGTAAACTTTGCTTTGCTTCAGTTATCAGTTTAAGGCTATGAAAGGTCAAAATAAACCATCCATAAATGTGGCAGTGATTAAAACCTCACACAGGTTATTACACAGTATGTAATTGTTCATCCTGTGTCACATAATAAAATCTTAGGGAAATAACTGCCAGGAGTGTGATTATATTTCAAGGCAAGGGCATACACAAGAACACTCTTTTGATTGAAGTACATGAGACTTACCTCTGGCTATTTTGATAATTATGCTTATTTAGAGTATTTAGATTCTGATTTATTAGAGGTCAGTCACTGTTAAATTTGTGTTATTGCCCTCATAAAGAAGAAGTAAGCATAGGGTCAGATCCTTTTAGGCATCTGAGTGGAATTAGATACTTGAGCATGAGTCTAATTAGACACTTGTGTATGAGTCTGCTCCACCCTGTATGAGTCCCTGAAAATCCTTCATTGCATCTGCTTTGGTAGCATGGCATCACCTTAGCCATGAGACTAAGCCACAACCCCTCTTCCCCCCAGACAGTAAGGGGTAGGAAGAGAAGGAAGACCCATCCACCTTTTGTATTAAAATTTTCAGAGGCTTGAATAGGGTGGAATAGGATGGCCTAATAAGTGCAATCAGGGATACAGGTTGTAGCCATGTTGGTCTACAGGCAAAACCAGTTACAATTCTCGGTAGGGGCAGGTCCAATGCTCCCCAAAAATCCACATCCCCTGACAGGGGTGATATCTTTTATTAGTCCAAATAGATAGTTGCAAAACAAGTCTTTATATGCAAGCTTTCAGGCTCATACACCCTTGCAAAGGAGAATGTAAAGATTGTACCCTGCTGCCTGGTTCAGATCTGGCTTGTGAGGGGAATGGGGTGAGTTTGACACCCTTGTCGAACAACGTGCTGTAGCCCTTGAAGCTTATCATTCAGTACTGTCAGATCCCAGTAACAGAAACATGTTGGTGCCATGGCGCTAGTATGTGGCTCCTAAGTGTCTGTTGCTGTTAAAGAGAGTGATATCTAAATACATGAAAAATGGTCCTGGAGGGGATATTGCTGGTAAGTGATTGTTGTTTTTATGAGTGTTGCTGCAAGTGAGCATCAGTCCTCCCTTATGTGTTGTCTCTTCATATTTCATGTATACTTTTAAAAACACATGATGGTTGTTTGTCTTTGTAGATAAGATCAAAGGACTTGCTGGGTTCCAAGTTCATCTTCTGACTAAAGGGAATGCTGGTCCCCAAACTGTTCTTTGTGGTGGAGATTGTCATTGTCCTGATTGCTTTCTTCCCTTTGTCTTTGACAGCACACTTTGCAAACCCAGAAATCTAAACACTGCAAAAAGAAAACTGCCTCTATTTTCCCCAGATTATTTCTGTAGGCTGCCACTCTGCCAAAGCTGGTTACTGGCATGGCAGCTGATGAATAAAAGAACAGGTTGCTGTTCACTGTGCACCTTAAGTACTGCTGTACCTGTTAATATATCCCTTGCTACCAGGACTTCTCTTCTAATAAGGTCTCTGAAACAACCAGCTGTTAATGTGACTGTTACAATGTCCACTTCCAAAAGGCCTTTTAAAAGATCATTCCCTCTGCTTTTCTTCAGTCAGCATTTCCACTGCCAAAAATCCATGTGGCAGGACCCAGATTTATGCTATTAGGGAAAAGAGATCACAATAAAATATCCCAGCTTTTCTGAAATATCACTCTGCTGGTAGGAAGCCATTCTTGCTCTGGGGTAGGGAACAGAAATGTCAGACCCACTCAAATACCACTGATATTGTACATGGAAGAAAAAAGCAGCAGGTGATTTGCAAGGAAGGGAAGTGAATGGGCTAGCTTAATTGGTCAAAGGACTATCTATTCCATAATAAGCTTAATGTCATTCATGCCTCCTCATGGGATTTTTTCACTTGGAAACCCCTCATCCTTTAATGAGTATTGGGCTCTCTTCCTTACCTCCAGCTGTGTTGTGTAGAAAGAGCAAGGGAA
>NW_005841891.1:3378451-3384367 GCF_000455745.1 Alligator sinensis
GGTCTAATGGCATTCTTTATACCTATCTGTAGGTCAGTAGAAGTAGAGCATGCACAATGGCTCTGTCAAAAACCCATTTATGGCAGACTCTGAATTCTCTGTAGTCACTGAGTGTCTCTCCACTGGTCTTAGGGTCAAGACCATAGTAAGGTAAAGTTTTAGTTTTGTCTCACCTGCTAAACTGGGCATGTCCAGAGGATCCCTGGTCAAGTATGGTCAAGTGACAGTCCATTGGGATGGGTGGGTCTAGGACATTCTGGGAGTGTATCTAAATGGGCCTATCATTCAAACTACACTCCCACCCCATCCTCATTAAAAAACTAGGTGACTGTGGCATCGATGCCTACATAGTCAGGTGGATTGCTAATTGGCTGAAGGGTCGTATTCAGAGGGTGGTGGTGGACAGGTCATATTCAACCTGGGGGGGAAGTAGGCAGCGGAGTCCCCCAGGGCTCAGTCCTTGGGCCCGTGCTGTTCAATTTCTTTATCAGCGATTTGGACGACGGGGTGAAAAGCAACCTGTTCAAATTTGCTGATGATACCAAAATTTGGGGTGAGGTGGGCACGCTAGTAGGGAGGGAAAGACTGCAGAAAGTCCTGGATAGGTTGCAAGGGTGGGCTAACAAAAACAGGATGCGCTTCAATACAGACAAGTGCAGGGTGCTGCACTTGGGCAGTAGTAACC
This sequence comes from Alligator sinensis, assembly GCF_000455745.1. NCBI lineage: Eukaryota > Metazoa > Chordata > Crocodylia > Alligatoridae > Alligator > Alligator sinensis. The sequence continues at coordinate 3,379,137 of NW_005841891.1, forward strand.
GGCAGCACACTTATAAGATGGGAAACTCCCTTCTTGAGAGCACGGAGGCAGAAAGGGATCTTGGAGTCATCATTGACTCCAAGATGAACATGGGCGGACAATGCGAGGTCACGGTTGACAAGGCTAACCGGACCCTATCGTGCATCCACAGGTGCATCTCAGGTAGGGCCAAGGAGGTGATCCTCCCCCTCTACGCGACACTGGTCAGGCCACAGCTAGAGTACTGTGTCCAGTTCTGGGCACCCCACTTCAAGAGGAATGTGGACAACATTGAGAGGGTCCAGAGGAGGGCCACCCGCATGATCTGGGGACAGCAGGGCAGACCCTACAATGAGAGGCTACGGGACCTGAACCTGTTTAGCCTTCACAAGAGAAGGCTGAGGGGGGACCTTGTGTCCGTCTATAAACTCACTAGGGGGGACCAGAAGGGTTTGGGGGAGACCTTGTTTCCCCTAGCGCCCCCGAGGATCACAAGGAATAACGGCCACAAGTTGTTGGAGAGTTGGTTTAGATTAGACATCCGTAGGAACTACTTCACAGTTAGGACGGCGAGGATCTGGAACCAACTTCCAAGGGAAGTGGTGCTGGCTCCTACCCTGGGGGTCTTTAAGAAGCGGCTCGATGCCTACCTGGCTGGGGTCAGACTTGAAGATCTACAAGGTCCCTTCCGACCCTACTTCTATGATTCTATGATTCTATGATAAATAATTCATTGAGTTATCTCCTAATTAATGAATGGAACAATTGTAAATTGTATTTATATTACTGGACCATTTAGCAGCCTCTGCAGTGATTTGGCCCAAACATGCCAGGTGCTTGGTACAGTATAGTCCCAACTCTGAGGAGCTTAAGTATGCTGTGCTTAATTATGTTAAGCTTAATTAAGGAACCACACTATAGTTCCAAAAGTGTGACTTCACCTCTTACTCCCTTGGCATGGGCATAGAGTATGGCCCCAGTTGCAAATCAGTATGTTAAGGTATCTCACTGGTTAGAATCATACAATCACATAAAATTGGGGTTGGAAGGGACCTCAGGAAGTCTTCTAGTTCAACCCCCTGCTCTAAGCAGGACTATCCCCAACTAAACCATCTCAGCCAAGCCTTTGTCTACCTGGGTCTTAAAAATCTCTAAGGATGGAGATTCCACAATGTCTCCTGGTAGCCTGTTCCAGTGCTACCAAGAGACTACCCTCCTCATGAGAAGGTTTTTCCTAATATGTAAACTAAATATCTCTTGATGCAACTTGAGACCACTGCCCCTTGTTCCATCATCTGCCACCACTGAGAACAGTTTAGCTCCATCATCTTTGTAACCACCCTTCAGGTAGTTGAAAGCTATTATTAAATTCCCTTTCAGTCTTGTCTTCTTCAGGCTAAATAAACCCAGGTCCTTCAGTCTCTCCTCGTAAGTCATGTGCCCCAGCACATGACCCTAAACATTTTATTGCCCTCCACTGGACTATCTCTAATTTGTTCAAATCCTTTCTGTAGTGGTGGGCCTAGAACTGGACAGAATACTCCAGATGTGGCCTCACTAGTGCTGAATAGAGGGGAAGAATCACTTCCCTCTATCTGCTGGCAATGCCTGTAATGGTGCATGGGATTGTTCCATCCTAAGTTCAGGACTTTGCACTTGTCCTTATTGAACCTCATGAGATTTCTTTTGGTCCATCCAATCCTCCCATTTGTCAAGGTCTCTCTGAATCCTAGCCCTACCCTACAGCATATCTACTGTTCTACCCAGTTTGGTGTCAATGGGGTGCACCTTGCTGAGGGTGCACCCCATCCTATCTTCCAGATTTTTTATGAAGATATTGAACAAAACAGGCCCCAGGACTGACCCTTGGGATACTCCACCTCATGCAAGCTGCCAACTAGACATCAAGACATTGATTACCATCCTTTGAACCCAATGATTCAGACAGTTTTTTATCCACCTTACAATCTGTTCATCCAAGCCGTACTTCCTTAGCTTGCTGGTGAGAATGTTGTGTGAGACTGTATCAAAAGCCTTTTTAAAGTCGAGTTATATCATGTCCAGTGCTCTCCCCACATCCACAGAACCAGTCATCTTGTCATTGAAGGCAATCAGGTTGGTCAGGCATGACTTGCCCTTGGTGAATCCATGCTGACTATTCCTAATCACCTTCTTCTCCTCCAGGTGCTTAGACATATTTTCCTTGGGGACCTGATCCATGATCTTTCTTTTTTCAGGAAGAATGAGAAAGCCTGTCCTGTTGTTTCTTCCTGCTTGTGCTTCCTCCAGGTCACCCACTTCCCCACTTACCTCAGGTCTTTGCTCTCTATGCCCCACTGAACCTAGTTTAAAGCCCTCCTCACTAGGTTAGTGAGCCTTCCTGTGAAGAGGCTCTCTTTATCAGGTGGATCCTGTCTCTTCCTAGCAATTTTTCTCCTTGGGACAAAATGGTTCTTGAGGTATAAGTTCTTGGACTCATGCCGAACACGCTTGTAAGTGGGTACCTGGTTATTCAGGATTGGGGGTGGAGTGTTGGCCTCAGAAGCTCCTGAGGGCAGGTAGCCCTTAGTTGCTCACCAGGGCAGCTTTTTATACTGCTCTCCATCCCCTGCACCTGTGCCAACCCCAGCCTCTACCTCCCCCTGGCTAGAGATCTGGGAGGAGCTGGGCAGGGTCAATTTGCCCAAGTGGTACAATTTGGCTCATAGCGAAGTGCATGTTTAGGCATGTATGTTGAGGCACAAGTCTACAGCACAAATTTGTACCACTGCTATTTGAGCTGCTGCAAACTCATGTGCCTGCATGTGTGGATGTGCCCTTTGACTACATCCAGATGAGCGTGGACATTTGGTTCTCCAGGGACAACCAGCAGTGGTGCACCTTGTGCCACAGCTACTTGTCCCTGGGGAGCACCCATGCTACATGCACTTTGGCACATGGCAAGTTACTATGGAGGCAGTAAGGAAGGCTGGGGTCAGCACTGTCCTGGCCCCAGAAGCCTTATCTGGGGTCCTGGATGCGTCCCTGGGCTCTAGCAGCAGTGATCCTGCTGGGCGAAGCTGGGCTGGCAGTTGCAACATGGTTCTGGGTGGTCCGGCTCTGCTTTTCAATGGTGCACGCTGCCCATACATGCGCTGCTTTGAGTTTTTTTCCCCACAGGTTTTTTTGTCAAAAAAAAAACCCATGGAAAAAAACCCAACAGAGTGGCACATGCATGGGCAGCATGCCCTTGCAGTGCGGAGAACACCTGACTGTGCAGTATGTCGCCAGTTCATCTTCCTCCTCCTCAGTCAGAAAAGACCTGGATGTGAACGGAGTTGAATGGCATCTGTCCAAGAAGACAGTATGTGGGAACTATGGCAATTGTGACTAAATGGCAGTTCAAGTGAGTGAAGGAAGGAAGGTTAGGAATAGTGGGGCAGCTTTGTAATATAATTGGGGTTTAAATGAAGGAAAAACCTTGGGTTGAAATAAAACCTACCAGCAGAGAAAGTGATACAGAAACAGAGCCCGGAAAATCGAATTAAAGCCTGAGGCTCAGAAGAGATATGGAAAGAGAGAGGGTGCCTGGGGATGGGGTGTATTAAAGAAAGAATATCACAAAAGGAGATCAGCAAATCATCAGGAAGGAACCCTGGCACATGAGATCAATGGCAAGTGTAGGAGTTAATCCTCCTCCCAAAAACAATACAGAAAAGAGATGAGAGCGACTAATATTTTGGCAGTGCCCGCTTTCTTCTGAAGAGGCAGATGCTGCCAGCCTGTTCGCTTATTATCCTCTTTTCTTCTCCTTTTGTTTTTATGAGGATTGAAATAAATTTGGGGCTTAGCACTGACAGTGTGCCAGGGCTTGCTCTTAGCCATTTAGTGATGCTGGATTTTATGACTGTATTTGTTTAGGACTCCATATTGTTCAGTCGGAAAAAATACCATTCTCTTCTGGACCTGGGCAAAAGGACCAAATAGGTAGCAAAGCCCAATGTGCAGAGCAATTAAGGGGTTGCGGGGCTAGCGCACAATGGAGTGCTGGAATGCTAGCAAGCCACAAATACAGCGGAGCTATAACATGCCTCAGCACTTAGCACACAGAGACGTTCTGGTGGCGGGGAGAAGGGATGCCACTGAACAAAAAGGAACCAAATTTAGCATTTGTTAGTCATGTGAAAGGGAAAGTGTCCAAAGCTGCTAACTACAGAGAGGAAAAGAGAAGTTTTCTTAGCTAAGAGAGAAAGGGGAAAAAGTTGGAGGTGGAGTCCCTCACTGCATACAAAGGCAATGGAGCAACCCCTTGGCCTCTTAAATATTCAGATAACATTCTTGTGGGTTGCCCATCCTCAGTAACTTCACTTCTGGGTGTAAAGTCACTCAGAAAAAAGCAGGGTATTTGGAACAATGAAGAGGGATGGGATTTGGGGCTCTGAGTCTGCCATTGACTCATCAGATGGCTTTGGCCAAGCCATGTTCTGACCCAGTTTCCCACTTCGCAATGTTTTGAAGATGAACAAGTGACTATGTTGAGCTACGAGCCTAGAAAGCACTGAAAACTTGCCAGTCATATTATTGTACTGGTACTGGTACCCAAACTAGCTCAGGGATGTCTGCATTCCACTGCAGTCATAGCAGTGTGGACATAGTCTTTGGCCTGAATCTTATTCCCTTCACATGCTGGATTGGGATGAGCATAGCTGCAAAGCTACGATTTTTGCCCCTTTCTCACACTTTGGATTTTGTTAGCAATTGCTTAGCTGTGCTTACCTGGAGGCTGAGCAGGCTCACTGGCAGAAGAGAGTTGTCTTTGCAGGTGCATAAAGCTCATTAAGTTTCACATTTTAGTCACAGAAAGCATGACCAGAAACAAGGAAGGTCTGCCCACCTTTTAGCCCAAGAGTTAGAGCATTTGCTCAGGAAGCAGGATACTCACATTTTAACCCCTGCTAGGGGATTTGAACATGTGATTCTTGCTTCTCAGCAAAACACTCAAAACACCCGGCCACATATTGGGAACTGCCTGAAGGGCTCACCAGCTCTCCCCTTGCAGCTGGTCCACTGGACAGCTCAGAGAATAGATTATATTAGGCTAGGAAAAGAGCAAGCTAGAGGGATAGTAGCTCAGAAAGAGAAAGGGAAGGAAGAAGGCCCTGTGTGCTGGCCCCAGCACCTTCCTCCCACAGGGTAAAAACTACCTTGCTATTTTTATCCAGTGAATAAAAAAGCTTTTATGGGGCAAAGCCAGAACCCAGGGCACACTCTTT
>NW_005841891.1:3384398-3391907 GCF_000455745.1 Alligator sinensis
AGCATCCCTCCCACTAGGCTTCCTTTTCTCCTCCTGGCTTCACGTATCTTCCTTTCCTGGTTTTCTAGTGGGCCAGCTTCAAGAGGAAAGGCAAAGTCTAGCCTGTGGCCCAATGGTTCATCCATCTTCCTAGAAAATGTGGGGTGCAGGATCAAAATCTCTCTTGCCAGCCTTTTACTAGACTACGTGAGATGTTTACTGCAGAGTAGACTAATTAGCTCTCCAGTAAGACATTTCCATCTACATGTCCAGAGCTATTAGGCCAGAATAAACTAATTAACTCAGGCATAGGTTAATACTGCCAGATACAAGTACTATCCTATGGCAGATTTATTTACTCTGCTGGAACGCAATGCTGCCTGCCAGCTAGCCCTGCACTGTGTCACCCTTGTGCCCGAGCCAGTAGGCCTGTGTGAAGCATCTAGTATTTGCTCTGGGTTCAGATTTGGCTAATTCGGGGGACAGTGATTCGATTCAGTGATTCGAATCGCTGTCCCAAATCAATTTGAATCTCTAAATGACACAGGCCCCAAACCCCGCCTGCCCCAGCTCCTGGCTGCCCCACACTGCCCCATGCCATGTGGGGGGCTCTGCCATGAGCCCCCTACCTGCTCTCCCAGCCCCCACCATGGCTGCCCTGCCCACCCCAGCTCCTGGCCCTTAAAAAACCCCCAAAAGCCGCAACTCACCGGCTTTTTGCTGGTGTTCCCCCCGCCCCCCCACTGCCCCATGCTGTGTGGGGGGCTCTATCATGAGCTCCCAAAAGCTCCAAGGCCACTGCAGCAGCCAATGAGTGTGGAGGAGTTTTGTCTGTTTTTTTTTTAAAAGGGCCAGGAGCTGGGGCAGGTGGGACAGCCATGCCCATGGGGGGGGGGGGGAGCGGGCAGGGGGCTCAAGGCAGAGCCCTCCACACAGCATGGGGAAATGGAGGGCATCAGGGATTGCCCCTGCTGCCTGGCAGCAGCTGGTGTTGTTTTTTCCCCTGTCCTCCAGCCCCTCTCCCGCCCCCTACTTACTGGCACGGAGTCCAGGCCCAGCTCCCTGCTGCAGCGGGCAGGGACTGCTCGAATCGCCAAAGCTCTCTGAATGTTTTCTGAATTGATCTGGAGAGTTTTGAATCAATTCGGACCTTTTAATTTGTCCCCTGACTTGATTCAGATTCAGTGATTTGGCCACCAAATCAGGCCGAATCTCCTCCAAAACGAATCAGCACCTTAAGCTTTGCACAGCCCTACCAGCCAGCCTCTCCACAGCAAGTTGAGCCGGGGCAGAGTACCCCAGTCTGGCAGGCTGACCTCCTGGGTCCCCTGCTAGCTGGGGCTGTTCTTCCCTGGCACCATGTGCTGCTGTCCTGGATGCACGTGTAAACTCTGTGCCCAGGAGCAATAAACTCTGATACAAAGTGCACCGGAGTTTATTGTGTCGCATTAATTTTCACGCGCAGATGTGCCCAGTATGTTTTTCATATATCCATATCCTGTCACTGCTGTTGAAAGTTTAAGTTTGGGATTTCTCAGATCTGTGATATGAACTTGTTCAACCTTAGCATTGCATAGCATGTAGCAAGTTAGAATTACATGTTATGAAACAGCTTGCTATGAAACAGCTTGCTTTTCTCTTATGAGTACCTTCCAATGAAGCTGACTGGCTACTTAACTAATGAAGTGGGCAGGATATGGCGTAGTATGTGTTGTATAACAACAGCAAGTGAAGCCTTGTGGACCTGCTACTGCAGCCTTCACTCAATCAGACATGTCATGAATTTCTTGGGGTTTGCCTAAGATAATACTGTGGTCAGATAAAAAACCCATATAATTTCTTTGTTTACGCTATTATCATGTAAAGAACCCCTTGTATTTACTCGTGAAAAAGTGCACATGTATGCATGCACACACACATGGCTGTATATGCTATGTATGAAGCCCTGTGAGCAAGAGTTGTCATAGTGGATTTTTTGAGTACAGTCTGATATTTGTACCACACAGTGGACTAAATAGGCACCATAAATGTGAATTTCTATAGTGCCTCAAGGGCCCCAAATTTTTGCATTATAGGAACTGTTTCAATGAGAAGCCCATGCAGTGAAGCTGAACAGCTGTATCCTGCCCACATATTGGGAACTCAGGAGAGGCCGGGTGCCCCAGGGAATCCACAGCAGAAGCTGCATCCCTGAAGTTTTTGAACAAAGAAATCGTGAGAAGGACTACAAATGGAGCTAGTGATGCTCAGCTCTTCCCCAAAAAAGTAATATAAATATCAACTTCTATTTTCATTCTTTCATTTAAAAAAAAAACCCTCTCTTTCACTTTGAAGCCTTGGGAGTCATGGGCTTCATGGCTATTTACATCCCATGCTGATTTTTTGCAGGGGGGCAAGTCTTTTATGTCTTTCTACTACATTTACGCACATCTAAAATCTCATGAAAATGGAACAAATTTGTGGTGATTGGAGCATGTTTGGACTGATAGCATTCTCTGTTCAGTGTGTTTGGAGGTTGATTCAAATTTAAGAACCTGAACAGAATAGAATACACTAATAATGGGTTTAATTGTTTAACTGAAGGTTCATTATTAAAGCAGCTGATAGATAAGCTTCCTGCCATTTGCATCTGTGACTTCTCCAAGAAAGAAACCACAACAAAAACGCCAACAACAACAGACAAGATTCTCTGAATTATTTAGAGTTGCCAAAGGTGTTGAGATAGGAGCTAATTAAAAAAAAAGGCTATCTGCAATGCAATGCTATAAAAGAATAATAAAATTCAAATCTCATTTGTTCCACTTCAGGTTTCTTGTATGCATAAAACTCTATAAAAAGGCAGCATCTGTGTTCACATTGTATGCTGAAGAGATATCACATAGCCACTAATTCAATTGACATTTTTAACTGTTCATTGTACCATATATTTCCATTTACTAGATTTTTTTAGTCCCTTTAAATGCTTCATGTATAGAACAGGATAAAATAAGATAGAGCCGTTTACTTCCATAATGAGATTGGCAGTGCAAACTGACAGAGCATTGAGCTGTCAATTTGAATGCCAGCCATACTTGCAGGATTTAAAATAGTATTTTAAAGCATTCATTCCAGCTAGAGATTGTATTTATGCAGTGCTAGTTATAAGAATTTGTGTTGTAAAGGAAAGTGTGATGGAATATTAGCTCATTCAAACCAACAATTTCGAGATCACTCATCTGTTATGATTTGAAATGAAGTATTTTGTAGGATCAGTGATGCCCACAACCAATTGTTAAATAATAAAAACATTTCCACTTAATGACAAAACCAAGGTCTTAGTTTAATTTTCAGGGGAAGGAGTGTAGTGATGATTTTTACACATCTTAGCCTGTGCAAAGTATAGAAGAATCACAGATCTTTGGAGTTTATTCATAGAAGACCAGGCCTGTCTGCTCTGATGACTGTTCCAGATGATCAACTCCCTATGAAATCAATGGGAAGTGTGTCTTTAGATCAATGGCAAGACTGGGTTGAAATGTACAAATGACCCTTGAAGAGCTTGATGTCCCTTCCAACCCCCCAAATCTATGAAATCTATACCCCAGCACTCTTTTCTGACCAGGGCAGGGGGTTGGACTTGATGATCTACTGAGTTCACTTCTGACCCCCAAAAATCTATGAAAATCTATGAAATCTATGAAACTACTCATGTGGGACTCTTAAATCCAGACCCCTGCATTCACAGGCAGTCACTTAATGAAGGAACCCTCAAAATTGGCACTTTGAGCTAAAATCATAGAATCATAGGGTTGGAAGGACCTCAGAGGTTATCTAGTTCAAGCCCTTGGACAAATACACAAGTGCAGGGTGCCCTGTTCTTATGCTATCCCACACAGTTGTAGTGGTGCAGCTCCATGCCCGGGGCAGCTACGCAATGCCCAGCTCCTGGCATGCCAATTTTGGCAGTGCTATCACTCTTTGATGTGTCAAAGGCTGCTTTTGCATCCTCCCACAAGGGTGGTGCCTGCCTGGAGCTACTGCCCAGATCTCTCCCCTTTCCCCCAGTTACATTACTGCTATCCCAGACAAATGCTTGTCCAGCCTCTTCTGGATAATCTCTTCATAATCTTTTCTGGCCTCAAACTCTAAGAAATCTTATAGAAGTCACAATACACTCTTCTGTTAAAATGCTTATTTTTCAAAGATTCTGGTGCTTAAACTTGATTTCAAAAAATATCTCCTACGTATATTTCTCTTCTGTTCCTTAATCCCTTTGAATAGAGGACAAGGTCTAATCCACAGAGAAAACCATTCATGTAATTTTTCATTCCTCCTGAAGATTTACCAGCTTGGGTCATTATGGTGTCCTATAGTCTTATGAAGACTTGCCTTTGCTAGTTATCGGCATTTCCATATGCCCTTTATGCTAGCAAGCCATATTCTTGTTACTTAGCTTCTTGGCGTCATTTTGGGTGGGTGAAGGATAGGCAGAGGAGATAAATGACTTGTACATAAATGCATTTGGCTGTTGTTGCTGGCCAAAGCATTTTTTGCACAAAAGTTGGTTATTTCTGAGTTTCCTTGGCACAAGGCAACCACCTCTAGAGTTGGCAAAGTCTGTTCATTTCAGATTAGTTGTATTCATCCTGGACAGTATAACTATGAGTGATGTGTGAGCACATTCATTACACTACCCATTACAAACCTTGCCAGAAATGGGTACTTCAGCCTAGACTGCAAATTTGTTCAGGCTCAAAAAAAATGGTGGTTGATTAACCTCTCTCCCAGTTCTATTCTTGCGTCTGCTTTTACAGGTTATAAGAGAAGCAGAAGAAATAATATTAATCCTACAGGAAAGGCTGATCTCATAGTTTTTTTCAGCCCAACTAGAATCTGGAAATGCCAGCAACCTCATGAGAGATCCTGTTTTTTGTTAAACTTCCAGCTCAGTCTTACAGATCTTAGGTGAGTTGCTGTAAAGTCCAACTAGACACTCAAAAGTTTGGGTGATTTCTGAGCTGTGTGTCCAGTCCTTACATATTTTGCACATCAGTGTTCAATTAAAGCAGGTCAAAAGACAGCTATTCCGTTTTGCAGCAGGTTTTGGGGTATCACGTTGGGTTCGTGTTCCATAGTGAAATGAAAGCCAATCCTTTTGAACGGTTTCTCAAAAACAGAATTGCGTGAAGGAAAGTCAGTCTTTGTGGCCTGGACATTAAGGCACTGGCCAGGGGACATGGAAAGCCAGAGTCCCTTGTTGGCCTGATTTACAGTAGATCTTTTTTAATTCCAGACTTCCCCATCATAGGAATTAGAACCTACATCTCCCACATCCCAGGTCACTACCATAGCCATCCAGCTAGCTGGCCAGTCACTACCATTTTGAGGGGTTTATAATCCTCCTGAGTGACATTTTTATGGAAATGTTTCAGCTTTGACAGAACAATATCTTTTGACCAGTTTTTTTAATTACAATCCACCTAACAAGTACAACGCATGTCACTATTAAGCTGTAATGGCTTCTGTTTGCAGTGTATTACACCTACATCTTTGCATCCTAAGAGCTAGGCTTGTGTGTGGAATTCAGCATTGATTTTGGGAAGCATTGCTGCAGTGTAGAGCAGAAGAGAGAGAGATGCATGCACCCCATTTCTCCTTCCCCCTCCTTTTTGGACATGGTCCTTTTGTTCCTCATTGCTTCCTCAAAGTAAAAAGAAAGTTATTCCTAATATAAAAAACAATGAAGTATTCACTGGAGCAAAAACCAAGATGTCTCCGCTTCTCTGGAAACTGTTCTAACTACTAAGCTATAGCCAGGCTTGTTCTCACATTGCAGCCTGTGGGATAGATTTTCACCTTGTAGACTGACTAAATCAGAGATTCATGTTAATGTACAGGGTGCAAATCTACCCTGGCTTCAGCCTAACCTAACTACCTCTCTGGTCCCATAGTGTGTTTCTGCCCCAATGATAGTGCACTGTTCCATTCACAGTGGGCCCGTCTACACATGCAGTTAATGCACAGAAAGCTTACTGCACAGTAAGCTTTCTGTGAGAGCACATGTACACATGCACCCATTGAGAACAAATTTGCTCTCGTCAGGTGCAGTTCAGGAGCAGTTCAGAGCAGGGAGATGCCTACCCGGCTCTCTTGCCTTATGGCAGCCAGGGGGAGCTCTAGGTCCCCCCCCTGGTGCCAGCCCTAGGTTGGCAAGGGAGATGGGTCAGGTCTAGTCTCTGGTGGCTGGGGGGAGGAGGGGAGGGAGCAGCTTTTTCCAAGCCCCCTGCCCCCGGAGGTCTTTCCCAGCCTCCTGACTCACCAGCTGATTGGGGCAGGGGGCTGGGGAAGAGTCCCTTCTGTCACAGCTCTTTCCCAGCACTCTGCCCTGCCCCAATTAAGATCCCTGCCCTGCCCAGCCAGGGGCTCACTGCTACTGCCTCACCAGTGGGACAGCAGCCCGCCATCCCTGGATGAGCAGGGAGTCCCTGCCCAGCTGGAGGCTCTCTGCCAGCCGCCCCACCAGTGGGAGAGCTCCTGGCCAGCCCCTGGCTGAGTGGGGAAGGAAGAGTTCCCCAGTCCTGCTGCAACTCAGCTTCCTGCTACTGTGGGATGCTGGGAGCCCTGCAGTGTTGGAAGAGGGTGGGAGCAGAGAGGGACCTGGTTCCCGTGCTGATTGGCTCCTAGCTCCTGTGGGGAGCCAGGAGCCGAGCAATGCCAGGACCAGTCCCCCTGCTGGTGTGGCTAACTGGGAGCAAATTTGCTCACGGTCAGCATCTACATGAGCCCTGCTGCGCAGTTAGTTTAGTACCTGTATTTACAGGTACTAGCTAACTGCACAGTAGACTAATTTACTGCACAATATTTTATGTGCATAGTTACATGGTGACACTTTACTGTGCAGTAGATTAGTCTACTGTGCAGTAAAGTATCTCATGTAGACACACACAGAGAAGAGATTCAGCAGAGGGCTTCAGAGTTCCTGCCCCAAAATGTTTCGGCCTGGCCTAAAAGGTAGGAACTGTGGATTCAAATGCCACCAGGTTGCAGAGGAACATGAACCAGTGTCTCATGTATCCTGGGCAGGTGCTTTAACTACAAAGCTATTGGATAAGAGGTTGAGGCAGAGTTTTTTCCTGCATGTGCCATCAGAAATAAAAAGCTAATAGGAATAATAATAGTCTAATGGGTATAATCTTTTCACAATTTTGGTTGGGAGGGAGTGGAATGAAAGTCTTAGGAACTAACTTCAGGAAAGGATACAGAGCTATAAACCCTCTAGCTGAAAGGAAGTACTTCAGGACACAAGGAAGCAGGATTTATGACTGGTGCTCACTCGTACCCTGGGGGTCTTTAAATGGAGGCTAGATAGACACCTTGCCGGGGTTGTTTGACCCCAGTACTCTTTCCTGCCATGGCAGGGGGTCGGACTTTATGATCTGCTCAGGTCCCTTCTGACCCTACCAACTATGACAATCATGTGACTTTAGCAGTCCTCATTGGCTATTTCCTATCATGCTCCTTTGAATGTCACTTTCAAATATATCCTGCCCA
>NW_005841891.1:3391917-3394015 GCF_000455745.1 Alligator sinensis
TTCCTCTTATATTCAAAACCTGGAAATGAGGTGGTGAAGCCACTCTGTAGGTGGTCCCCACTGTTATACTCAAGCACTTAAGATCAGCACTGATGCAACACTGATGTGCCCATAGGCAGTTCCATGCTCAGCAACACTGGCTTTTATGAATCTCATTTTGGGGGCTTACCTCTCTCACATAAGGTTTCATAGTTTCATCGTTTCATAGTTTTAGGGTCGGAAGGGACCTAATAGATCTTCTAGCTCGACCCCCCGCCAGGGCGGGAGAACAACAAAAGAACCCTAAACAAAAAACGGGACTCAAATGAGTCCAGCCAGGTAGGTATCCAGCCTCTTCTTAAAGACCCCCAGGGTAGGGGCCAGCACCACCTCCCTTGGAAGTTGGTTCCAGCTCCTAGCCGCCCTAACTGTGAAGTAGTTTTTTCGGATGTCCAATCTGTACCTCCTCTCCATCAACTTGTGCCCATTACTCCTTGTTATGCCAGCGGGGGCTAGGGGAAACAGCGTCTCCCCCAAACCCTTCTGGTTCCCCCTAGTGAGTTTATAGACGGTCACCAGATCCCCCCTCAGCCTTCTCTTGTGGAGGCTGAATAGGTTCAGGTCCCGCAGTCTCTCACTGTAGGGTCTGCCCTGTTGTCCCCGGATCATGCGGGTGGCCCTCCTCTGGACCCTCTCCATGTTGTCCACATCCCTCCTGAAATGGGGCGCACAGAACTGGACACAATACTCCAGCTGCGGCCTGACCAGCATCGCATAGAGGGGGAGGATCACCTCCCTGGCTCTACTCGAGATGCACCTGTGGATGCAGGACAAGGTCCGGTTAGCCCTGCCAACCATGACCTCGCATTGTCGGCCCATGTTCATCTTGGAGTCAATAATGACACCAAGATCCCTTTCCGCCTCCGTGCTCTCAAGTAGGGAGTTCCCCATCGTAGGTAATAAATTTGACACTATGATTTCCATTAAACCAGAAGACACTAAAAAAATGTGGTGCGGCAATACTCAATGCTGCAATATCTAAGTTCCCTTTGTGAATCTAGTCCTTGATTTGTAATATCCAAAGGGTTGGGACTGTCTTATCAGTCTGTGCAGTGCCAGGTGCTCTTATGCAGACAGGGAAATTGAGATAGAAGGCAGAACAGAGTGGCAGGTTATAAACTGGAAAGAAATTAGGAAACCAAGTACAACTAAATAAAGTTCAACAAGAATTATGGGTGAAGTTACATGTTCCACTTTTGTAGCCCAGGTGTACACGGGCTTTTAATTGAGAGAATTATTGGCAGGGCAGTGTGCTATGGAGGGACACAACAACCCAGTGGCCACCTCTGTCCCCTATACAGTCAGGTCCGGTCAATTAATTACCTAACTATATACAGATTTATTATTACAACAAAACCATTAAAGTGTAAGGACATATATATACATATACATATACATATACATATATATATATATATATATATTCATATATATATATATAAATCTATGTACAAGCTTACAAAACAATAAACCCTATAATATATATATTATATATAATATATATTATATTATACACACACACACAGATATACCACACACAGTTGGGGCCGGGGGGCCTCCCCCGTGGGGACCCTTTTTTCAGGGTAACTTACTACTACTTCACAGTCCTGCTCTGTCCCTGCTGGGTTTTCCACCTCCTGACTTTGCTGCTGCTGTTCTGGCTTAGGGCCACAGGCACCGCTGTGTGTAGTGGATGCTTCACCTTGTGTTAGGGGTTGGAGGCCGGGACAGCCTTGTGCAGCACCGGAGGTTGGTCTGTTCCCAGATCCTCTGGGCTGTGTCATCTGCACCGAGCTGCTGCCCGGTGTCAGCAGCTATAGACCTGAGCCACCTTAAGCGGCTCCCAGGGTCTCTCAACCTCTGTGCAGCGCCTCCTGCACCGAGCTCCCAGCCTTGCCCTGGGGGTTGAGAACCTGAACCGCCCCAGGGGCTCCAAAGATCCTGCTCCATGCACCGGCCTGTGCACCGTGTCTCTGGCTGCACACCAGAGGTTGCAGACCTGAGCCACCTCATGCAGCTCCCAGGGTCTGGATGCCGTGCACCGTGCTGTGCACTGAGA
>NW_005841891.1:3394050-3396290 GCF_000455745.1 Alligator sinensis
AGATGTCTTCAGGGGCTCTTCCTGGGCTACTACTTCGCCCTGCTGAGCAGCTCTCCTCAGCTCTTCTAAGCCCCGCTCTTCTCTATTCTCAGTCCCTGACGCATGTGCCCCTTGTGCTGGGCACGCAGCCCCTTTTATATACTCCAGGGCTCTGCCCCTGAAGTCTTCCAGACCTGACAATTTGCAGTCTTTAATCAGGTCCAGGAGAACTCTTCTCCCCCTCCCCTCAAAAAAGGGGCGTGATGTTATTTCTCTTGCTGCCTCCTGATTGGTGGATGGGCTCCATCATTCAAAACACCAGGATCTCAAGCCTGGGATTCAACCCAAGCTCTGAAAAGTAAGCCTGCTACACTTTGATCATATTAAGGGCACATAAAACACAAGCATCTGCATGTTAAAGCTCTTTAACTCATACTAAGTGTCCTCTGAGTGTTGCAAAGTTATGCCACTTCAGGTGAGGGTTAACTCTGGGCCAAGTTATCTAGCTCATGTTAGGGAAACTTCAGTCTGTTTCATGGAGATAACAAAAGGAATTTGCAGTCCTCCATCATCCCAGGATGCACCACTCCCAGCCCCTGCCACCCTGCACCCAGAGCAGGAATAGACCCCAGGGGTGCATCCAGATGAGCATGGTCATGCAGTACGTGGTGCTGCAAGCATGTTTGCAGCGTGTTTGCAGCACCACATACCGCACAGTCCGGACATCTCCACACTACAAGGGCACACTGCCTGTGTGTGTGCTGCTCCATTTTCTTTTCCCTGTGGTTATTTTTTTTTTGACACCTGGATATCCAGCTGCTAAAAGGCAGAGCTGGGCTGCTGAAAAGTGAAGCCAGGCTGCTCAGAGCTGCTCTGTGGCTGCTTGCCAGGCTCCGCCCAGCAGGATCGCTGTGGCTGCAGCTCTGGGAGGACCCCAGGACTCCAGGTAAGGCTGCTGGGGCCAGCACAGTGCTGGCCCCAGCCTCCCCTATGCCACCTGGGCAACTTGCCATGTGCCAAAGCACATGTGGCATGGGCGTTCCCCGGGGACAAGAAGTGATGGCGCAAGGTTCCCCGGGGGACTGAAAGTCCACAAATATCTGGATGTGCCCCAGGTGTCCTGGTTCCCAGCCATGCCCCAGCTCACCAGCTGTCTAGTGGCAAGTCAGAGCTATGTAGGCAAGAAACAGTATTGATCCTAAGCATGCAACTGCTCACAGCACCTTCTAACTTTAACACTGCTTAATAGTCTACAGATTTAGTACACTCAGATGGTCTGAGTGTAATGTGTAACTGCACCCTGAGGTATCAATTCAGGAAGGTACTTAGCACGTTCCCACCTTTAAGTATTTGAGTCATCCATTGGTCTCATTAATTTAGAAGACTGAAAAAACAGCATCAGTTACAACCAGTTGCAGCAATGAGCAGATTATCTGTTGACAAACATTGATTTCATGCTCTGTTGAAGCACAGAAAAAAGCAAAAGGTAAAAAAGAAAATGCAGACACCAACATATGATTAAGAAAATGCTGTCAGTAAGTAAAACATTGACTTAAGGATTTGGTACTGGATGTCTTAAAAGTTGTACTGCTACCTACAGGATAGACATCACCTTATTTCATTGAGATATGTGGAACTAAATATCCACATCCGTGAAGGGCTAACTTATAGGCAGCCTCATTACACTCTGATGGATATAAAGTTTCCATCCAAGTCAGTAGAAATTACTCGAATGTTTCTGAGGATAGAATTTAACTCAAATCCAGAAAACCTGCAGTGATACATAAACCACCCCTGATGTGACCCTTCTTAAAAAAAATTAAGCAAATGCTACCTGTAGATATAGACTATCCACTGCTTTGGCATTTTGTCAAGAATGAACTAAACAAATGCAAAATTACAACCCACTAAAATGAATGCTAATCTCTCTTGCATCCAGCCATGAAGCTGGCAAGATGTGGGGTCTTAAGGATCAGGCGGGGCATAAATTCCACAGGAGTGGTCTGTAGCTGAAAGAGCTGTACCGCTGGCTTTGGAGAGTTGAATGTCAAAAATGGATAGTGAGAGTCTCATTATTCTTATTTAACTCAAGATTATGATTGGCTCTGCGGCCCACTAGGACCTTTTCCAGTCTGGCTGAGAAAAGCATGGGCCTCTCAGCTAATGGTCACAATAATAGAGGGAAATTTTCAGAGCCTCCATCACAATTTTTTTAAGGGCCCAATCCAAAGATTATTGAAGTTGTCCCCTGGATTTCAGCA
>NW_005841891.1:3396419-3397846 GCF_000455745.1 Alligator sinensis
GGATTGGATCAGACTCTAACATGGGAAAGGCAGAAGGGGGAACCAACCACACAGAAGCGTGGTGGGGGGGTAAGACGATAAAGCACAGTAGCACTAATGGTGTCTGATTTCTATTTTCAGCACAGCCGTGTACACTAAATACAGCCTGGATGAGTATTATTGTCAAAAAGCAGTATTATCAAAGCTACATCATTTGCTTGTCAGAGGTGAAATTTGCCAGCAGCAGCATTGTGCTCCAGGCCCATTCTTACAGCCTTTTGCAGTGAGGAGCTTGAATGAGGAAGAGTGTGCATTCAGAGGGAGCAAATTCATTTCATGGCCCTTGGAAGGTGGCTGCTCTCTTTTCCTTCCTAGTTTACCGTATGGATTTTCTTCTGTATACTCAGTGGGGTCAGGCCACGGCCTTGAACCTAAGGCTGTGGTCTACTTGGCCCGGCCCGTTAGCTCACCCAAATGGGCTACCTCCTCAGCAAACACTGGAACAGACACAGGTGGCCAGGACATTTCAGCTGGGCCTAGGCACACACATTCCTTGCCACTGGAGTGGCCGGCCAAGGTCAGCTGACTTCTTACTCCTTCCCATATAAGCCCTGCCCTGGAAGGGGAAGGGTCTGGGCAATGAGGTGCAACCTTGTATCTAGGCTACTGCACCGTTGGATTGTGCTGCTGCTGACTCTGAAGGATTCTCTGGATACCTCCTGACCTCGGGCTCTGCCTGACCCTCCAGATCTATAATTCATTTCCCCAGACAGATCTGCTGGCTTCTGACTTCCCAGCTTCTCCTGACCCTGAGGTGACCTCCAGGCCTGACCACCCATGGCCCAGCATAACCACTGTTACATAATATGAGAACCTGTAACATGACAGAAATCCAGTGGACACGAACTGCTTTCAAAATGGGGAAAACCAGTTTAAGATAAACCTGGATGGATGTGGTATCCATCTTAATGGATTTAGGTTAAATTGGTTTATAGAACTTCTGTCACAGATCCCCTCCAGATTCAAATTAACTCAGTTCCCTAGCATCCCAGGATGCTTTGCACCTTCCCTACCATCCCCCCACATTGCAGGGTGGGTGGGCTAGCTTGAGCCCAAGCTGTCTGCTCCAGCTGAGCAGGAAGGCTGCTCTAGCACCCCCTGGCTTCTGGCCTGGGCAACTGCAGGCGTGTGGCTGCATTTCCGGAATCAAAAGTGAATGTCTGTTCAATTGCTTATCGGTTCAATGTACGCAGCTTAGACTAACCTGCAAAGATTGAATCAATTCAGCCTCAGGGTTTTTGACTCTCTGTATTTAGTACTAGTGACTTCAACAGATTTTGGAGTATACCCTTTAGGTGAAAATGTGGCACCATTGAAGTCAATGGCAAAACACCCTTTGACCTCCATGGGGACAAAGTTTTGCTCTAAGAGCACAGATAGGTAAAGAG
>NW_005841891.1:3397877-3404869 GCF_000455745.1 Alligator sinensis
AGAAACTACTTCAAACTCATATATTAAAAGTGCAACCAGAGTGATCAAAGTTTTTTATTAGACAAACATAACAATAAGAAGAAAACAAGATGAATTTCTTTACTTCTTTCAGATACAGAGAAAAGACTGTGTTTGTTTTTATTTGTGTGTGTGGGGGGGGGATGAGATTTCAATACATTTTATAACCTGGAGAATGAGCTGTGCTGAACATCAGTCTGCAGGCACATTATTTTACCATATCACAGCAAACGGTAAGAGCATCTGGTATGGTTTTGCATCCTTATGAGTAGGTCTTTAAATATTCTTTTCCTTTCTACTTATTTCTGACATGAAGCAATTTTGCTGCATTTCAGACATGTGGTTTTGTAGCCGTGCGTGTGCATGATGGTGATACCTTTTGCCCATTAGCTCCTTCATTTCTGTAGCGGATGATGAGTCACATAGCATAATTACATAGACAGAAAGTTATTTGATGTTTAATTTTGCCTACACAAACATTAGTTGCTTCCTAAGCAGCTTTTAGCTCTATCAGTATCTTCTTAATAGCTGTGCTTTTTTAATTACTGATAATTAGTATTTACATAGAGCCTTTAGCAAACAATTCCTGAAGTACTTGTAGTAATTACATATGTAAATTGTTATGAATGAAAAATGCTCGCAGCTTAATGAAATCAATGCTGGTGAAGAAAGCAGTAAACAGAGGTCAAGTTTTAATGTTCAAAAATCTAGTTAGAGGAAGTAAAATCCCGTTCCTTTATCTTCTGCATCATGACTTGCCAAGTTCTTTTCAACAGGACTGAAGTGGGAGACGAGTTTGATTCTGGTTTAGTGACACTGGCAGTAACGGTGGGAAAATCTTTTACAAATTCCTATTATATATGCCGGGGGTGGGGGTGGGAAGTTCATTTAGGGGTTGAAGGAAATGTCTGGCTGAGAGACACTGGCCCCTGTATGATGCTGCCAGTGTGAACAGGGATTTGTAAATCAAGATACAGATAAAGAAAGGAATGGAGCAGATGTGAAAAATAAAGAACCCCTGTAAAATGTTCCCCTTCTTTTAAACTCGAACTGTTCTTTTCCCAAATTTGGAAATGTATGAATACTGGGAATGCTAATTGTGTGGCAAAGCCTGTTCTGACTGGATTTCCAGTCCATTTTTTGCTGTCTCAAGAAGCTCAGATGGTTAGATAGGGATTTGGAGTATATAAGACTTGTGGATAGACTTACAGCCTTAGCTATCTATCAGTTGCATTAAATCTATGTAGACTATCTGTCTGCCGTATCTGTCACAATGGTAATGTGCTGATCACAACATTTCTAGGAGCCCAATTTTTGCCTGCCAGTTGGAAGTGAACTCATCACCATTTCAGAACCCTTTTGTGTTTCTACTGAGAGGCTGTTTTTCCATCGCAGGAGGAAATTGGGATTCATTACTTGTTGCAGAGATGAAAGTTCAAGGGTTTTTTTCCTCCCTCTTGTACATGTTTTAGAAACCTGCTGAGCTGATCAACTCTGCCTTCTGATGAACGTTCTGCAATGACAGGAATATCAGATGAATTAAGGGCTTTGTTTGACATTTACTTGACCCCCCCCCCACCCCCATCTTAAAACTTTGCAAGGGATGGGCAAATAAAGTCAGATCAGGGCTTAGGCAGTTAGTTCTCCCCTAGTCAACAATCACCCATAATCCAACCTTCCCATAGATCATCTAACATATTCCATTAGTATAAATTATTAAAATGAAATATTTTACAAGTGAGTGTCTGAAGACCTATTCTAAATTAATCCTTTTATTCCACTATGAAGCAATAAAACTACATTTTTGAGCACTCTAGTCACCTGCACTGCCTAATTCAGGAATAAATATATTCAAGAATGGGAGACTCTGCCTCCATCCCTTTTATCCCACCGCATTCATATTAATCAGGCTTGCCAGTGTATGAGAAGGCGGATAGCAATCAAATGCTTCTTTCTGGAGAAATCCTGTTTACAACCACACAGAGGCACAGATAACATCGGGCCCAGTCACTAGACAGAGTGCTCTTCCCTCCTGAGACAGAAGTGCTCTGGCTATCCCGGTTGGACTGGTAGCAGGCTGGACGCATAACTTTACAAGAACGTGCTTTTCCGTCTCCTGATTAGCACCTGTCACATTTGTAGTGAGGGCTGGTTAATCCCAGGAATACACCAACCTTTTTAAAGCTGGGATCAGAGTCAGGCTAATCTCCCTCTGGCAAAAGAGTGGCAGGCAGACATTGGGAATTGTGCTAATTCAGTACGTCCTTCTTCAAGTGTGTCAGAAACTAGCTTGTGGATTATTTTTTTTCCTAATAATGCTTTGATGGCCAATATTACTCACTGCTGTAAACACAGGGGAGACTCTGAACCAGCGATATTTCATACTATTATTTTGGATTTGTTCTTTGATGATGATTCTTGTCAGTGGAGGCTGTACCTTTAGGTGAAGTGTTTTCAAACATCCATACAGAGTATTGTAATTTGCATTTGGTACACAGCATGCCTTCACTAGGAGGTACCATTAATCGCCTGGATCTTGTTAGAGATGAGTCCAGCAAGAGAAAGATTAGAAAGAAATTTTAAGTGAGATGCACGCGCGCGCACACACACACACACACACACACACACACACACACACAGATTTAGACCCTTCATATGCTGGCATTTTCTGGACTATCATGCTGTGTGTGAGCATGTGTTATGAGAGTGTGCATTATGCTGAATTCTACATTAAGGTGACTTAATATTTCTTTATAATCAATTTCTGCAACTTCTATGAAATTCTCACATCTCCACTGTAGACAGTAGGCCTTCAATACCCAGTCCTGATATACACCTTGGATGATAGACCTGTCTTGTCTTTGTCCCCAAAAATTCTGGTCAGCGTTCGTAGAGATATAAATTGTTATAATTGGTGTCATTATTTATTCTGTTACTTTGGTACCTCAGGAAAACGTTGGCAGCCTGCCAAAATAAGAACAGACCACATGTTTGAAAGCATTGGGTTCCCTGCTATACTTGGGCAATGTGTTTCCATGGAGTGCAAGGTGGGCTGGGGATTGTAGTTTTGGAGAGTGGCAATGGAGTTTGCTGCTGTTGCGGGGGGAGAACTGACCCTATTTTTTGCTGCCTAAATCAGCAATGTTTTGGTTCTCCCAACGTGGACTTCAGTGGCAAAAAATAGAATGAAATTGCACCCCCCTCCCCACCCCCCACCCCCCCAGCATCAAATTCCACTGCTGCTCAAGAGAACACAGTTCTCAGACACGTTACACTTAGGCTTGGAAGAATTTGATTTTAATTTTATTTAAATAATTTCAACGGATAATATTGACATTTATTTTTATGCATTTATTTCAGTTTTTATGGATTTAAATTTTCAGGATTGCACAAAATTAGGGTGGTAGGAGGCAGACAATTTATTAATGACAAAAGTAACTACTGCAGGACTGCCACTAGCTGAGCGGCAGAGCTGCTATCAGGTCCAGCTCTGCTTGCCCATAGCTCCTTTGTCTGCTTTGTCACTTCCTCTTCCTTTTTCCCAGTCTCCTGAGGTTTCTGGGTGTTGCAGTCCAAACTACTGTTAGCACAGTTCTGTAGAACTGCTCTCCCTGTCATTGCACACTCCATCAGGGCTTTTTCTTACATCCCCTTTGTATAACCTTTGATTACTAAAGATGGAAATAGTTTTTGTTGGTCTGTGAGTGTGTGGTGAAATCAGCGTTTATCATTGTTTCCCAATACAAATAAAATCCAACTAAGCCTAGTTACATTCCTATGCTTGCTACTTGCTGTTGATCCTGCATGCTGCCTAGTGTGCAAGGATGAGAGAGGTCTAGCTCAGGTGCATTATTTGCACGCTATGCCTCTCAGAATGCTTTCCTGAACTTTGGGCTCAGGCAGCTGACAAGGATATTGAGGAGAGAGAGAAAAGAAAATATGAAAGATAACGGAGTTGTAGAATACCATCACTTTTTCCTGTCAGGCCTAGGAAATGTACTGAAGGAACAGACGTCAGCACTGTACAAACATAAAGCTTAAAGACAATCATAGCTCTAAAGAGTTTATAACTTAAGTAAAAAGTGCTGTGTCCTGTTCAGCATAGCTTCCTGCTCACCCCAAAACAGCCAACATCTTCCCATTCCCCCTCTCTTTCACCTTCCCTGTAGTGATAGGATTTATATTATAGAGACACTTCCTAACTAAGAAGGTGATAGAAGTTGGGAATTGGGAGATAGTTCCTGAATCAAGTTGGTCAGTGTGGGAGAGACAGACAAAGGCTCTGCAGAGGTTTGCCTACTGCTCCTCAAATAAAACTTGTCTTTTAGTTCTTCTTATGTATATATGCCTGTGTTTATTGAACCCAGTGATCACTACATCCCCAGCTGCAATTCAAACAATACCCAACAAAACCCTTGTGTGCAGCTACTTGAAATCCTGAGCAGACTCATGTCTTTGCTTTCAGTGGTGACTTCATGTTTATTGTCTCTTAAGCTAAGGACAGACAGTCAAAAAGCCCAAGACTGAATTGATTCAGTCTTTGCAGGTTAGTCTAAACTGCAAAGATTGAACTAATAAGCAAACAAACAGACATTCAGGAAATGCAGCCACATGGCTTCAGTGGCTCAAGCCATGAGCCAGAGGAATGCTAGAGCATAGCTCTCTCCTGAGGTCTCTGGGATTTGCAGTCCAGACTCATAGCAGTAGAACGCTGCAGGGTTGCTCATTACTTACTCTTCCTGCTTCCAGGTGCCGCTGAGATTTGTAGTCCACAGTCACAGCCAGCACTAAGCAAGGCAGGGCAGCTCCATACTTGGGGGATGGGAGGTTTAGCACCCCCTCCTCCCCTGACCCCAGACCCCAGACTCCAGCAGGAGTTTGCCTGTAGGGGGCGATGAGCCAGCCAGTGAGGCCAGTGAGCCAGCTGTCACTGCTCTGGCTAGGGAGCAGATGGGCAGGGCTTGAACAAGGAAGGGGTCTGGGGCAGAAGTTCCATAAAATGTTTTGACCTAAACCAGTTCAGTCTGATACTACATTCAACTAGGTTTATCTTAAATGAGTTTCAGCCATTTTGAAACTGGTTTATTTGCACTGAACTTCTATTCTGTTACAGGTCTAAACCAGTTTCTGATCACTTAAACTGGTTTATATGTAACTTCTGTCCCTAGCCCTATAGCTGTCTGAAATGAGACACCTTGCACTCATTGGTTTCAATGAGGTATAGCAGTATCAAATGATACCTCGAGCTTGCATTCAAAGGTAGAAGTAGGTGTACAAGGATGGCAATGGAGAGGAGGGTGGGGGAGGGGTATAAAATGACTGTGTGTCTGCATATGTCTACCAGGTTTCAGTTCTGAAAGGAATCTGCAGTATTTTTTAATCTATCTAGCAACCACATTGTCAACTGTAGGCTCAGGCAGCTGACTGTTGGAAATACAGACTAGTAAGACAAAACAAGGGAAGAGCAAGAGAATAAAAATTAATAGACTTCTCTTCCTCTACTCCCACTCTTCCACCCTTCCACAACTTACAGCTGGCTAGGAATGCAAATTTTTAGTTTTGTCATTGTGTCCATTCTTGCTATGAGTGTAAATGCATTGCTGAGGAAGCCTGGATTCTCCCACATGGTTTTAGTGCCAATATGGAGAAGCCAATATGCTTCTGTAGCTGCATAAGTGGGATAACTTGGGCCTAAGATTTTTCAAGAGTGACTAGGGACTTGGGAGTATGTCAATTTTTTGGCTGTCTAGCCAGGGCCTCTTTGCAGAAGGGCATGAGTTTCTGACAGTGCCATAAAGAACGACTAACCATACAGGAAACAAAGAGCAGGTGGTCAGTGCAGGCACATGCTTACTTCTGATAGATCCCTGCCTCACAGGATTGATTCCCTCATCACTTGTACAGGGCCTTGCATTCCTGTCAGCCTATCAGCCTGCCCTGTCGATTCACTTATTTTCACTGTAGCAGGCTTACCTTTCAGAGCTTGGGTTGAACCCCAGGCTTGAGATCCTGCTGTTTTGATTGATGGAGCCCATCCACCAATCAGGAGGCAGCAAGAGGAACAACATCACACACCTTTTCTGAGGGAAGGGGGAGAAGAGCTCCCCCAGACCTGATTGAAGACTGCAAACTGTCAGGTCCGGAAGACTTCAGGGGCAGAGCCCTGGACTGTATAAAAGGAGCCGTGTGCCCAGCACGAGGGGCACATGCATCGGGGACAGAGAAGAGCGGGGCTTAGAAGAACTGAGGAAAGCTGCTCAGCAGGGTGAAGCAGTAGCCCAGGAAGAGCCCCTGAAGACTTCTATCAGCAGGGTGTGTGGCACGGCTCCAGTGGTTAGGCTCTTGGTGTGCAGTACGGTGCATGACATCCAGACCCTGGGAGCTGTGCGAGGCGGTCAGGTCTGCAACCTCTAGCGTGCGGCCAGAGACATGGTGCACAGGCTGGTGCATGGAGCAGGACCTTTGGAACCCCTGGGCTCGGGTCCTCCACCCCCAGAATGAGTCTGGGAGCTCAGTGCAGGAGGCACTGCATGGAGGGTGAGAGACCCTCTGAACTGCTTGAGGTGGCTCGGGTCTACAGCTGCTGATGGGGGGCAGCAGCTCAGTGCAGACGACGCTGCCCAGAGGGTCTGGGAACAGACTGAGCCCTGGTGCTGCACAAGGCTATCCAGGCCTCCAACCCCTAGCACAAGGCAAAGTGCCCACTACACACAGCGGTGCATGTGGCCCTAAGCCAGGACGGTGGCAGCAGAGTCAGGTGGCAGGAAAACCTGGCGGGGAACAGAGCTTGACCTGGAGAACAAGAGGCAACCCTCCGGGACTGTGGAGTAGTATCATAGAATCATAGAAGTTGGGTCAGAAGGGACCTTGTAGATCTTCAAGTCCGACCCCCTGCCTGGGCAGGAGGAAAACTGGGCTCAAATGACCCCAGCCAGGTAGGCATCAAGCCGCTTCTTAAAGACCCCCAGGGTAGG
>NW_005841891.1:3405842-3431049 GCF_000455745.1 Alligator sinensis
GATGCCGGCCCATCACAGATGTGCTCCTTGATGATCTTCTCAAAGAGTTTCCCCAGGATTGAGGTAAGACTGACAGGCCTATAGTTGCCCAGGTCCTCCCTCCTCCCTTTCTTAAAGATGGGGACCACATTGGCCATCTTCCAATCATCTGGCACCTGGCCCGAGCACCACGAGCGTTCGTAAAGCTGTGCCAAGGGCCCTGCAATAACCCCTGCTGGCTCCCTCAACACCCTGGGGTGGAGAGCATCTGGACCTGCTGACTTGAACACGTCCAGCCCCTCCAGAAGCACTTCATCCCAGTCCTCCTCAACCTTAGGTCTTGGGGCATTCCCCTTGAGTCCGTCTTGAATCACGGTGGGGGAGTCCCTGTCCCTGCCCAAGAAAATGGAGGTGAAGAATTTGTTAAAGAGGTCTGCCTTCTCTTCTGGCGCAACCACCAGATTGCCCAGCGTATCTTGCAGGGGCCCCACATTTCCCGGCGCCTTCTTCATCCTCCCTAGATATTTGAAAAAGGACTTTTTATTATCCTTGATCTTGGACACTAGTCCTAGCTCTATGTCTGCCTTAGCTTTCCTAACAGCCCCTCTACAGGCCCGAGCAGTGGAGGTATACTCTTCTTTGGAGATAGTCCCCCCCTTCCACCGGGTGTACGCCCCCTTTTTGGCAACCAGGCATTCCCGGACTTCCTTTCTCTCCCTCTCTCTCTCCAGGGTAGTAGTCACCCTGGAGAGAGGGTCCCCACAGGGGAGGCCCCCCCCCACACCGAAGGGTTGCAAAGGGGCACCACATGGGCTGCTCCTGGGTGATAGCAGGGGAGCTTAGGAGTCTTCCTCTCCTTTTTGTTTCCCCCCACCTCCTTTCCTGTAGTGGTACCTTGGGAGTGGGGCCCCTACCCTGGAGGGCACCCAGGTAGTCTAAGAACTGCTGATTATATTTTTGGACTGTGCCTTACAGTTTATGTGAATAATTTGAAGTAATAGTTTGTTTATGAATAGAGTTATAACGTTGCCCAATCAATAGCCTTTGGTCTGGTTTGTTCTATTGTTCATCTGTATTTTAAATGATAACTGGGTGTGTGTATATATACATGTCTATATAATCTATGTCCTTACCCTTTAATGGTTTTGTTGTAATAATAAATCTGTATATAGTTATGTAATTGATTGACTGGACATGACTCTATAGGGGACGGAGACAGCCGCTGGGCTGTTGTGTCCCTCTACAGCACATTGCCCTGCCAATAATTCCCTCAATTGGAGAGGGAAGTACAAACCCGTGTACAGCCGGGCTACATCACTTTACTTTGCTAGATGACCAATCAGAAAGCACCACAATAGGCAGCTCTACAGGTCTAACATAACCCTCATCAGTCCTTCTGTAAGCTCAAGCCACTGGTTCCATGAATATTTCTACATATGCAGGACACTAATTTATACAAGTGGTTACTGAAAAAAGGAAAATATGTAATCCCAGAATATTGCTTATTGTGAAGAACAGTATAAACATTCCCATAGCAGCTCTTAGCATAGAAAAAACTTTGTTGGATACAGGAAGTAACATTTTGTCCATGTATACATGTAGCAAATTTTTCCTTGATCGCCTGCTGAGATTATTTTTTGGAGGCTATGAAATGGTCTTTTGGTGGTTTTAATGTTTTGGATTTTGTCAACATGCTTCCTTATGTTGAAAAAAACATGTAAAAGTTTCTTTATTTATAAAGACACATGACTCCCCTCCCTTTGGGCAGTTCTCAGTGCTTTCCTTCTCATAAATTCTCCCAACTTGTGGCAGTCAAGTTCATAGCGGCAATACATTTTTTTCTCTTATAAATTTATTGATGGTTAAATTGGCACTTAGGTAATAAAAACCTTAATGCTCAGGTTAATTTTAGACAGATGAGGCAGATTTCTGGACATGAATTATGACACCATTTTGAAGTTGTGAATAGACATGCGTCATGGATTGGAATTGAAACAAGACATCCCTTTGGTGTGATTTGGGAATGTTTATACTCCTAGAAAACTGACTGACCAAAATCGACTTTAACAGGGGAAAATCAAGATATTTGACTTGTCAAAGACAAAAGAGAAAAAAGCAAAACTCTCTCTATTTGAGAGGTAGATAGTAGTACATCTGATTATTTTTTACTAATAGCCAATGTTATCTCATACCTATCCAGAAGTGAAAATCATACATGTATTCCCCATATCAGCTATGGAGGAGTAGTCAATTAAGTAATATTGCTTTTTTGTATTGAGTCTTATAAATCTCACCATTTGCAGATATTGACAGAAATGAAACTGATTTATTGATCATTGCACCTGTGTCCAAGCTGGATATTTACTGCTGTCAGTGTGCTGTTAGCAAAAATGTATGTGATAAATTGAAAGATTATAGGGCCACTCTATCTAGCAAGTGATTGTATCTGTGAAAATGGGAAATAACGATCATAGCTGTAAACAGATTATTATGGAAGAGTCAAAATTACATTGAAATCATTTTACCTATTCTGATAATAAAAACTTCTTGAAGAATTATATCCCAGCTGCACTATTTTATTCCTGATAAGACAAGTTGCCTCAAATAATACTTACTAATATACTTTTTCTTTTTCTTCCTGGAATGATTTAGAACAGAGTTAGAATACAGATGCTTCAGTGAAGGGTATTAGAGGAAATCTACAGTGATTAATTTAAATACTTTAAGTCATTATATAAATAATTTCTACAGAAAAATGAATTATAAATGTACATCATACCTTTATACATACACATATGCACACATCATGTGTCATGGTGTTTTTTACATGATAAATTGCATCCATATGATAAATTGAAGATATTTTGAACCTCTGACCCTCTGCTCCTGCCCTCTGCTGTTCTTTCTTTTCTCTAGACCACTTCTAACATTTCAGACATCTTCAGCTGCTTAATGCAAATACCACATTAAAAACCTTTTTTTCTTCCTTCCTTGCTTCTATATTTTGAATTTCATTCTAACAGTTAAACTGAGCTGAGGCATGGGATAGAGAACAGTCAGTCCTGGATCAGTAACATGTTTAGAATGATCCTGCAGGGCTAGAAATGAGAGTTTCATGGTGTAGATTTAGAATGGGACACACTGTACTAGCTTCCTTTCTGGAAAAGACTTGTATACAAGCATTGAATTCACAATATTCTTTGGTATGGGAAAGCCAGTCATGGTAATAGTTATTAAGTCTGTGCAAAGCTTCAGTCCCTGATTTGAGTAAATGGAGATTCGGCTCGATTCGGTGGCTGAATCTCTGAATCTGAATCGAATCAGGAGACCCTTTAATCTCTCTGAATTGAATCAGAACCCTCTGAATCGATTTGGAGAGATTCGGAAAGATTCAGCGATTTGGACATAGACACAGCTTTAAATGTTTTTTCTACATACCTCAAGGTGCCAGGCGGCTCATGAATGCTGAGATGGAGGGGCGGATGGAGCATCCCACAGCACCGTGGGGTGCTCCCCAGCGCGCTTGGCAGCAGACCCGGAAGTGAACCAGAAGCACTTCTGGTCCACTTCCAGGTCTGTTGGGGAGCATGCTGGGTGGCCTCTCTGTGCCCCCTTGGCTCAGCAACTGGTGCCTCCTGGGTCTGGGAGGGCACCTGGGGTCCCCCCATGGCCAATCGCCAAGCCAGGTAAGTGCGGGGGAGGGGGGACCAGGTTTGCCGCCGAGCATGCAGGGGAGCCCCCCGTGCTCCTGTGGGACGCTGCGTCTGCCCCAGCATCGCAGCATTAACAAGCCATGCTGGTACCTCGAGGTATGTAGAAAAAACATTTAAAGCTGTGTTTATGGCCAAATCTCTGATTCTCTGAAGTGGCATTGAATCTTCAAATTTGGATTTGGCCGAATAGAATCAGGGACAGTGATCTGAATCAACAAATTGAATCACTGACCCCAATTTGGGCCGAATCCAAATCAAATACAGCCCATTTTACACACCCCTAATAGTTATAGATCTGCAGTGTTAGACTTGTGCGACAAAGGTAGTCAGATTTTGCAGATGCAAGGATTAAAAAATAGAGCCAATAAAAGACAATAACATCCCTAATGCTAGGAAACAGGAGGGCATAAGGTCCTTGTTACACCCTTTGTAGGCTGTACCCCGACCAGAAAACACATAGGGAGGAAGATGGCTCCTCGTGGCTGCAGCTGCCAGGGGAGCACAACAGGAATGTTAGAGCCAGAGAACAGATGTTGCCCTGGATCCACACTTGCCCTGTGTCAGCCAGGGCAGGAGACCACTGGACAAAGTAATTTGTTATTATAAACAGTGATTAACTCCCTCCCTGGGATAAAGGTATCAAAGAGAGAATTATGATTGGCCAGGTCACAGTCTGGTGTCTGATCTCTCTCAGGACAGGGTAGGCATTTGCAGCTCCTTGCTCATTGTAAGTTTAGAGTCTAACACTCAGTGTTTGAAAACTTTCTCAAACTTTAGCTGAGAGGGTTTAATTTTGTGAGGTATGCAGAAGAAGATCTTAACAAAGAGGTGCGCACTACCAGGGGGGGTTACAGTTTATCCAGGGACAAAATGTTGTTTGAACTTAGCAGACTTTGACTGGACAGAAAAAAGGAAGAGCATAAAGAAGTTTGGCTTTTGAAGAATGATCTTTCTTTTTCTGGGTTGGCAAATGACTCAGCAAAGTTTACGCTCACACTCTTTTGCACTTAGAGGGCATATCCAGACGAACATGGTCATGTGGTATGTGGCACCACAAACATGTTTGCAGCACCACATACCACACAGTTCGGTGTTCTACATGCTGCAAGGGCATGCTGCCCGAGCGTGTGCTGCTCCAGGGTTTTTTTCTGCATTTTTTTTTGAGCCCTGGGTATCCAGGGGTAAAAAAAAAATGTGGAAAAACAAAACAAAACACAGAGCAGTGCATGTTCAGGCAGCATGCACTGCTGAAAAGCAGAGCTGGGCTTCCCAGAGCCATGCTGTAGCTGCCAGCCAGGCTCCACCTGGCGTAAGTGCCATGACTGCAGCCCCAGGAGGCCCCTAGGACCCCAGGTAAGGCTGCTAGGGCCAGCACAGTGCTGGCCCCAGCCTCCCCTACTGCCCCTGGGATAACTTGCCGCACACCAAAGCAACAGGCGTTCCCCAGGGCGTTCCCCAGGGACAAGTAGCTATGGCGCAAGGTCTACACCTGCAGGCATGTGCACTTGCAGCAGCTCAAATAGGAGTGGTACAAATTTGTGCTGGGATTTGTGTCTCGGCACATGTGCCTGAACATGCACTTTGGTGTGGGGCAAGTTGTGCCACTTGGGGCAAACTGACCCTGCCGAGCTCCTCCCCGATCTACAGTCAGGGGGAGCAGAAGGCTGGAGCCAGAACCTGTGTTGGCCCCAGTGGTATAAAATTCTGGCCTGTTAAGCAGCTCAATACTACTTGCTCTCAGGAGCTTCTGAGGCCTGACCAGCTGACATATGGGGACACTAGCCCCCTGTGCCAGCTGGACTGCTTCAGCAGACCTGACCTAGAGTGGGTCCTGCACCCCCTACCCACTGCAGCAGTGGGGGCTGCTGCCTGGCTCTGACCTGCTGCCACCTGTGACAGCATCTGCTCCCTTGGACCTGCAGCCCTATATCTATATGCCTGCTAGACCTTGATGGGGACTGCACAGCCACCTGGGCTGTTGCATGGGCACCGCAGCAGAGCTGTCTGCACCTCTGGGCCAGCTGCCAGTGGGCTGTGGCTGCAGAGTTGGCCTTCGTGTGGCACTGCTGCCATGTGTGCCTCTGCCCTGCCATCTGGGCATCTATCTTCTGCAAGATGGGCTCATTGTGGTGGCCCACCTTGAACTATCAAAGCATGTCATCCTGGCCCCAAATGGCCAGGAGCTCAGCCACCTCTTTTGCTCTCCAGCTGGGTCCCCAGTGCTGGCCCTGGGCAGGCTCCTCCGCCATTTTCTTCACTAGCAGAGATCCTGGTGTTCCCTGTTTAAAAACTGCACATTCTCTGATAAAATATCCCAAATTCACTCTTTAAAATATCCCAAAATCCATTTTCTTCCTTGCTTAAAATGAAATGCCACTAGAGAGAGAGAGAAAGATTGATAGATTGATTAGTTGGACAACGTTTTATTGATATATTTACAATTTTAAAGCAATTTGGAAGCCTACCAATGCCTCTATCATCATAACAAAATCAATTCTAAATATCTATATAGTTTGGTGTTTCTTTTGGTTTTCTTAATCAAAGAAAAATCAGAGCTCCCTCTGACCCATTTGCTAACCAGGATGTGGGGACAGCTGCCCCTGCAGTCACAGCTCCCTCCAGCAGGTCCTGCCATCTCCCGTGGGTCCTGTCCAAAGCCGTGCTCTAGTGGGGTGGGCCATGTTGGGCTAGGCCGGGTCTGTTCAGAATGTACATACCCCCTGGGTGAGGCAGTGCTGTGCCACCGCGTGGCTGTTCCTGCAGCCGGGCTATGGCCCTGACAGCCATAGCCAGGCTGCAGGAACATCCCTTAACATCCCCTGCCACTCCCCACACACCCCATACCCCTCCACACACCCGTCTACACACTTCACACCAACAAACCCCACTAACCCCAAGTACTGCTTACTTGGGACAGCCTGGGTCTGATCTACCGCTGCAGCCTTGCCCTGCTCCTATTTTCCCCAGCATGCTAACGCAGTGTGCTGAGGCAACAGAAGCACCATAGAGACCCAGTCTCCGATTGCCTCAGGGCACAGTGGTGAGGCTTAGGGGGTACATGGAGGTGCACGTGCACCCCCTGAGAAGACTGGTGCACCCCCTGTCAGGCCGCACTCCCTGTTTAGGTGACGGGCAGCAGGGCAGACAGGAGCACTGGTGCCCCCAGCAAAAGCGGGTGCGCCATTTCCTGAAGTGGCAGTGGGACATGTGGAAGCAGCGTGGCTAGGTTTTGGTGAGTGAGATCGGCTGCCAGGGGACACTGCCCCTCTCGCCCAGGTCAGCGTGATCAGCTGCTTCTCTCCCTACTGGGTGGACAGGAAAACCCAACACAGCTGATCCTGCTGGACAACTACCTCCAAGCACTGGGAAAGCAAAGGCACACTTGCACTTTCTTCTACCTGTTCTATTCCTGCCCCACACAGAGAATGGAG
Source organism: Alligator sinensis (assembly GCF_000455745.1). Taxonomy (NCBI): domain Eukaryota; kingdom Metazoa; phylum Chordata; order Crocodylia; family Alligatoridae; genus Alligator; species Alligator sinensis. The sequence goes on from NW_005841891.1 coordinate 3,412,966, forward strand.
CATCTTAGGGCCTGTCTACATGGGAAACGTATGGGCATGTGAACAGCATGATCCAGCACATGATGCTGCTCTGCGTGGGCTGCTTCTTAAACCAGTAGCAGTGTAGACACATTGGTGCATCGCCTGGGGAGAGGTCATGAGTAGTTGCTGAGCAACAGTGCCACTTAGCTCACTCCCAAGATAGTTAGCCTGCCTACATGAATCCATCTACAGCAGGGGTGTGAAACTCACTCTGTCCTCCAAGCCAAAGCCACGCCGTGGGACTCCTTGAAGGCCAGACCTGGATATGGTGGTAGGGTGAACTGTGGCGGTGGGGCAAACATGGGCAGCTGCAGGAGTTAACACAGCCATCACGTGTCTCTCACTGCTGACACATGTCACCAACAGGGCTTGATACCCTGGATTCTGGCAGCCGGCTCTACCCCAGCTTGTCCCACCCACAAATTTCCAGCAGGCGACATGACATGGTTCCTGGGCTGTAAGTTTGACATGCCTTGTCTGCACCATTCCTTGTCTACACTGTGTCTAGTTAAGAAGTCAACCTACGCAGAGCATCATAGCATATTTGAGACTGCCACTGCTGAATACAGTTATTTGGCAACGAACTGCTTTTAGAATGGGGTTTATTCTGAATGAACGGGTTTGCACATGGGGATCCTTCTCAGCTATATGCTAGTAGATCAGAAGGCAAAGAACAGGCTTCTTTTTTATCTCTTCTGGTCAAGTAAACAATCTGAAAATGGAGAGCTATGAGCTATTTAGGTGAAAAGACTATAAATAATGCAAGCAGCCTATTAGACGTACATTAATGGATTATCTTGGCTCAGGAAAGAGGTAAACAGCACATGCCAGACCCTATTTCCTTGGCCTACTGTCCGGGAATAAAATCAGCTATGTGTCAGACCTGTCAAGAATGCCAAGATGCTGCAAAAATCCCTGTTCCAAAACAAACCAACTGTTCATGACTGTGATAAAAACAGCCCAAAGTAATAGAGACATGATCTCTAAATGTACCGATCAGAAATCATCATGTAAATGAGTTACCAGTGCAAAAAATATAATCGCCATAATCAGTTACATTTTAAAATTATAATGATTCTCTTATTCAATGAATACCGAAACATAGTAGAGAGAAGGCTGGTACCATAACCTAAATAAGGTTGCCTGATATTTCCCATTATAAGACCCTGTTTTTAGATGCTTATTGTTTTTCCAGGCTTTAATAATTTGGGCTGCAGTTTTCCATGCTGGGACTTATAGCTTGTCCAACCACGTAGAAAAAGTGCCCTCTGAACACAAATGTATGTCAGCCATGGGGGCGGCTTTCTCATTTATTGACAAGTTCTAGCTCTGCACATTAGGATGGAGAAAATTCAGTTGCTATAGCTGAGTGGGAGCTGGGAGACTACATACTGTTTCCTTAGAGTTGTAGTAGGAAGGCAGGAGAAGTGCTGGGGAAGGATCAAACTGAAGACCTGCACTGAAACACAGACAGTGTCATTTTGGATCAACACTGTTTTTCTTATTTTGATATAGCTTCTTGTCCTGTCTCAGAAGAAAGCAATCATTTACCATTGCCCTATGACAGAAGTTGCCTGTGTTGGTGGGATGATTTTCTTCTTCGCATTGAACAAAGCTGGTACACTTGAATTCATGCAGGGGAGGATCCAGTGGGGATGCAGTGGCACAGCTGTACCTGCTCCTCCTGCTTTTTTAGATTGGAGCGCACGGTGGGAGCAACTGGAAACTTCTTTAAGTCCCTAAAGCTGGTGAAAATCCTCCTTCCCTTCTCCTTGGTCCCCGACAGCATGTTCCTTCTCCTCTCCCTACCCCAACTCTTCTGCCTGCTGCTCCTGCTTCCTCTGCTGTCCCAGAGGTGGGGAAAGCTGCAAAGCCACTTCTACCCATCCCAGCTGGGCCGTGCCATGGCTGGGGACAGTGGCAACAGCAGTGGGAAAGTAGTTTCCCCCTCCTTGCCCAGTCCCCGAGGAGCATCTGTAGGAAGGGAGACAGCCCATTCCTAGTGTCACTGTCTGGTCCCTGTGTCCAGCTGATCCCAGCCCCATGCACAGCCTGGCCCTGGAACTTCCCCGACCTGTGGGATAGAGGGGAAGCAGCAGTGGCAGGTGGGGGAGAGGCAGAAGGGGAGAGGAAGGGAGGGGACATGCCTCTGAGCACTGAGGGGAAGGGAGAGAGGATTTTCATAGAGGATCACCTGCTTTAAGAGCTTAAAAAAGTTCCCAGAGGCTCCCATGGGGCCCACACCAGTGGCAGGGAAGAAGGATGGGAGCAGGTGGATGCAGCCATCCGTACAGTGTGGGTTGCCACTCCCTGCACCCCGCTTTGGGAAATCCTGTATCTGTCCCTGAATTCATTGATCACAAATGTGACCCACAGAGCAGCAAAATGCAGATGAAATCAACTGGGAGAAAAAAATGCTACAGGATGAATGGGTTCAAGCAAGATATGATTTCTCCCTGAAGGGATGGAGAATGGTTGTGTTCAGCACATGGGCCTGGGAGCCTGGCACGCTTCATTTTTATTTTTGTCCCATCGATGCCTCAGGACCCTTTTGTCTTCTATGATAGAGTAAAGGAAAGGTAATTGGGGGGTGGGGGTGCTGGTGAACTTCTTTTGCCTCCTTTTGTTTTCAGGATCAGTCTTGGCCATATTGAGATTTATAGGTGCTGACTGGCAGCTCCTGACAAGAAACCTCAGTGGATCGACAGCAGAAAAAGTTAGCAGAGCTCAACCTCCTGGGCCCTCTCCCTGCTCTGTCCACCCCTGTTTGCTACACCTGTGAGGGCCGGACTCAGTACATTTGCTCTTGTTTGATAGGAGAATTATCTCCAAGCCAGCTGTAAGCAAAATTTAGCCCCTGTAAGAATCCTGAACGGTGGCACAAGAAGGGGTTATTTGGCCTGCTGTACATAATGTGGATCTGGTATTTAGGTTAGGAACAGGTATTGCATTTGTCCGTGGACAAGTTGTGCCAGTGTTTGTCTCAGAACAGAAATGTCCCAGGATTGGCACGTACACACATCGCCCTTCTAATCAGGGTTTAGTGAGAGGCTGAATGCGTGGTCACTTTTCTGCCATTGATTCAATGATGCAATCCAGTGAGAACTGTTCAGATGCACTTTGAGGGATAAACTTGTAATACTTCTTTTCCCATGAACCGTTTTAGGATTTATCCTTGAACAATGGACATGGGCATCTGAATGAAAAAAAAAAGGTTTATCCCAGGATAAATGTAATATCTGACTGTAGCCATACTAGCTTAGTTTCCCATCAGTGTTCCTGAGGATAGTACTGCCTGCCTTGGAAGGATTACATGTTTGATATTTGATAGCAGCTGAATGGTGCTAGGTAAAGACAATGTATCAATATGATTAAAGCTATTGACTCAGATATTGCTACCTCTGGTCTGATAACCTCTTTTGCATCCTAGTCATCAAAAGACCAGAGACTGCCATGTTGACCCATAAAACAAAACAAACAAGTTGGTGAAAACTCAGAGAGGCCCGCAGGCAGTTTAAAACATACTCTAAATTCAATGCTTTCTATTCCCTTTTCTTTGGATCCTTGGCATTACCATTCCAAGATAATAAATGTTTGAATAATACTATAAATATTGATCTGGAAGGAAGCTGATAAAAATGAAGCATTGTTATGAGTGTGTCAGAAGGGTTTCAGTGCGAATGTATTGACTGATATGCTCCATAGATTCAAATTGCTAATTTTCATTGGTTGGTTTTCAGGGATTTGTAATCATATCTTTGAAGCATAACAAATCAATTTGATACATAAAGGATTGTTTTCTGGAAAAAAAAACAACTGCTTTTGAACAAAATAACTGAACCGGTGTAGAATTTTTCTGACTCTGAGTTACATTTAAGAGAGACAGTCATCTAATGTACCTAATTCCAGGGCCATTATTTCTTTGTGATGAAATGTTTTTATGGTTTTAACTTCCTCCTCATAGCCTTTCAGAAGAATAATACCTAACAATACTTAGGGCAAGGTACTTCCTAGCAAGAAAGTAAAGTAAAATAGAAACAAAAATCTAAAGAGAAGATGGGAAAGAAGGAAAGAGAAAATCTGTTTGGAAGGTGATACTCAGGTGCATTGGTGACAGGAGTAATAGGCCACTGACAGATGTGCAGTTAAGGCTGCTATGAGATCTGATCTCCCATCCCAACAATTGCACCTCCTGCCATGCCACATGTGGCCACGTCCTCTTTCCTCTCCATGGGGCTGGGTCAAGCTCCTTTCCCTGGAGGGGCTGGGTTGGGGGCGACCTGCTCCCTCACCTGCCTTGGTGCTAGATTTGGGAGCACTGGCTGGATCTGGCCCACAGACAGACTGAGCACTGCTCATCTGGTCTGCCAGACAAAAATTGGGGTGCCACTATAATGAAGTGCCTAAAGCCTCTCCCACTGCCTTTTCCCACCCCCCACCCCCCCCAAAAAAAGAAGAAAAGATCAAGACATGAGCCCATCTGTCAGGTTAAATATTAGCAAAAAAATGAAGGGGTCTCTGCTTTAAGTTTAAATAGACAGAGAGGGGAAAGGGAGGGAACCCAGAAGTATCCTGAGCCGATAAGCATATAGGTATATATTTTATGTGTTTTTATTTTATTATTATTTCTATGATTTCCACTCCCGACCCCAACATGCCTGTATTTCTGTTTCCACTCTTCCTTTGGCATGAATGTATTAGAAAGTTGCCTTAAAAGTTACCGTGTAAATATATACATAACACACAGACACACACACACACACATGCACACACACATTGTATTTATATGCATATGTATTTACATATAAATATACATATATTTATACATTTATTTGTGTATACATATTTTATGCCTCATGTTTGTTGAGCAATTCCAGCACAAAAATTTTCCAATTTTGTCTTCCTTCTTGAAACTGGAGAGGAAGTTTACCCATTATTCAGATGTATTTGACCTCCCTCCCCTCATAATCTTCCTGTCCACTCTAATAAGTGTAAGGAATGTTATTGGCAATGGAATAACAATACTGTGAGGACAATGCGCTGTTACTATGAAAATAAGTCTGTTCCTCTGTTTGTGGCTATGAACCAACCCAGTGCAGAAGCCTGGGCAGACTCCAGCTGACCTGAGTGTTTCTTTAGTTTGGGGATCTGTCTTGACACATTTGACTCTCGATGCTTAAGTAAAGGCCAGGATAAAAGTCAATTATGTGCAGCACTGATTAATAGATATATCCAAGATTTCCTATTTTCTTTTTCTCTCTCTCTGCCTATTTCTCCAGGTGCAGACACTGATGAGAGTGACGGGCCTGACACCTTCCTTTCTCTCCCCATGCCCACTGAGAACAGTGGTGGGTTCTGCTTTGAGATCCTGTCTGGGAAGATCCTGTATATGTGGCCCATCAAAGTATATCATGCCTGTGTCCTTGCTGCCCACCCCATCATCACATGAAGGTGATGCCTAGCAGCAGCAACACCAGAGCAAGCTTGCCTGGCCTGATGCCTGCTGTACAATCTGAACATCGCCAAGAGAACCAGTGACCTGAAGTAGCAGCTTTGTCCTCTGTGTAAACCTGGTGGCATCAGTGGCCTGCCCTTTCTGTGAGGAGGAGGTGGAGGAGATGGTCTTCCACACTTTCCTGGACTGAACCCTAGTTACAGGTGCTCTTTGTTGCCCTCAGTGCCTTCCTTGGTGTGTTGGACTTTGACTTCTCTGAGATGGTGTACATCTCCTCTGTCCTACACTGAGTGGCCAAGGGGAGCATGATCTGCCTGGCAAATTTCCTGCTGGGGTAAGCCACGGTGATGACCTTGAAGAACCTCCGAAGCTGGTTGACAGGAGCCGGTTCTGATGACTCCCTACAACTCTGCCATTTCCTGGTGCGAGTGCTCATCTCATTTGAATTTAGACACTTCACCTTGCAATAAAATGTGAACCAGTTTGTGTTGAGGGGGCACTCTGCAAGGGGGAAGATGGCTGGCTAATCTTAAATATGTAACTCCAGGCACTTGTGGGGAGGGCAGTGTTCAATCTTTCAATCTCTAGTAATATGGATTTTTTTTTTACTGACAAGTGTTTCATGCTTAGCCTGGGGAGTGGGGGGAGGGGAACACACTTTTGCACTTTCACCTTTTGTTTTTAACTTTTTTATAATAAAGTGTTAAAAAAGCAAGAGTCATTTTGTTTCTCTCTTTCTCATAGCAACACACCCATAGGATACATAGTCAACTATACCAGGTATCTGTCTTCATGGTTTGTAAAAATAATAATAGTAGAAGCCAACACAAAATCCTAGGAAAAAAAGAAAAGGAAAGAAAAATAATTATTTAAGGTAGTGTATAATGTATAGCCAGTACTATTCACATGAAATTAATATTGTGGTAGTGTGGAACCCTTGTTACTGGGAACCGTTAAAACGAGATTAAAATCGTATAAAATACGGTGTGGAGAACAATTCTACATTGGCAGAAGGACAGATTAGGTGACACGTTTCTATTCCTAGCATTCATGAATGAATAAAATAGCCTTTAACTCATTCTTATGAAGTTTTTTGCTCTTGATAATCATACTTGCTTTTCTTATTCCACTGGAAGCCTAAATCTGCTGTGTTCCCTAACTGTCTAATTAACTATCATAGGATTTGGAGGCAAACCAAAGCCAGTTGATTTGAAAGGTAGAAAGAAACTGTGCAAAGAAAGGAGGACGATTAGATATTTAAATGACAATGGGAGATGACAAAGAGGGACACTGACAAGACTACAACTTGATTAAGATGGAGCTTTTCATTAATGTTCATATAGCAACTCTAATTGTTACAAAAACTATATTCAGCAGTTTTCCATCATTTTAATTCCATTTCAAGTGGGTTTAATTTAATTTGTCCAATGACTAATTTTTAGCCTTGAACAAATTAATGCATAGCTCAGTTTTTCCAAAGGGAAATGTGATTCTTACCACTGAAACATGGGACATGGGATGACATTCATTTGTATAATCAAAAGCCTGTGCGTGTTTTATGTTTGCCATACTGCTGTAGCTCCTAAAAACTGCTTGCCTTTTATACCTCTGGGATATATATATAGACTGTTCACATTATTTCCATCTAAATATTGCATTATAGTTACTGATTACTAGGGGTGTGCGAAACAGGCCATATTTGATTCGGATTTGGATTTGGCCCGATTCAAGGGACAGTAATTTGATTTGTTGATTGGATCATTGTCCTGATTTGATTTGGCCAAATCCAAATCTGAAGATTCAATTCTGATTTGGATAATCAGTGATTCGGACATAGACACAGCTTTAAATGTTTTTTCTACATACCTCAATGTACCAGGTGGCTCGTGAATGCTGAGATGGTGGGGTGGATGGAGTGTCCCACAGGTACACTGAGGGGCCTCCCATGTGCTCGGTGGTGGACCCTCCCATGCCACCCCAGCTCAATGATTGGCTGTGGGGGGGCCCCAGGTGCCCCCAAGTCCCAGGAAGCACCAGTCGCTGAGCTGGGGGGTGAGAGGGTCCCTCTTGCACTCTGTGGCGGGCCCGATAGTGGACTGGAAGTGCTTCTGGTCCACTTCTGGATCCACCGCCGAGTGCTCTGGGAACCCCCCCACATACACACACTCCCGTGGGAGGCTCTATCCACCCCAGTATTTCAGTGTTCACAAGCAACTTAGTACCTTGAGGTATGTAGAAAAAACATGTAAACTAGTCTTCTGATTCAATTGGGAGAGATTAAAGGGTCTCCTGATTCGATTGAGATTTCGAAATTCAGCTGCTGAATTGTGCCGAATCTCTGCCAAATCAAATCAGCGACTGAAGCTTCACATAGCCCTACTGATTACTGTTCATCATTTCTCAAGCCAGTGCTTGCTGATGTAATAGAAACTACCAAACTCTCCTGTCTGCTTAAGTTAATGCGTCAGATATTTGGGTGTTCTTAACTTCTTGTATGAAGGGTGTATATGAAGCTTTAGCACAACTGAATTCTTTTTTATGTCTCCTTTGAAGCTGCTTATATCCAGAATGCTATTTCTAATTATTTGGCAGGTATGCGACAAAAATGCGCTAGTTGGTTAAAAAGAGAGAGAGAGAGAGAGAAATGTTGGCCTTTTACATGACAGTTGAAGAGTGTTGGTATTTACATATATTTTGGCACCCTATCCAAGGCCATTTTGGTAGGAAAAATCTCCCAATGATTTATACCAATTATGAGTTAAGTCTTTGAATTCATGAGCATAGAAAAAGGATATTTTAGTCCTGAAGTAAAAAAAAAAACCAACCAGTTTCTAGAAGGAAGATGATTTAGATTTTGCAGAGAGAAAACTGGGTATCTACTAATCTTTTCAAAAAAGACGCACGTTTCTCTTCTGACTTCCTTTACTAATCTGCCTGATTTGTTTATTAGCATTATGAATAAAAGATTCATTTCTGGAGGCAGGATAATTGTTACAAATCCTAGAGCCTAACCCATAATTTTATATGACATAATGTCTTTAATAGACTTCTAATTTTTCCTTCAGGTTATCTAAGAAAATCTTAATCAGGTTGCTGCACTTACTGGGCTACTTCTCTGTTGAGTCTATTTTAGACTAAGACAGTGTATGGAACTCAAGTTACAGTGTATTTTTGGCATTCTAATTTGAGGGCATATAAATCAATTCAGTTTTACTTTCATTGCAGTAAATAAAGCTCCATTATGGGATGTTTGAAATGGATACTAGAGAATATTTCTTACAGAATAGTCTACCTGACAAATATACTCTCCATTTACCTATGCAGAAGACCTCCCTGAGCAGATTAAAATGTCTGTGATTTGTTTGTCTGAAATGACTCAATAACTTGTTTTGCAAGCTTGCTTTCTCTGCGGATTGATTGCAGATGGGTTGCTATGAATATTCAATAATCAACAGTGCTTGTTCAGACTGTTCACATTAAGAATCAATTATATCTATTCTATTTCTTGGTGGTCTGAGCGCAGTTCTTACAAGTCAGCAGATAACATGAAGAAACGTGGCCTTTTAGATCTCTTAGGGGAAAAAATAAGCGATAAGGCAGGATTTGTGAATTTTTGACCATTTTACATTTTTTTTCTTTTTGGGTCACACAGGCCTTACTCAAGGAATGAAAATTAGGGGACACATTGGCTGGGAGCAGAGTTACTGGTAATTTGATCCTATCGTATTCACACAAAGTAATTGTATCTGTGCATGCAGCCCTAGCTGCAAAATGTATGAGGCGCATCCTCATCTGGATGATGGCGAAGAATTTGGGGAACTATGTCACCAAGATATGTTAATCAGCAGGGTGCCATCCGTATAAACTATACCAAAAGCATTATTGCATTCAGCGCTCTGCAATTTTCTGTCATCACTAGTCATTGACACAAATTGCTTGTGCGAGTGCTGTTCTAACCACAGAGTGCAGGCAGATTCATGTCTGATTCGTTTCATTGCCTTCATTCTGCGGCTCAGCTGATAGGTTTAGGGAATACTCGGGCCTTTTCAGTATCTGCCTACCCAGTGGCTATGTATTACAAGCTTGGGTGGAAACCTGTGAGTCTCAAGCAGTGTCCAATACCATGTAACATGGACTGTTTTCTGTGCGAACATTGAAATTCATGAGCTTATCATTCTCCTTCTGAGTGCGCTTGTAAGCACAGAAGGTGAACATTAGAAAGCAAGCACAAATGAAGCACAGACTAACCAAGCAAACTATTTACATTCAAGCAAATACCCATACAAAAATGTGGGCAATTTTCGAGAGGAGTTGCTGAGGGTTTTTTCCTTGAGAAATTGCAAAGGGGCCAGTTTATAAAAGTTACAGGAAATATAATAAATGGAAATATAGTGGGGGTAAAAGTGTTGGGGAGACAGGAAGAAAATAAATAAGCAACAAAATAAAAATAAAGATAGAGAAAGCAAAGAATATTTGCACAAAGCCACTGAAAGGCAGGTTATATCCAGCTGGAAAATTCTAGGAAAAGAGGAGCAGGAGCAGGAGCTATTTTTTGGTTGCTCTTTTCCTCATCCTTTCAAAGCTACAAATTATACCTCATTTTGGAATCTCTGCTGTGATGTGAAAGGGACATTAGACACTGTTGCCTAGAATAAAGGCTCAGGTTAAAGTGGCCTCTGCCTGAACCTGTCTGACTACAGCATTTTAAGGAGTTGCAGTGAAAAGCGCTGCGGGTATTATCTAGTCTCATTTTCTCAGGCCCTTTAAAAACAGTTTTGAGAGAAACTAAATCCTATTTTAAGATTTCCATTAGAGCCCTGGGATGTCAGGAGCGAGTCATGTCTGGATTCCTTGACATTGCAGGCTTTCCATCTGGCACAGGGAGGGGGCAGAGCTCACACCTTGACTATTAGTGAACCTTCACATAATCAGCTGAGCTTTACGGATCACAGTGCATTCCACGCGCCCCAGCAAACCGAGTGCAATGCCAGATGCAGCAGCATTGATGTGGTTCCCCAACTCCCAGGTTCATATTATGATTCTTCTATAAAGGATTACAAAGTGAGACACTCAGGAACGCAGCAGTGTATTTGATGCTGGGCTGGCTAGGTATGTGTACCACTGAACGGTGGACAGGCTGCTTCCTTGGTATACTTCCTGCAACATGTATGCCGCGTTGGAGTCCCTTTCTTTCAGAAACGTATTCAAATTAGCTGATTTACTTGCATGGAACAGTACCTAATTATGCTCAGGGCATCATGTGGACTCAGATAAAGCAAAGCAATATAACCCAGTGGGTGCCTTAATGTGATGTCCAAGTCTAGCATTTGGATGCTCAAATTGGCATTTAGGTGCATAAAAGAGACATTTACATGTCGAAGCGGCAATTGGGGCATCCAGATGAAGTATTCAGTTCCCCATGTTTGAAAGCTGAACCCTGCCTATTTACTGTGTATGTTGTCATCCATTGACTCCATAGCTCAAATGCACACGGATAAAGTATGAGAGGATTCAGTCAGGGAGCCCAGGCGGTACTGTTTGTTACGCTGCCAAGCAGTGCAATTTGTGGTTATAGTCTTGAGGGGCTAGGTAAAGACAGAGGCATGCGTAAACTTGTTTTCACACAAGCATTTGAGACGCCTAAAATATGTGCTAAATGTATCTACTGGGGAATGCCTGTTCTAAAATAGAACTGGAAAATCTCATTTGCGTGGGCGTGCCTTTTTTCATGGCCTGTATTTAGCTCTTTTGAAATGTCTCTTCTACATCTGAGAAGCAGCAATATGCATATGACCCTATCCCTAGCACCCAAGAATATCATTTGCTGAGAAGAGAGCCATAGGAAGCAACAGAACAGAACCACTGGTTTCCAGGGGACGTCCTTTTCATTATGAGACGGCTAGATAAGATCAGCATTGTTAAAGACCCCTTGTTCTATCCAAACAGTAATTTCTCAGTTTTACTGCTGTCATATGAAGAGTCAGCTCTACATCAAAATACTAGTCCCCACCCACTGGTGTCATCGGTGTCATGCCAGGGTGTTATTTACAGGGCTACTACGTGATCAGAAGAAAGCATGATTAAGATTAGGAATATGTTTGTACATGAGTGAGAAAGCAATTGTGAGAGCGACAGACAGAGGCTCACCAATGGATTAACATGCTTAAATTAAATGATAAAATATGCCTGGAATAAAAAGAATGCTCACTGGGAACATATCCAAGCTCAAGCCCATATGTTACTAGCTAATAATTTCACACCTTCGCCTGCCAGAGTAATTAGACAAAAGTGAAGCACTACTGCATTTACTTTTTTTTGCCACTGATTCATAATAGTGAAGAAATTAGGGGTTATTTTGAAATCACCCCACCTTTAGAAGTCCCTGGGGAATAGCTTTTTTGGTATTCTGTAAATGATTTTACCAGCAAGCTCAAACCACATGATACTTTTTTATCAGGAAATATTTTGTTTGCTAACTATGGAATATATACTATGTAAAATGTATTTTGAGACTGAATTTAGAATTAATAGGCATGAAGGGACTGGTTGTATAGAAGTGTAACTCCATGAATGCGTCAGTCTTAATGGAATAAAACCTGCATTTTGGAGCAGAGAATCCCAAAGTCAGAGCCATCCCTTGGTGGGGGGTGTGAATCGGGGATGACTGCCCCAGGCCTCAAGCATTAGGGGGCCTGCGGAGCCAGGCAAAGTGGTCGTGGCCCCTCCCAGCCCCACTCCACACCATTGCCGTGCACTGCTTTCCAACGCTGCCGGCTTCACATCTGGCTGCTCACTGCCCCTCGCCACCCACCTGTGCTGAAGATCATGTGCCACCCAGGGTGCATGAGACAGTGCTACGGCACTGGATTTGTCCCAGGCCCTGCACCGCCCTAGGGTCGGCTCTGCTCAAAGTGTTAACTGTTTGCATAGACTCTGCTAGCAACACACCTACACCTAACCAGTGTTGTTAAACATTTAGTTTTTCTTTTTGTCCATCAGCTCAGCAGCAGCAAGGCCAAATAACGTCTTGCCTCTTATTCAGTGATTGTGGTTTAGTATTTGCCAACCATAACTCCTAGGCTTGTCTATACAGAGTCTAGAGGCACCTATACATGTGCCTGATGTCTGCTCTAATGCTTTCTAATTAGAACATGCTGAAGCAGACTCAATTAATCGAGTCTCCTGGAGCATGCTAATTAACATGCCTTAGCAGCCTTTGCATCATGTGTATTTAGCATCCCTGTGCTTCAAAATGGTGGTGGGGATGCTTTAAAGCACCCTTGCCACCATTTTAAAGTGCAGGACACTGAATACATGAGATGTTGTGGGCGCTTTAACAAGAGTGGCTCCTGGGAGCCACTCTTATTAAGGCACCCTCCCCACACCCACCCTAGAGCATGTGTAAAGACGCCCCTAGGATCAGCACCATACCTAGACTCCTGGCGGCCCCAGGAAAACTTTTAGTATCAGGCCCCCCTTCCCCAGAGACAATGATAATAATATTCAGACCACAAAAAAAAAAGTACCATTTTTGGATGCCTTTTCTGTCCGGGCCCTTCCATCCGGTTCACCCATGCCTGTGTCCAGCCCTGCCTAGGATCTAAAACAGTCTCTTATCCAAGTACTGTCCAGGCCCAAGATCCCTTAGCTTTCCTGATCAGACACTATCAGGGACATTCAATCTAGCATAGCCACTTCTTCTCATTTTCACAAACATATAGATATATCATATATGCTTTTTAAACCTGACCAACAGCAGCTCCACTATCATAATTCCTCAGTATCTCTGGAGAAAGAGACAACTACACTGAAATATGCCACACTGTATAATTAACAAATGTCTACTCAGCCCTAGATAACATTATCAGATTTGTCATCCATGACTACATGCTGATTCTTTTCCCTTGGTTTAACATCAAAAACAATTTTCCCTCCTTAAAATCAGGGGTTAAAACAAAACAGCCCTCAAGAATTTTGGAAGGGAGATAAACCTTTATGCATCAGGGTGTACCCCATCTTGTAACTAATGCAGTTAAGAAGAGAAAGATCTTGCTCTGTGGAAATTTCTTCACTTTCCTCTGACATTCTTGATGATAATGAAGATTAGAGAAATCATGAATCACTGGTCTGAACAGCTTCCCATGTTTCTAACGTCCCCTCTCCTTTTTTAGTGTAGCTTGGATACTGGTGTCTTTCAAGAAATTGAGCAACCCATGAGTTAGAGCACAATATGTGGTTACCAGAAGTCCAAAAGCCAAGAGAGTAATCCTATTCTCCAAAAGGGCTGGCATATCATTCTTCAGTATGGAAAAAAAAAGGGGCTGACACAACTCTGACCACCCAAGAACAAGGCATAATTAAAAATAAAATTAATTTTATAGATTTACCATAGATGGAAATGGCAAGACTGAATGTGCTCTTGGTAAAAGTTAGCACTTCAAACCTAATGCATAAATGCAGAAAGCAGTTCACAGAGCTGCCCCCCACTAGGGAATTTTCTGGTAGAAAATAAGTCAAAAGATGAATTGCGAATGAGACATAATGGGGAAGACCAGGAGTGGGAGCCCTGGCAGCCAAGAGCTGACATAGCTCTGTTGTGAGGTCACCCAAGGAAGGATTATGGCTGTCTGCACAAATTAATCCAACAAATCATCTATATTTTAATCCCATCTGTGATGACAAGAAGGTTTAAAATTAGCAGTTGGCTGGCAGGCTTAATTCACATTGTCCAGAAATCATCCTTAAAAGAGAAAAGAGAGAAAAAAATCTGATCAACTTATCATTGAGTCGCAGAAGCCCCAATTTACAAAGATACTAACTTTAAACCTTGCTTAAAAAAGAGCCAAAATTATGTTTATACACTTCATATTGATGTGAGAAGTCAATGGTATTTAAATACATGCTAAAAATTAAGCACGTGCCTAAATGCATTCCTAAATCCAGAGAGAGGTTGTTAGCTGTGTCAAGCTAAAGTCAGGCAGAAGGCAGGGTAGAGATACACCTTATAGACCAATTAAATCAGAGTTGCATCAGCTTTCAAGAGCCCAAGATCACTTCATCAGAAGAAAGGGTGGGTCTTCTACTGGGACAGGATAAACTGAGTAAGGAGAAGAGATGAAGAAGTAACAATTGCAAATAGAACTGTTATTTGATTATCTTGTTTGCAAACAATAAATGTCAACAGCATCCTAGACCCTTGTCAGAAGCTCCTTAGAGAATGCAAATGTACCCTTTATCTTCCTTTGCCCTTTATTAAAACAACTATATAGACATGGCTGATAAACAAGACAATTAAATGTAAATGATGTCATCTCCTGACATTCATTCACATTAATGAGCCTAGCCAATCACCCAGTGTAAACAGTAATAGCTGGAAAGCAGTAATATTCAAAATCATATTAGCAGACAACAAAGAAATAACGATGACCTTTGTTTGTAACTAATGGCTCAGCATCGGAATACTGTACATGACAATGCAGGCAACTGTCCCTATCATTTTTACTCTGATTAAATTTAAATGGGGGATGTTGATAGGCTAAGCCATAAGGAGGTGTCCACTTTGTGCTGGTGGGTGAGTGTTTTAAAAGCAAACAAGGGACTTTATCTGAAAGAGAGGCAAGAACCACAAGACTTTTTAGTCACCCGTCTCATCTCTGTTTTGCAGTCATAGCTTTGCTCTCTTACAGCTGCCATAAAAGGAGAGGTTCAATTTGGGGCTATTTCTTTGCTGCCTTATAACTATCATGGGAACTCAGAGACCGCCCCCCCCCCTTCCCCCCTGGGCATTTTTATCTCTTTAACACATTCCCACATGTGCTTCCAGGCTATTTTGATATGGAAATAAGGTACCCATTTCTCACCTTTCTCTTGCCATAAATGACTTCACTTCATAAAGCATCCTTTTCCAAGCATTTAAAATACCATACTCCACATCCAACTAGAGAGAAAGCCCTATTGGGACATAATAAAGGGGTCCTTCTCCCAGATGGCTAGTAGAAGTCAAATACATATTTAAAACTCAGCACTTCTGTCTTTACCCTAAATACACAATGTAAGAGCCAAATGGTTTTAATGGGTAAATTATAACATGAAATTTGGGGCTGGTTCTGCTCAGTTGGTCCATGAATCAATGGTTGTACAAAGTACTGGGAGATCTGGGATATAGAAGATGCACAGGATGCTGTGAATGAAACTAAGCACAAAATCTAGTTGAAAAAATTCTCTCAAAACACTTTCACAACAAAACTAAAACATTTGCAAATAAATCTCTGTTTTCACAGGAATTTTTCAGATTTTCATTTAAAAAAAATCCAAAAATAGCAAAGATATTCAAAGAAAATATAAAGAAAAAAAAGGAAAAAAAGGCATTTTTATCAAAATATTTTTAGGGGAAAGAACTATTTCCCAAACGCTCTTGCTGAGCATTTTGCTGAAGTGAAAAGACCAGGGCCAAGTACAAATGTTTAAAAGCCCCTGGTGGAAGCACTCTATTGCGCTTTAATTAAAGCGCTGTAAGTTAGAGCAGGAGTGAACCAAACAGATGTTTGTTGTTCTGTGGGTGGGGGGGAGGGGCACTGGCCAAGGCCAGCAAGCAGGGGGCACTTCACACCTCCCAGGAGGCTACCAGAGTGGATCCTCTCCCAAGCCCTATCCTTCACCAGCTGGTGACTGTCAGCAGTTGCTGGGGGAGAAGAGGGAGGGAAGGAAGCCCCAGTACCATGCAAGCTCCCCCCAGGTTTCTGGGCCAGGTCTCAGAAGGGGCTGGGCCAGATCTGTGTGGCACGGGGGTTGGGCTGCACTGGGGCAGGGGGAAACTTGGTCTCTCTCCTCCCCTCCCTGTCCCAGCCTCTTGAGAGCCACAGCTAGAAGCTGTATCACAAGACTGCTCGGCCCAAGAACTGGGGGTGGGGAGAGAGACCCCACCCCACCATGAAGATTTGGGTTGTCCCCGCCTCCCCCCCACCCCGAAACCTGACCCAGCAATCTGGGGGAGGGTTGCATGGCACGGGGACTCCCTTCCCTCACCCCCTACCTGGCTGTGCAGAGAGGAGACAGAGCCTTTTCTATCTCCTTTCTGTGACAGCCCAGGGGCAGGGCTGGGCTCATGCCCACCTGGTGGAAATGAACACTGGCCAAGGCAAGCAGGGGGCTCCTGGGATGCTGGGGGAATGCAACCTACCTTGATTTGGGATGGGAGGTGCTACAGATATTTGATAAAGTGCTGTAACCTAAAGCACTTTAGTCTGATACTACATCCATCCAGGGTCAACTTAGAGCAGGATCTTCCATTTTTGAAGCACTTTATGTGCTGTGAACATCTGTTCTGTTACAACTCTATGGGCATAGGAGCAGACTTGATTAACTAAGTCTGCTGGAGCATGGCAAACACTATGCTCCAGCATGCTCCTGCATCTTGTGTATCAACATCCCTTTGCTTAAAACTGGTGGTGGGGGTGCTTGAACTAAAGCTCATCGAATAAACTTTAGTTCAAGTGCCCCCGCTGCCATTTTTAAACATGGGGATGCTGATGCAGGAAACACAGCAGCAATTTAATTAGCATGGCTCTTGGAACTGCTCTAATTAAAGTGCCGCCTGCCCACCCCTAAAAAAGTGCCCTAAAGTGCTTTCTTCATGCTTAACGTGCAATAAGTGTACCAGCTATATCTAGTCCAGATGTACATATGGTATAAAGGACTATGTAGCCAAGGAAGCAGGGAAGCTACAATAACTTACCTCAGCTGAGGATCTCACCCAATGGAAGTGAGAGTCCTCAGGCCTCGGGGCCTGGACCCTGCGAGTGTCATTTGAACCTCTGAGGGGCTCTCAGTGAAAAAGCTGCTTCCTTGCTCCTGTGGCCATCAGGTAATTCTTCTTCCCTAGACTGCCCGTTGAGCTTCACATGGAACACATTGGCAGCTGCTGCAAATTATTTTGAAGTGGAACAGCCTCTGATTGCCTATGTCGCAAGTGTTTCCCATCACCATCTGGCCTTGGTGTGTAAACCCCAAGATAAAGCTCATTTGTTCTTAAAGCAGACTAGTTGGCTCTGGCATACATTGACAGCAAACAGGAAACGGTGACTGCATTCTGCACATGTGAAACAGAAGTGGCCCATGGAGCTTTCTATCTGATATATCGTAGTTAGAGCCCAAGCCTGAGTTTGGGAGGCCAATCTGCTCTGCCTCAGACTTCCTATCTGTTCTTAGGCATGTCATTTAGTCTCTGTGCCTCAGTTCCCCATCTATAAAATGGGGTTAATACTCTATCCCTATCTCATTGGCATGTTGTGAGGATAAATATATATTAAAAAGTATCATTAAGTCAGTTAAGTATCTAATGCACATAGACAGATTGCTCATGATTGCTTCCTCTCTCTGGGAAGGAGTGGGCCCATCTTTATGTGACAAGGAAAAGAAGGAGCCTGTGTTTACAGTGCAAAGAACCCTCTCTTCTTAAAGAAGGCATTCACTACAGCATTCACGGATAACAGGAAAATGTCAAGACATTCTCTCTCTCCTCCTTTAACTGTCTCCTCTGCTTTTTCTCTTTCCTCTAATTTAGATTCCTTCCATCCTTTTGCTAACCCTCTTTACATGCCTTCTCTTTC
>NW_005841891.1:3431080-3434564 GCF_000455745.1 Alligator sinensis
CTATCCATATTGCCTCGCAGGCACCTCTTATAAGGAATAATAGAATAATGTGTATTCAAACGTCCTTCTCCCCATCTCCTGCCTTTGGGGCTTAGTCAATCCCTGCTTTAGACCCACCACTGCTGTCTGCTGATGATCACCCTTCTAGGCTCCCTTTGCCAGGGGTATCATTGCTGTATTAATTAAATATGCTAATAGAAAAAACAGACTTTGCAATGAAAATTAAAATGCTCATTTGATTTAGGAAGGCCTTGTACTTGGCCATGAGTGTTCCCTGTCACCTCTGACTGCCATGCTGAGAGTGTACCCCTGGCATGCCTAGCTAAATCCTGCCATAAGTCTAGCCCATCTTGGCATCTACCTTAGGCTGAGTAGACCTGAATGGACCAAAGCCATTGGAAGTCTCACAGGAGCACAGAACGCCTCCTTCACTCTGCAGAGAGTAATGGGAGGAGGTGGAAAGATCATGCTCCCAGGTAAAGCAGGTCCCTAAATGTTTGACTTACAGCAAATGGAGCAGCCTTGGAGTTACTATATTCCTCTCTCCTCTCCCCTGGGGAGGATGGGGAAAAAGTGTGTTTGCAGTTTGCTAATCTGGCCACCCACCTTCTGACCTATGCTGCACACAAATGATCTGGTTGTGACAAGGCTGTTCAGAAGAATGGGCTGGAGCAGTGCCAGAAAGGGGCACTTCAAAAGCCTGAGTGTGGATTCCAGGGCAAGAACATGCCCTTCTGGGCTACTCAGGAATAAGACAGACCTGTTGTTAGGTGGTTGGAGCATGACTGAGCTAGGCTCCCACATAGAAGTTGTCCTCCTCTCTCCTTGGGCTCCTGACCAAATAGTAATGCGCACAAGGACAGTGCCCTCCTGGGCTATTTGGGACCCAGGCTATCAGAAGGAGGCTGGGAAGGAAGTGGGGACATGGCTCTGTCTCATGATGAGTTCCGCCTGAAAGAATGGAGTGTCCCCAAGAACCAATCTTTCTCAGAGCCTTACTCTGGGTTAGATGCGTCTCTACACTATATCCACTTTGGGCTAGTAGAGACATGCAATCTAACTCTACAGTAGGGCTGTGCGAAGCTTTGGGTGCTGATTCGATTCGGAGGAGATTCAGCCCGATTTGGTGGCTGAATCTCCAAATCCGAATGAAATCAGGGGAACAATTAAAAGGTCTGAATTGATTTGAAGCTCTCTGAATTGATTCAGAAAAGATTCAGAGAGCTTTGGTGATTTGGGCAGTCCCTACTCGCTGCAGCAGGAAGCTGGACCTGGACTCCAAGCTGGTAAGTGGCGGGCAGGGGAGGGGACCACGGGGGGACCCCTATCAGGCCCCATCCCCTGCCTGCTCTCCCAGCCCTCCTGAGCACCTCCCGACCCCCACCCGCTCTCTCAGCCCCCCCATGGCTGCCCTGCCCGGCCCCACCTCCCAGCCCTTTAAAAAAGAGCCTGGTCTGACCAGCTGCTGCCGGTTGGGGTGGTGGGGGGGGGACCTTCCCCGCTGCTCCCCACTGCCCCACACCATGTGGTGGGGGCTCTGCCATGAGCCCTGAATTGGTGAATCGAGGCTTTTTTTCTTTTTTTAAAGGGCCAGAGCTGGAGCAGGCAGGCAGCCATGGGGGGCTGGGAGAGCAGGTGGGGATTGGGGGGCTCGTGGCAGAGCACCCCATGTGGTGTGGGGCAGCGGGAATTACCCCCCCCACTCGGCAGCAGCGGGCTTTTTTTTTCCAAGCTCTGGGACCTGGAGCAGGTGAGGCAGTCATTGCCGGGATGGGAGGGCGGGCAGGGGATGGGGCCTGTGTGATCCGGAGATTCGGCTGATTTGGCAGTAGCCAAATCTCCGAATCAGATTCAGCCAAATCAATTCAGAACAGTGATTTGAATCACCAAATCGAATCACTGGCCCCCGAATCAGCTGAATCTGAATCCAAAGTGAATACTAGCCGCTTTGCATAGGCCTACTCTATAGGCATGTCTATACCACCTTGGTGCTGCCAGAGGGAACATGTGTCCATTTCCTATGTGCGACACTCCAAAGACATGTAATGAAGCTTAATACAACATTATTCTAAGGGTTGCATCCATTTTGGGGAGCAGCATGCAGGGAGCAGGCAGGGCATGCCTCCTAGTAGCAGTTCCTCCTAGCACAGTGTAAAGATGTAGCTGCCCTCACTAACTTGCAAGGTCATGCAGGTCAGAGTCAAGGTCAGAGCTAACACTTTCTATAAATTATACATGCACACATAAACACTCACCCCCCCCCAACTCATATACATTATCTTTAATATATATTGTATATATTTCTGCTGGCATGCGTACTGTATGTAGGCAGAAAAAAAAGGAGGCAATTTCTGCAGAAGCTAAGAGAGTTGGTTATCCTTTAAAAATCCCTTCATATTCCTCTAGCACACAGAGCAGCACATCACGTCCTGTATGCCTACATTATATGCATTCATCATTATGAAAGAAAACACACTTTCAAGGCCTGATTCACCTCTCACAAAAACTAATTTTACACCCATGCAACCACAGCTTTAAGCTGTATGTTATTCCAGATTTACACAGATTTAAAGCAGAAGGAAAGTGAGGCTCCACATTTTCATGAAGATGAACAGTGGATAAACATGAAGCCTGGAGCTGGCACTAAAGCCTTTTCATCTCCAGAATAATCCCCTGTAAGAAACCCAGATCCCTAGTTAGAGTTTGCAGTAGTTTCCTTCTAACCGCTGATCTGCTTCATCATTTTACAGCAAGTAAATTTTCTTCTCAGTGGGTGAACTGCATGACAAACCATAGGCAAACTTCTGAAAAACTGCAAACACTTACACTTTACTGCAAATGTAACCATAACAATTCAAAGTACTAATTTTCTACCTCATATAATATGTGTAAGTATGCCTTGGCAACACTCACGGGGAACATAATTTAACAGCGCCTCTATCTTCCTTACCTCGAGCAGGGATATTTCTGTCACATACTTAACAGAAGGCCTGCTGTTTGAGGTTTCTATGTGCTTAACTTCAGTGTTGTTTTTTTCCCCGGAAGATCTTGAGGGGGTATTTGTTATTTCCTTAACCCTTCCTTAGACGGGTGACAGCTTTGCTCTGTTGATGGAAATGTAGTATCTTGCTTCTTAATCTTTCTATGGATAATAAAAAGAAAAGAAATGAGAATATGTGAGCTAGAAGCCTCAGAGGGAGCAGTTCAGAAAAATGAGTGCTGATCACGAGAGAGGAGAAATCAGCTGTCTGCTGCATTGCTTCTCTCTGGTAGGGGCTACACCAGTGGTCTCACACAATGGATGAATGGTTTATGAAATAACACAAGATAGTTGTTGTATCTGAAATACAATAATGTATAAGGCTAAAGCCACACATATTGTAAGAGGCCACCTCTTCCCTGAAGATTTTATGATTCATAGATGTTAGGGTCGGAAGGGACCTCAATAGATCATCGAGTCAAACCCCCTGCATAGACAGGAAAG
>NW_005841891.1:3436518-3438110 GCF_000455745.1 Alligator sinensis
ATAGGAACCTGCGTGAACGGTGGGACTTTGCTGTCTGCGTCTCCCAGCAGATGTCTGGGTAGTTTAGGTCCCCCATGACTACCGCCTCCTTAGTTTTTATGGTCTCCAAGAGCTGCCTCAGGAGCCCCAAATCTAGCTCTTCCCCTTGGTGTGGGGGTCTGTAGCAGACCCCTACCACCAAATCCCTTTCTCCTTGACCCCCATGTAACCTAACCCACAATCCTTCTACTTTCTCCTCCTTTGATTCCGTCTTGATAAGGGTCGATGTATATTGCTCATTGACATAGAGCACAACCCCTCCCCCTTTCTTCCCAACCCTGTCCTTTCTGTACAGTTTATAACCCTCAATATATACCGCCCAGTCGTGGGAAGAATCCCACCAGGTTTCTGTTAGCCCTGCTAAGTCGTAGGTGTTTTCTGCAAGCAGGAGTGCTAGTTCATCCTGCTTGCTTCCCATGCTCCTAGCATTAGTATATAGGCACTTGAGCCCTGTGACTGGCGCCTTTGCTGCCCCCCAGCTCTGATTCCCAAAGGGCCCCTTATTGCTTACTTATGATATACAGAGAAGACACCCCAAAAAGGTAGGAAGTATTTTTAATCTCATTTACAGTTGAGTAAGGGGGATCATGTGATTGAGGGACATCTATACCACTTCTATAGTGCTCACAGAAGAGCTGCTCTCAGGTATACCCTGCCTGCTGGTTTCTGCTTCACAAGCATTAGTCCCAGAAATGAGACAATGAAACACCTTGAAGATGTCTCCCTGCTACTACTCTGGAAACAGATCTCAAAGTGGTGGCCTGGGGCAACCTCAGTGTGATTTCACCTCCTCATTTTCACAGCTGGCATTTTTTAGTGTGAACAGGCGAGACCAGACATGCGTGAGAGTGATCCTTCCAGCAGTGTGGTAGAAGTGTTATAGACTTATTTAAAGAGACTTTCCCAAAGGAGAGTTTCACAGACCTAGAACTCAAACCCAGACCTCGTGGGTTCTCTGGTTCTGCGTCGACCACACCACCAGCATTCCTCTTTCCATATTTCTTGTGTGTCCTTTATCTCATGGTTTTTTTTATAATTGAAAATAGTAATATTTTGGACAGGGTGGTGGTAGGTCTGGAAACAGCATTGCAAGGCAAAAGGTTGGTGGAGAGAGGAGTTAAGGCTCTCTGCTTCACAGCAGGGCTGGCCACGCCTCTCTGCTCCCTGGCTAGAGCTCCAGCAGGTACAGCAGGGTCTGCCTGGCTTCCTCCTGCTCCTCCCCCCCTGCTCCTGCTCAAATAAGGATTCCCCACCGCTTCCCACAGCACAGACCATAGCCAGCACGTGGTATGCTAGCTAATGCTGAGAGATGTCTGTGTAAAGCAGACAGGGCACAGGCAGACAGGACCGTGTCTGCTTAGGGCTTTTTGGAGCTAATGAACAGGTCAGCTGGTAATATTTCTCTGTTCCTTCCTTGGAAAAAGTTGCTTAAGAAAAGCTTGAACTAATGAGAGAGACTTTTGTTTTCTTCATGCGGTGCTAAATGCTGTGTTACTCCTTGTGTAACTCCCAGCTGTGTAAGTAAATGCTGTGTAACTCCCTGCTGGCTCTCT
>NW_005841891.1:3438141-3450653 GCF_000455745.1 Alligator sinensis
GGGGGGTGGGGGGGGGGGGGGGGGGGGGGAGGGGAGAACCCCTCCCTAATCAGAGCATCCTCCTGAGGCCTAGCCATGCCCCCCTCAGCTCAGCACTAGGTCTGCGCCCCCTGTACAAAGCACAGAGAGTGTTAAGCTGCCGGAGAATGGAATCCAAAACTACTTACATGATGAACAGAGAGCTGCCCAAACTAGAAATGCTGAGCACAGGGGTGTGTCTTAACTTTGCCCCTTTTGGGGTTTAGGCACTTGAATCTAGGCTGTAAGGAGATGTCTGTTTTCACTTAGGACTGGTAACCTTGAACTCTGACCTGGAGTTAGGAGTATAAGCCCTTTCTTTAAAAAAATAGAGCCAAAGTCATGGCTTTCTTTTGAAACAGAGGGAGAGGAGTTAGTGTTTCCTTGTTAGACACTAGCCTGATGGGTAGGGCACTTGCCTATGAAGTGAGAGAACTGGGTTCAGTTTGTTCCTTAATCTAAGGGGGGTCCAAAGCCCATCTCTGTCCTCCCTGGAGAGTGCCCTGACCATCCAGCTACAGGTTAAGTTGGGATAGGGGCACTCCTTGTTTTTCTTGTTCTACTGCATAGAAAAGAATTAAAGATTCACTGGGGAGAAAAAGTGCACCTAGATCTATAGCCTAATGGTGAGAACACTTGCCTGGGGCTTTTTTCAATAGCTTTACTGCAAAAATTATACATTTTGAATCTTGCAGTATGCACAAGAGCAGAACTTGATTGGTGAAACCTCAAGTGCCTGTAAGGTAAGTCAGAGGCTTAAGAGTGGCACATTTGGACTTACGCATCTAAATGCTACCCAGTCCCAATACAGACTCCTAAATCCCTTCATTTATGTGGGCCATCACATCTCTGTGCCTCAGTTCTCTGTATATAAGATGAGGATAACAATATGGCCCTGCCTCAGAGAAGGGCTGCAATGATAAGAGCGCTCAGTATTGTGAGGTGCTCAGATGCTGCACTCAAGCTGAGGCCGCGCACATGCAGTACTTAAGCTGGCTTGTATTCCAAATGCTTGAATGGTTTTGAAGTTTTACCTATAAGGCTGTTGTGGTGCACATGCTAGCATGCAGTAATCCATGTGTTAAATGTGATCCCCATCAAGGCAAACCAGGCCTCTGGGAATCAGAGGTTAACAGGATTTCAAATCTGAACAGGTATGTTTGTAGCTTTGGGTGTTAACATACAACTTCTCAGTCACCAGCTTTACTGCCTATCACAGCTGCATGGACTTCACACTTGTCAGCACAAAGAGAGCTTAAAACACAACTTTCCCCTAGCCAAAGCTCCTAATGTGGGAGCTATTGGAGTATTATTACAAGCTTAGTCAAAGGACAATTTGTAAAGGGCATTCGTTATACACAGAATAATATATGTAGGTATTATCCCCATTAATCACAATCATAATCCTTTCTACATTCATCAGTGTACTCACTCCAGCATACAGTTCTGCTTTATTTATGTCTTTGGCAAACTTCCACTGTTTTCAGGGCATTATACTTAACTACTTAACTATTAATATGCTCATAGCCCTACATTGTTTACCTGATTTAGAGCTGGACAGGGAGAGGAAAATTCCCTGATCCCCTTCCCCCCCCCAAGAAAATTTCAGATTTTTTTTGTTTTAAATTTCCATCTCAAATCAGGATCCACCTCTGGCAGTGAGGTGAGTGGTGGCAGCACCAGGCGAGAGGTATCAAAGAGCCATGGGGGTTAATGCAACCCTTGCTTGGTGTGCTGCCACTGAAAAATGTCCTCAATGGGGCTTCATACCCCAGAATTTGGTTTTGGACCCTGCCAGGAGCCTGCCCACCAGATGAAACAGCTCTGCCCAGGGGTTGTATAGTAAATGCACTTAACGTAGATGGTTAAGAAACACTGCATTTTGATATCAACCTTATAATCCTGTTTTTTCATCAATTGGTGTAAATTTGAAAATGAAACCATTTTGAATTGGGAAAAAAATGACTTGAATGTGAATGGACATGTTTAGGTTTTGAAAATGTCCAAAAGAGACATTTCTAAAGTACTGGGGTGGGGAGCAGAGGAGAAAGTTCATCACACAGATTCATTCTTGATAAAAGTCTTAGTTTTCATGAAATGGAGCCTGACTAGGGCTAGCCCGAGGCCATTCTTGCAAGTCTGGTCTTGCCCGCATGAATACATTTTGAAACTTTCACCATGAAAAGACCTTCGACTAGTTTGACACCAATGCAGAGAAAGACGGGAAATAAATCAATCCCCTAAAACATATTAATCAGATGTATAGCTCTGCATTTGGGTTAGGAAACTGAAAAGGATGCCAAGGAAGGCCAAGAGAAAGCTTATTCACTGCTGACTAATATTTTAAAAATATATTCATCTCACCAAAATGAATTCCTTACTTGTGCATCTGATACAAGAAACAGCATTACAGCTACCATTCAATAGTAACTTGGAGGAATCCTTTCAGGAATCTTTGACTCAGTTGCAACTTGGGCGTTAGTCATACAGTAGATGAGATGCAGACTAGAAAATAACTGTGCTACTATGAAAAATTAGACATAAAACAAACTGTCCCTATAGGCTGGTATCAATACCTCAGCACATTTTTGCCGTAAAAGTTAGGTGTAACCACAGCAAAGCAGTTTGTGGGGACATGAGGCTGGAACTGAATTTATAATGCAAAGAAGAGGAAGGAACGAATTTGGTCAAATTATTATGAAGGCAACAGCAGCAGATGGAGGATATTTTAAAAAGGAGAACATTAGTATTGACAGGAGAGTAGAGAGAGAGCAGCTTTCTGGTGAGCTGCTTTTTGGGTACCAATCGTGTTGCTGTCCTCACATGAGCGAAATAAAATGGGATCTAACTCCTATCAATGGTGGCCTACACATAGTATAGTTGGTTTACCTCACTAGAACGCTGATTACTCTATAATCACTTTTTAATGTAGTTTGGGGGATACAGTATATGTATCATTTCCTTTATTACAGCTGAGTCTTTCAATCATCACGATACAAAGAAAATCCATTGTTTTGAACAGATGCACTCCTTTATTTGCTAACATGTTCCTGGCTGACACTAATTTGCCAAAGCAAAATTTAGCATCCATCTTCAAAATGCAGTTCACTAATGCCATTCCAAAAACCGATGGGCATGCAATAAACAGCATCCAACAACCTGTAATAAAGCAGTTTTACTACAGATGTTCATTATGCACACAACTCTATGCAGCTTCCTGTGTATTTTGGAGGAAGGCTTGAAATTAATTTGAAAAAGCAGTAATTAAAATTAAAGCTATGCCTCAAATAAAATACAGTTACATCAGGGCCACAGACATGTCATATCCCTGTGAGTGATTTTTTTCAAAGCAGCGATGATTAATTTTGTTATGGAGTATGGTACTGTGTTTGAGGTGAGCCTGTGTTACAGCAGACTTCTAAGCCGTGAGAAGCAGACATTTAGGGTTCAGAGATTCAGTACATATCTGATTAGCATCTCAGAACATAGATATTTCTTTACTCGTTAAACTGTTAGATGCAATTGAGTCTGCAAATTTGAGTGGAAGTCAATTTATGTATTCACACATCATCTAATCTACATACATCTGTCTAATCCATCTACTGATAATTTATGCTACTCATTGCCATGAAAGAGGTCTTTGTTTTGTTTTGTTTTGTTTTTGGTGGGTTTTTTATTTTTTATTTTTTTGAGTTTTCCAATGATTCCTGAGAATTTGGAAAGACCACAAGATTGCCCTTTCTACTCGAAATCCTAGGGAATCCATAATTGCATTAAAGGCTAAACAGAATTCTTTAAGTTAATAATTTCTTTTTTTCTAAACTTAAGGAAGTTTTCCTTTGATTCCAATTTTAGGCAAAATTTCAAGAATGCTCTTATTTTAACTGCTTGGGGCAATTCTCTACTTCTAATTTAGTGCAGGTTCCAGAGTAATTAAATTGCAGTTAGTGATATTGCTTTCCCATCATAATTATGGTGTTTCTCCAGTGCTGGCTCTTGGTTACTCATCAAGTGGTCTTCTCTTTGATTCCTATTGCATGTTCTTTGTTAACATTTGTGAACAGATCATAACCTACCTAGATTGCCCTACCATCCGTAATTAATCCTTATGCATCCAAATTAGAAATGGATCTGGACAAAACCTTTCATTCAAAAAATACTGAATTCTGGCAAAGTTATGATCCAAATACTATCTTTGCAGGTGTGGCTAACTTTTGGAGCAGACTGACAAGAGAGTGTGGAATCACACTCATCATTCACACAGGGTTGGGGTGAAGGAATGACAGAGAAGAGCAACATAAAATTCCTCTCTGGGCGCTTGTGCACCTGACACCATTTCCATGTACATTTGACAAAAATGTCACTTTGCGTGGCTTAATGGCATCACACATTACATGTGCAGGATTTTGGGAGGGTTTAAAATGAGTTTGCATCATTGCAAACTAAACTACATCCTAATGTAGTTTAGTTTGTAACAATGCACTGCAGCTATTAGTCAGCTCACCCCCCCCAGGAGCAGGAGAGGCAGGCAGGCTCTACAGGAAAAAAGGATCAGGCCGCTTGCCACTTCTACCTTTAGCAGGCATGTGCTGAAGGCAGAAGTGGTGGGGGGCCTGATCCTTCTTTTTTCTTCCAGTGGGCTGTTAGTGGGCCAGTGCTGCCCCACCTCGGGCTTGGGGAAGAGTTGGATTGGGAAGAGTTGGATCAGCTCAAGGGCTGCTTGGCCCACTTTGCCCACCAGCAGCTCACCCCCCAGATGCAGGCAGACTCCTCCAAAAAACAGGATTAGGTCCCTTACCATAAACCCCTAAATTGAAATGGTGGGTTTCAATTAAAAACCCACCATTTCAATTTAGGGGACATAGAATGCAGCCCTAAGGACTAAACCCCCATCACGTGTACAAGCACCCTCTTTTTCCAGCAGCCAAGAGGGATGAAGAAGCAAGGAGAAGGGATAGTGTTAGAGCTGAAGATAACCACAAAATAGCCGTGGCATGACTTCCCAACTTTGCTTATTAGGTCTGTAGCCAGATGTGCCATCACTTGACGATGATGTCAACCTCTGTTGCAATATCAGATGCTCAGCGTGACTAATCCATTTGTAGCTCTGACTCCATCTCCTGACCTAGGCAGTCTTTACATCTCCAATGCTGAGTGTCAAAACAAGAGGGAAAAGAAATTGAAGGGACCTATACCTAATATTTATTTGTGAAAACTAACAAGCTTGCTACCAAATAATATGCAGATTTGCTTATAAGTGGCTAACTACATTTGGAAATATGAACTGAATCAGATGAAATAGCCTACTGAACATGTAAAAAGAGAAACAATATACACAATTAAACGTCTTTAAAATAGAAAAAGCTAGTCTTGGAGTATCACCAGTCCCCCACAGAGCAGTTTGGCTTCTAAAATGACCTTGTTTCTGAAACCTGTCTACGCACCCTCAACTCATAAAGGCAACTTAATAAACCTCCCAGACCTGAAATGAATGTTTTGATGACACTATGAATACAGTATATGCTAAAGATCTTCCATTCCATTTTCTATAACCATAAACAGATACGCTTTAATGGTCTGATGCCTTTACCTTAAAAAATTCCAATTTAGTTCCCTAGAGCTATAATAATAAAAACTGCTGACATTCTGATTTTATTTTTCAGAGTAAGAACAACCTGTCTTATAAAGGCTTTTCTATATTTGTGGTCTGGCAAGATGAAGATAGGTCTCAGAATTCAGCATTTTTCTTAGCAAGGTAGTATGTTTCTTCATCTGAAAGGAGTAGGTTAAGTACTTTTAATTTTGGCAAAGATGAGAGTAAGTCTTTCAACACAGAGAACTTTGCATCAGTATTTCTACCATTTCTAGTATGAAGAGAGAAGCCAACCATTCCACTGAGGCATACACATTGGAAGGAAGAGGATTTTCTTCCATGTGGAGAATACATGAATGAGTATGATCGTTTCCTTATTTTAAACATCCTAAGTTTCATACCTGAAGCAACAAGCACTAAAAAATTTAATCCTTTTAGGTCTAGACTTTACAGGACATGAAAGAGGGAAGCAAAAGAGTGGAAAGATATGCGTGCACACAAGGAAAAAAATTCAATGCTGCAGAAAGTATATCCCTCTATTGTAGCATGCCTTAAAAGGTCTTACATATTTTAACTCATATCTGAAATCGCAATACAGAATTAGATGTGGACTCGGCATTTTGCTGCCTGTTACAGTAAGTGTTGACATTGTATTGAAAGCACAGCCATGGTGTAGAAAAAATACTTCTTATATTGATCTGACAGAATTCAATCTTTAGATATCTCTAGCAACCAGCATGGGGTTATTTCACTATGTGTGCAAACCATATTCTAATAGTTTTCACCAGGAATGATCATGGCAATCTTTTGTAGCCCCGCATTTTCTATTTCTGCTATTTATGTTTTGTGGTTGTTTGCTCAAGACTGTTTAGAAGGAAAATCCATCCTTTGAAGATTTAAGTCTTTGTATGGAAAGCTGCAAGCTCACTCTATTTTTTGGAATGGTTTTTGTCATGTGCAGTTATAACTGGCACTTTGGGCACTTTAACTGCCCAAAGTGTCAGTTGCTCTTTTTTCTTTATATCTGTGACACATTATTGTCAATATTCTTTATATATATAGGTTCTGTGCTGCAGAGGAATAGTGTTAAGGCTGCAGAAAAAGCAGTTTGTGATCCTTCCACTGACCAGAATTAGACTTAGTTTACATTTCTTTTAATCAATATACTGAAGGGATGTCAAACCCATAAAGCACCTCAGGCCAGCTCTGGACTGCAGGACTTCTTGTGGGCCGAACACAGATGTGGTGGCAATGGGGTCAGTGGCAGCAACAGTGGATCAAGCAGCAATGGTGGCTGCGGGGGTTAATGCAGTCATTGTTCAACACATGGCCCCAACAGGGCTCTATGGCATGGATTTTGGTAGCAGGCCCTGGCCCCATTCTCTCTGCCCCCAAATTCCCATCCCTTCTTGGAGCCCTGAGGGCTGGATCCAGGCTGTGGGCTGTACATTTGACATCTGTGATTATACCCCATTGTATAATACTAGACTACAATGTTGTATTGAGCACTAGTCAAAAAACAAAAATCAAACCAACCAACAAAAAAACACTGTAGGGCTAAACTTTTTATCCCTCCCCCCCCCAATATTACATCTGTGATTCCTAGATTCAAATACCTTTTGGAAAGGTAAGAGGGAAAAGGATTAAGAATCAATTAGTGAGAGACTATGCTTGGCAGAGATATTTATAGTGAACTGATCTTCTGGGCCATTAAGTCTAGTCACCTGTTATTGCAGGCAACCTCTTCCTATAGTTCCTTTGCAAACTAGTCAAGAGTTTTTGAACTTCAGTTTTTCTGAGCAACGAATTTTCCACAAAAAATGCATCACATTCTCAATCGACTCAATAAAATGAACTTTGATTGCTAAGGTCCATGGGGAGCATGTTAGACTTACAAACATGTCAACAGCAGCTTCACCTTAGTGCATTAGAAAGATCCCCCTAAAGTACAATTCTGAGCAAACCAAGCTCTTCAACTAGTGTGAGTACCTCAGGCCTGAAGATCAATTTTGTACTCCCTTAGCACCACCTACCATAAATTCTGGTTAATTAACCCTTTCTCCCAACCCAAAATGGACATTTAGAGTTGTCAGAAAGCTTTGTGCTTTTTTCTTTCTCCAAAAAAAGAAATCCCCAACAATACAGTATGTGCCTCACCTTCTCAATCCCTCCTTCTGCTGTAAAAATATTGAAATGTCTCCAGATAAGGGAAGTCAGAAGGAGGACCCAAACTTGCAGCTGAATTTTAGTTTCCTGTCTCTCCAAGTACTTTTATAACTCCCATTACAGTATCTCAGCATCCCACAATACTTAATGAATTGTATCCTCACAGAGCTCCTGTGAGATAGGGAATAGGAAAATTCTCCATGGGAACTGAGGCAGGAGATGAAATGACTTGTTCCAAGTAACACAAGAAAGCTGGAATAGGAATTGAGCCTAGGGCTTAAGCTTTAGTCCAGGGCTTTGTGTAAGAGGGCTCATGAAACAATCTAATGTAATAAAAGGCTTAGTCTATCTGTCTGTGTATCTGTCTGCCTGTCCATAACACTTTTGGGCAACTGCACATGCACTGCCGAGAGGGTGGGCAGCAATTGGCTGGGTGGCTCGGGCTGTGTGGGCCCAAAGTTGCCCCGCTGCCAGGGTAGTTTGTGGTTGCAGGGAACATGCCCCAGCTGCTGAAGCAGTGGGACTGCCCCACGCCTCCCTGCCTGAAGTGGCTGTGGCTCCTTAACCCCCCTGCCCACCTCCACCTCCTCCCCCAAGGGCAAAGGAGATCATGGTGATTGTGCCCCACCCCACTGCCTGGCCCCAACAGCCCCCAGAACAGCCAGTAGGGAGAGGGAGGTAGCAGGCAGGGAGGGAGGGAGGGAGAAGAGGGGAAGCAGATGGATGTATGGGGGAGGAGCATGGGGCCAGATATAGAGGCGGGTGTGAGCCTGGACCCTGAGCAGTCAGGGGGTGTGGCAGGGCCCGCAGCTGTACCCCGAGTGCAAGCGGGGGGGGGGGAGCGGAGCTGGACCCTGAGCGGCGGGGTCAGGGGGAGCGGGACCAGACCCTGAGTGGTGACAGGAGTGGGGAGCAGTTGGACCTTGAGTGCCAATGGGGGGGGCACCCCAAGCACTGATGGGGGGGAAGCAGGGCTGGAGCCTGAGTGGAGGTGGTGGAGCAGGGCCAGACCCCAAGGGGCGATGGGAGGGCATGGCCAGACCCCAAGCAATGACAGAAGTGGGGGCAGTGGGGCCAGACCCTGGGCAGGGGGGCAGCTGGATCCTAAGCAATGATAGGGGGAGCAGGGCTTGACCCTGAGCAGTATGGAGGGGAGTGAGGCTGGATCCTGAGCAGCGGCAGGGGGGGGAGCAGGGCTGGACCCTGAGTGGGGGGGGTGGCAGCAAGGGTGGGGAGTGGGGCCAGACGCTGAGTGGCGATGGGCAGGGGGAGGCACGACTGGATCCCGAGCAGCACCAGGAAGGGTGGGTGGCTGGACCTCGAGCAGTGGGGAGTTGGGGCCAGACAGGGAGCAGTGGGGGGCAGGCTAGGATGTGGGGGTGGTGGATGGAGGGTGCGGTGTTGGATGCGGGGCTCCGTCCCCCCACCCTCCCCAATCATTCTTATTCAGTAATTTGCTAGTACTAATATAAATGCCATGTTTAACCCTTTCTTTCATAAACATTCCTCTTGGTTCTCTATGTGCTCTATCACAAACACAAGGGTTGCTGGGCAGGCAACACACTGTATTTACTCAAATCCAAGATGAGTTTTTTTTCCACCCCATTAGGGAAGGAGGGTAGGGCGGAAGCCTCATCTTGGATACCAGCCCAAAGCAGGCCATGGCTTAGCTCTGGCCCTGGATTGAGGCCGAAGCCAGAGATGAGCTATTGCCCTGGGCTGGAATGGCTCATTTTGTGGAGGGGGCACACAGCTAGGGGTTGTGCAAGGGACAGGCAAGTAGGGGACAAATACAGGTACTGGGGGACAGGAGGCAGAGGAGTAAGGGACTGGGGTCTGGTCCCTTGTCCCCCACCACTGCTTTCTTTACCACAGCAGTGATGTGGGGACAAATTTAAGATGACCTTTACTAACTAGATTCTATACATGGACAGTTATAACAAATTTGTAATTTTCCATGTATAGAATCTAATTGTTGGGGGGGTCATCTTAAACTCAAAGTCATCTTGGATTCTGGTAAATATGGGAGATCACTGGTCCTCTTTAGTAAAAGAATATTTGCTCTTAAATTATGTGTCATTATGAAGGTCTAGGAATGTGTATTTTCAAAAGCCCTGCTTTTGTAGCAATTCATTTCACCATGGGAGTTGCAGTAGCAATTAATTATCTTTTGTTAGTTAGATAGGAAAATAAATAACCAGTATTAAGAGGGTGTGAGAAGTAGATTAGGATCAGAGATGCAGGAAATGTATTTTACCAAATTTGGGTCGGCTGAAACTCTGTGGGAACAAAAGTGATTGTATTCTTTGTTTGTCTGGGAGGAAAACAATCATAGTAGCAAGGGTGATTCTGCTGATGAAGACATTTGGAATAGCAATCAAGTTCCTTCACATTTCAAGGAAACATCTGTTTTTAGCTAGTTGTGCCTACATTTGCCATGGGTTCTGCCCTTCTTCATATCCTCATTTCTATGATTAGGTATTATTTGCATACAAAACCTACAGTTCTTTGTTTTCTTTTTTTCCCTTGCTCCTGCTGTGAATGCCACTGAGGTCACAGTCCTTTACACCTGTGATGTAACAGTTTGTTGCTATGAAAACAATTATTGCATCATCCTCAGAGGGCTGTGGTTTCAAGTCAGGAATAAGCCATGCAAACTATTAGCTTTTAAGTCAAAGAAGGGCTTATTTTTCATGCTCATGTCTCTCACGAAGGGGAACAAATCAACCACACAATAACTTTCTTCAACATTGCATCAAGTGACAGCAGCACATTAAGAGTTTGACATTATGAAGATAGTCATCAGCATCTATGCTTCAGGACTCTCTTAAAGTCCCACTCCTTGTGAGAGGCTCACAATATATTAGTTTATAATTAAAATAGAAATCAAAGCTTGTATTTCTACCCCTAGATGTCATGCTGTGCTTCTCAGTGTCTGTCTCAGGTTATGTGCCCTTTGGGGCAAGGATGGTTCTTGTGTGATGATATTATACTAACCAGATCTTGTTGGTGGTAAGCAAATTCTATATACTAATTAATAATAATGAAGACTAGTTTACACAAAACTAGTCTACACACACAGTGTTTCTCAAAGATGATAATAATGAGAGTCAACGCATTTTATATTCAGACTGGCTCAGTACAGACTTCCTGGTGTAAATATGCTTAGACTAAGATGGGAAGCTCTACTCTGCACCAAGATTTAGATCTGGACAAATCTTCATGCTTAACTCACCTCTCTCGTAACAGGCTGACGTAGAACCCAGGTGCAAAACACACTCAAATTATGGCAAGGTTCAGAGGTGGATCTGAACATTGCAGCTGGGTCCATCTCTATTCATAGTCCAATAAGATAAAGCAGGCTCCAGATAAATATAAATATAAAAATAAAAGTAATTCAAAGACTTTTAATGGTCTTTTTTGCAGCAAAAACTAACAAACTAAGAACAATGAAAAAGTTTTCTATAGAGATGTGTTCCCTGTTGTGATACCCTAACCAGTTCTAAGAGTTGTTTCTGAAATCAAATGTGCGCTTAGTTAGATAAGACCTGCGATCAAGGGCTGGAGGAGGCTGTCATAGGTATTAACAATAAACCAACACAAAGTTCAACAAATTAGGCTTTCTTTTTCTTTTGGCCACCTGGGAGTTTTTCACAACAGAACGCTTCTTTGGTACCATATGTTCCAGTCCCATAAAACAAATAATTTATTTAATGAATTAGAAAGATCACAACCAAGCAGCAGAACACATAAAGTGCAACATTAGCTCCCTAGTCAATCTGTTCATTCTAAATGTGGACTAGGAAATGCAGTTGCTGTCTGAATCACCTTTTCCTGCATGCTCAGACAGGTTGGGTGTCATCACTGCTTGGAAAAAGACTTCCAGGAAACATGGAAGTGCAATAGGAAATGAAGTTGATGACTGTCTGACTCAGGTCCCATTATGGCTTCAACAGAGCAAAGCATTTTAGCCTCATTGACTTCACTCCTGTGAAACATGTCTGTGGTTTGCTAAATCCCTGTTGTTGAACTGCACCTGAATTTAAATGCATGGATTGTTTCAGCCTTTCAGGGGATATTATCAATTTAAAATGAATATTCTAAAAAAAAAATCCCATAGACTGCATTTTCTCACCCCTGTTATAGATAATGTCTTGTCTGATTACAACTGAACCGTAGTTTACACTTCCATTACTTTTCATTCTCTATGCCACTGATTACAGTTTGGAATTTCTCTGCCTGGAAAATGAAAATAAAAATAGACGATTCTGTTTGCCTTCTGAGTACAGGCAGTCTCTAGCCTATCTCATTTACAAGTCCTCATGCGCCTGGCCACTTGTCCAACACTGCAATGCCTGGGCTGTAAGCATTGCAGAGAGAAGTTTCTATTTTGACCAACCCATTTCCAACAGAATTAAGGAAAATACAGGAACATTTGGTTTGGCCTGCCATTCTGATTGTTAAAAAAATGGGTTAATGTTGATCACATTTAATATGCTGTTTCTTTAATTGGATAAAGAAACTGTAGTTACTTTTAGTTGCCCTTCTGGATTGTAAAACCATTTACTGCAAACCTGCCAATGATTCATGTTACCTTGCTAAAATCTCTGACTTTAATTCTTTACTCGAGTATGTGCCTAACATATTATCAGTGCCCTGCTGCTGGGCAAACTCAACGCAGGACTGGTAAAGAGCAGGAAAGAACATAAGAGGACCTTAATCTGATCTGGCAAAA
>NW_005841891.1:3450663-3454904 GCF_000455745.1 Alligator sinensis
CTGGTTCATTTTTCCGTTTTCATGAAGAAGTATACTTTTTCCCTTGCTACATCAGAAGCTGTAATCTGACTTCATTCCACAGGGGTTCACGTAACTCTCCTTCAGCGGATCAGTTCATTCCTACATTATCTGGGACAATATCTGATCCCAGTTTTACCTATAAACTTTCAGACTAATATTTTTATGCCATAGTTTTCATCGCTTTGTGGCATTATCCCAGGGTCCTTTTTGTAATACACAGCAGTTCCACTATATAATAATATAATTCTAATTAAGAGCATATGTTTACTATTACATTAAATATTTTGCAAAGAGCATCTGCTGTCCATGAAAAAAAAAAGTAAGTTGGAATTTTCATTGTAAAGCCAAGTGCCTGAAAACTGAAGTATTTTGACTGAAAGACCAAAATTGGATTGGGAAATTCTGCGCTGAGTTGTAGTCATAGTTTAGTTAACCCATATCCCTCTTTTTCTTGATAGACTGGGCTTCTCAACCACACTGAAATTAAGTCTAAGATTCAGGCTAATGCAGATTAAATCTCAGGAAAGAATAGCTGTATGGACATTTCTCTGTGGCCATAGGAAGCAGAACTACAAGCAATACCCTGAAGCTGCAGCAGGGGTAATGTATCTTGGAGGTTAGGAGGAACTTTCTGACTAGGAGAGTGGTCAAGCTGCCTAGAGACACTGGGGGATCTCTATTCTTGGACATTTTCAAGAGTAGGTTGGACACTTGGCTGGGATGGTTCAGTCAGGGACGATCCCATCTTGAAGGGGACTAAACTAGATGACCTCTGCAGTCCCTTCCAACCCTATTTTCCTGCCAGCCTATGATCTTTTTTATGGAATGGAATAGGATAAGCTGCCATGGGGAGTTTCTAAGAAGAGACTGGATAGGCATCCATGTGGGATAGTTTAAGAGAAGGACATCCTACATTTGTGTAGGGGTTTGGAGTAGAAGATCCATGGGATCCTTTCCAACCCTATGATACTTGCATTGTATTACACTATGTGCCAAGATGCCTCCAGGCTTCAGGACTGAAGATCATAATGGAGCACAGAAGCATAATGGATGCAGTATGCCTCAGGAGCCTGTCCTACAGAACAGCATGAGGGAAAAAGTGAAATCCGTGGAACACCAAGGCAGCATTCCCAAATGGAAATATTTTAATTTTTAGATGAATTTTGTCAGTCTTTGAAAAATCAGTCAAATTAATTTTTTTTCTGTGAGAAAAAAGCCTGGTTTCTGACCATCTTTAGAAACCCCTTTTGCAATTCCAGCCTTAACATGAACTGTCAATATTCTTTTCCTTTAAGAATTTGCACAAATTGATTTTCTCTTGAGATTGGTGAATTTTTTGCCCAATGTGACAGTACTAAGTTGGGTGCCTGGGATAACCTGAATGAGGAAAGACTGATTTTTCATGTAAAAAAATTTAAGGATCTTAAATGTAATGATGTGCTGTGTGGCCCAGAAAGCTCTAGGTATGAATCACAGTATAAATAACCATTGGCACTAAAGAGAAATAGTAATTCAGCAATATGCATGGTGAAATAAATTGCTACCTGTATTGAAAGAGCAGCGTGGGCAACTGCCTTACCCCAGAAGTAGGGTAGGTATAGTAGGGTAGGGTAGGCTAGTGATTCCCTTAGATATTAACACTTAGGGTCACAGCCTGGTCCCTGCTTTCTCCTTGCTCCAGGATTAACTTCAGTCACCACTGGCGTGGGATCTGTAGTAGCAGTCTGGTACCTTCACATGCCCTCTTACTTTCCTGCATGGACATCTTCCATGATACTCTGTTGAGACCATTTTTAGTTGACTTACACCAGGAAATGTAAAGCAATAGACTTTAATGGCAAGAGAATTGGCTGCTATCTGATACCTGATGAAAGGACAGTGATACACCCCTAGCCACTGAGCCACCCTGGTTTTTAGTGCAGCTCCCTTCTAGTCAAATCACCTTTCCAACCACAGCCACTGCACTGATATGTGCTGCATGTGAAAAGCCTATAAGGCAAGTCAACATCGCTATATAGCCCTTCAGGGATCTGCCACGCCTTGAGCTACACCCTGCCCGACAGAACGTGGGCGTTGTGTTATATTTATACCCAATGTTAACCTCCCCATGGTGTCTTGTTTTTCCATTTCCTCCACCACCCGTTGCTTCCTTTCCAATTCTTTCCCTTTCCACACAGCCTTCCAAGCATGCACGTGATACCGTACTTAATGGCATTGTACAAAAGGCTTCAGCTAAACAAAAGCTTCAAAATTCTTGCAGTAATATAGCCCAATGCTTTCTTTTCTGCAGTCATGAGGAAAAGAAAAGGCATGTGTTCTGGCAGGGGTCGGGAACCCACAGCCTATGGGCTGGGTTTGGCCATTTATCCAGGTTGATCAGAGTTTGCCGGGCTTGGTGGCATTTTTAGGGGGGAGGAAGTTTGAGAGGCCTGTAACTGTGTGGCAGCTGAGCTGTAGGAGAAATAGCAGCAGCACAGCATGGAGGAACTGTGAATGCAAGAGCAGTGACTCAGGCTTGGATTGAAGCGGCCTCTTCTTGAAGCTAAACTCCTTTAAATTAACTCCTCCTATTCTAAGAGATATGGCATTGCACTGGAAGAAGGCAGGGTAGAGGTGCACCTTATAGACTAACTAATTAGTTATAAGTATTACCAATTAGACTATTTAGTCTATAAGGTGCATCTCTACCTGTCTTCTGCCTGACTATGGACTAACACAGCTAGCTCCCTCTCATGCAGTGGAAGTCAGGAGACTTTCCCCCTGACCTGTTTATGACCTGTAATAAATCACTTTGGACCAGAACCTCAGTGGTGCCTATCCCAAAAAACCCCATGCAAATTCTACATCTAAATACTTTTAAGGATCTGGGCCTTTCTCTGTCTGTGTCTTTAATTCCCTTCTTACCCTTTGCTTGGCTTACTCAATTCAGTTATTTAGGACAGGTTCTCTTACTGTATGTTTGTACAGTGCTCATCACAACAGAGGCCTGATTTAGGTTGAGGCCTTATGTGTTCCTAGTTTTAGAGAAGTCACCTCATTTCAGAGTGGAAGGGTAAGGCACACAGAAGTGAAATACAAGCAAGATGGGTTCAGCAGCCTTTGATCTGTTTGTAAACAGCTGCCTCAATGAGTATACAAAGTTTAGGCAAATGAATCTGGGTAAAATAAGCAAAGCGAGGTTGTGCTCAGAACTCTGAATACACCTTTCCTGGGGTATGAATAGCTTTGGCCTTTCCCTTCCCCATCTTGGTATGGATGCATTTTACCTGGCCCTGCATCTACTCTGTAAACAGTAGGGCTGTGCGAGTCGGCAGCAATCCAAGCCAGCTTTGGATCTGGCCACTTCAGATGGCCGTGATCCGATCTGGAGCTCCGGACCGGGTTTCCGCCTCAATCTGGCCGAAGCTTCGGAACTGCCTTGGAGATCCAGCCATAGGGTGTAAGGGGGAATCAATGGAAGAGCTATAACTTTGTTGTTTTTTGTATGATTTGGATGAAACTTGTAGGAGTGGTAGCCTCTGCTAAGAGCACAAAGCCTCCCAAGTTTCAAGAAAAGAAGTGCAGGGGTTTGGGGGAAACTGTACCCCAATTTCTTGAAAGCCAAACTCATGTCATGGCTGTGTGTTACACCACAGGGGGTTGAAAACTGCAGGGGTGGTAGCTCTTACTGAGGCCACAAAGCCTGCCAAGTTTTAAGAAGATCGCTGCAGGGGTTGTGGGGAACTGCACCCCAAGCTGCTGACAGGCAAAACTCGTGATGTTGGGGGGTGACACTGTGTGTGTGTGTTCAGGTGCGCCCTCCCCGGTGCTGGGGCCTTTGCACAACACAGCAGTGTGCCCCACTGAGGCCTCCTCCTCCCCTGCAGCTTCAAGCC
The DNA here is from genome assembly GCF_000455745.1 of Alligator sinensis. Classification (NCBI taxonomy): domain Eukaryota; kingdom Metazoa; phylum Chordata; order Crocodylia; family Alligatoridae; genus Alligator; species Alligator sinensis. The sequence goes on from NW_005841891.1 coordinate 3,454,560, forward strand.
CGGTCCTCCACTTTACGTGACAACAGGTACAATAACTTAGCTGGCTTAACACCAGTAGCAGCAGCAGCAGCGGCATCAAAGGTACCCACACCGAACTGTCACAGAGCCTGTTGTTTTATAAAGGAATTGACAGCAAGAAGTAAAGATGTTGTGTTGTGTTGGTCATATGACGTTATTCATGGTGTGTGATGGCTTATTTTGTGTTTTTATGTCTATGTGTGTATTATGAAAAAAAAAGGAGTGCTTAAAAAAATGTATCTTTGGAAGTGTTAGGGTTGAAAACCCCTTTGCCAGGCTGAGGAGGTACCTGCAGTTGGTCCTGAATGGAAGGAATAGTAAAGAAGG
>NW_005841891.1:3455161-3457480 GCF_000455745.1 Alligator sinensis
CCTCCCCAGGTACCTCTTCCCTTTTCCCTGCTACATCCCCCTCCCCCCCTCCCCAGCCTGTCCCTCACCCCCGATGCCTCCATTTCTATTTTCACTGACTGGCTTTCTTGCCTGCATTGTGGGCCAGGCCAGCCTCTGGCTTCTTTACTATTTCTTCCATCCAGGACCAACTGCAGGTACTTCCTCAGCCTGACAAAGGAGTTTTCAACCCTAAAGCTGGCATCCAGGGCAGCTAAGCTGAGTTCACCGGGAGTCTTACAACAGCACTGCAACCAGCAAGCATCAGGCCTGTCAAAGACGTGACAGGTCTGGACATTCCCCAGACAGGACTTTGTGCATGCGTATGTTAGCTGGAGGTTATGGCACCTCCCACCTGCCTTTCACTAGGGGATCATTGGCTCTGGCATTTATGGGGCTGCCGTGCTGCCAGCAGTCCCACCAGGCCTCCCTACCCTGGCAGGGTGCAGTTTCAGTGGTCATGCACAGGACCTGGGGCCTCCTCCTTCCCCATAGCCTCAATCTCAGACCTCCAAGTTTGTCCTGGCAGGGGAATGAGCTCAGCAGGGACATGTTCTTCCCCTGCTGGCTAGTGATGCAGTTAGTGCCTCCTCCAGCTGAGAGCGGGGCATTACCTGGCTTTTCAAAACCTCCAAAAAAGGAGATTGGTGCAGACGGAGTGAGGAGGGTGGCACTCAGTCCATCTGCAGGTGGAGCTTGGGGAACTCCAGCAGTGGGAGGTTCACCTTTAGGAACACCAGCTGCTCCACCAACGTAGGACCAAGCAGGTGTGGTGGGGTGTCACAACTTCCCCAGCAACGCTGAACACCCTCTCACTTGGAACACTAGTCAGTGGACAGGACAGGTGTTGCCGGGCAACTGTGGCCAGACCCTGCCACATGTGGCTATGGCTTGCCCAGTAGGCCAAGGGGTCACATTCCAGTGGCTCCACATCCTCAGTGAGATAGATAGCCACCAAAGCCTCGGTGCTACCTGCCCGAGGCTGGGGTCTGGAGCATTTGGACCCCAGCATTGAGGCCATGCCCATGGCCCACATTGGCAGTGGCTGGCGTGGATGAGGCTGGCTGGTACTGGTGCTGGTGCTGGCGCCGGTGCTGGTGCTGGGAGTGCTGGCATGGGAAAGTGGATCCCCCTCTTCCACATCCCCTCACCTCTGCACTTCGACCTCCCTGATTTTGTTCACCAGCACTTGTGTCCAGTGATCAAGGGTTTTGGGGCTGTCAGTGAACATGCTCCCCTTCACCCTTGGGTCGCACATGCCCACCATCATGTGGACCGTACTGGACTGCAAGGGATCCAGTCATCTCCGGATGCCCTCCTTTAGCCGCCTCACCAGTGCCTGCACATCTGGTGACAGCGGCCTCCCCCAGCCAGGAACACTGATCTCCTGGAACTTCTCCGTTTGGTTCTCCAGTTCCCTCACTAGGGGGATCACCTCGCTGAGGAGGGTATCGCCAGCGCTAAGGGTCTTGGTGGCCTCGAGGAAGGGCTTCAGGACCATCAACATCTGGGAGATGGTGCCACACTCAGCTCTGTTCAGGGGGGCACTGATCCCTATCTCCTCAAGCAAGGCCATCGGATGGATGGACTTCTGTTGCTCTGCCAGGCTTTTGAGCATCAGGTACGTGGAGTTCCACCGAGTCTCCACATCCTGCACGATTCTGTGCTGTGGGATGCTGAGCTCTGCCTGTTTCTCCCACAGCATCTTGCCCCCCGTGATGCTGTGGTGGAAGTAGCCCGCCACCTTCCTGAATTTCGAAATCAGTTGGCTTGTATCAGTACTGGTGGTGGCACCATCACCGGCAGCCCTGTGCCCCTCCAAGGCATCCCTACAGGGAGGGCACCACCGCCTTGCTAAAGGTGGTGCGTGCGGGCACTTTGTAAAATGGGGCCAGAAGTGCTACAAACCACCTGAACCCTGGTCGCTCAACTAGGGAGAAGGGCTGGCTATCCAGAGCAAGCGTCTCCCCAATGCTCTGGGTGATCTCACGCACCATGGGAATGTGCCCCTCTTTCTGTCCATCTTTCCCCTACTGGTCCAGGGTGGCCTGCCTCTGCTTTGGGGGCAAGGGGGCTTTGGATCAAGTGGGGGACTTCCCTTTCGGCACACTCACACCAGTGACAGGCTGAGCAGCAGGATGAAGAGCAAGGGGGTGGTGCCTCCTTAGATGCAGCAGCATGGCCGTGGTGGAGAAGTGTCTCACGTCCTTGCCACGGCTCATGTGCCTTTGGCAGTACTGGCAGATGGCAAACCTGGGATCATCTGCCACCTCAAAATGATCCCACACTACACTACTCCCC
>NW_005841891.1:3457654-3458560 GCF_000455745.1 Alligator sinensis
CGCGTGGCTTCCACTGGCAGCACTGATGTCACGGCTGCTCAGGAATAGCATGTGTCTGTGTTTGGGACGGGGGGAGCTTGCAGCTCGAGCTCTCTCCTTACCCCTCTCCCTCCCCTGCCAGAAGACCTGGCACCTGCCTTTCCAGCACACTTCATATTGATCTTTCCTGTGCTGCAAAAGGTCTCTGTGTGTGTATGAATCTTTTTGTATATCTGTCTGCCGTGTTCTCCTGTGAATATCTGTGTCTATCTTGTGCTATGAATGAAATTATTTTTGTGTCTTCTTTTGTGTCTTCTTTCTGGCCCTCACGATATTGTCTATCTTGTGGTGTGAATGAAATTATTTGCGTGTTCCTGTGTCTCAATATATTATCTGTGTCTTGCTCTTCTGTAAATATCTGTCTGTCTTCTTCTGCTGTGAATTTTTTTCTATATTCCGGGTCTCTGTGTATGTGCATGTGTGTGTGCGTGCGTGCAAGCAAGGAATCTGTGCCTCCCTGCACAGTGATAGATAACACTAGCTGGGAAAACACAACTGTCTTTTTGCAAAGTTTCCAAAACAAGTTCCCCAAAAAATAATTTAAAGAAATAAATAGAACAGTAATACTACTAATAATTGAATTGAATAGCTAAGCTAAACTAAGCTAAGTTAAGCTAAATCCTAACCACTCCTTTATCACACAAAAAAGCAGCAAGCAGGTCTCAGTTGCAGCATTCCTCTCTCGCACAGCTGCTGACAGGGAACGAGCTGCAAAAGGCACAGAAGGGCTGGAAACAGGGGCTTTTATACTTTCTTTAGTCCCACCCCACAGACACGGACATGGGAAAGGTAACCAGGGAGAAATCCTTCTCCCTGGCTACCTACAGACATCAGCCTTCCCCCTCCCCCACACTGCCCCCTCCCTCC
>NW_005841891.1:3458603-3477607 GCF_000455745.1 Alligator sinensis
TCGGATGCTCCTGACCCACTCCGCACACCATTGCTGGTATCCCGCTTTGACCCGGAAGTGCCACTTTGGACACCAAAGCATCCGAAGCGGGTCTGGATCCAAAGCGGGATCCAAAGACTCGCACAGCCCTAGTAAACAGCATCAGCCAAGGGACTAAAGAATGAACACAGATATCACCTCCAGGTTTACCAGGCTACAGAAGGGACACAGTGGGCACATCTACACAGGACGCTAATTGCACAGTAGCCTAATAACACTGCACAATATCGTGCTGGGCAAAAACCATGCTAATATGTTACTGTGCAGTAGTATTAGGCTAGGTTATCCAGGTACTAAAATTAATGCACAGTAACTATGGCATATTAATGAACATGTAGATGTACCCGGCGGGTACATCTACACATGCACTTTAATATGAAGCTGAATATTTAGCTCTGCAGTAAAACATCACCGTCTACACATGCACCTGTATTAGGGTGTAGTAAATTAATTAAATCTGTTATAGGACTGTACTATCCAGGACAAGTACTATCCTACAGTGGAGTAGTTACATGCATCAAAATGCACCTGTAGATGGTTTTAGATGGAGCACTGAGGGTGCTACAGTGTGAGGAATGCCTGCCAGCCCCACACTGCAACACTCTTGTGCCCCAGCCAGCCCCTCCACATCACGTTGACTTTGTTGAGCTGGGGCACAGTAGCCTGGGGCTGGCAGGCTGAATCCCCAGGCCTGAGGCTGGCAGGCTGACTCCCCAGGGCTGCTCCACCCCCGTTCAATGTGCTGTGGTCCCAGGCACACATGTAAACACTGCAACTGGGAGAAAAACTCTGGCGTGAACTGCACCACCATTTATTGCTATGTGTTAATAGCACGTGTAGATTCATCCAGTGTAATGAAAAAGAGCATCTTCACGTGGGTACGTAATGAGGCACACTGGAGATTATTTAAATGGAAAGAACTTTATACTTCTAATTTATTCTTCATTAAGTGTCTTGCTCTTTACTCTCTGCATTTCTCCCAGCTTTGGAAATGGGAATAAACCGCTCAAGTTCATTTTCAATTAGACCCTGGTTCTAGTCTTTACATTCAGGCTCTAAGGCACAATGCTACAACTACTTCTTGTAAACAAATGGAGAGCTTTTTTAAATCCATAGGCTATTTCAGCTGTTCCTGTGGTTTTTTAAAGTTTGATGGGGGCAAGAAATGGGATCAAATTTGATTCCAGCAGTACCCCTTTGATTTTTTTCCCCCCACAGGATGACAAACAAAGCCATGCTTAGCATAGATTGACAGATGCTAGAGTCAGAAGGGACCTCAACAGATCATCGAGTCTGACCCCCTGCCCTGGGCAGGAAAGAGCGCTGGGGTCAGATGACCCCAGCCAGATACCTATCCAGCCTTCTCTTAAAGACCCCCAAGGTAGGGGAGAGCACTACCTCCCTTGGAAGCCTGTTCCAAGTTTTGGCCACCCTTACTGTGACAAAGTTCTTCCTGATGTCCAGCCTAAATTTGCTGTCTATCAGTTTGTGATCATTGTTCCTTGTTACCCCAAGAGGTGCCCTGGTGAACAGAGCATCTCTGATTCCTTGCTGCTCCCCCCTCCCTCCCCACCCCCATGAATTTGTAGGAGGCCACAAGATCACCTGTCAGCCCTCTCTTGCGGAGGCTGAAGTGATCCAGGTCCCTCAGTCTCTCCTCACAGGGCTTGTCCTGCAAACCCTTAATCATTAAGCCACCCTTACGAGTGGCTCTCCTCTGGACCCTCTTGAGGTTATCCACATCCTTCTTAAAGTATGGCACCCAAAACTGGATGCAGTACTCCAACTGTGTTCTGACCAATGCCGCATAGACGGGAAGTATCACATCCTTGACTCTATTTGTCATGCATCTGCTAATGCATGATAAAGTGCAGTTAGCTTTGCTGATGATTTTGTCACACTGGCAACTCATGTTCATCTTGGAGTCCACTACAACTCCAAGATCCCTTTCTGCTGCTGTGCTGCTGAGAAGGTCACTTCCCAGCCAGTAGATGCACTCTGCACTTGTCCTTGTTGAACTGCATCCTATTGTGTTCTGCCCACTTTTCCAACCTGTCCAGGTCCTACTGCAATTGATCCCTACCCTCCAGAGTGTGCACTTCACCCCACAATTTAGTATCATCCGCAAACTTGGACAGAGTACACTTCACACCCACATCCAAGTCACTGATGAAGACATTGAAGAGCACAGGTCCAAGGACCAAACCCTGCGGGACCCCACTACCCACATCCTTCCAGGTCAATACCAACCTGTCCACCATCACTCTCTGGGTGCGACCCCCAAGCCAATTTGCCACCCACCAGACTGTGTAATTATCTAAGTCACAGCCTCTTAATTTATTTATAAGAATGGGATGAGATACTGTATTGAAGGCCTTCCTAAAATCCAAGTAAATGACATCCACCTCTACTCCTGAGTCTAAGTGTTTTGTGACCTGGTCATAAAATGAAGATTAGTCAGGCATGATCTACCTGCTATGAATCCATGCTGGTGGAAGGGCATGGTGGTGCTTCTGCTTCTCAAGACAGGATGTGGTATATCCATTATATAAATATGTTCTATCTATGTTATTTGGTAGATTTACACTGCCATTATAAGAAAAAGATTTTTTCTTCCAGCTATTATAGGACATTTTAAGTCAGATACTTCTGATTTTTATGATACTGTAGCAGATTTAAGAATGACAAAAGTGTAGGCAGAAATTGTGTGTGCCTGGTCATTTATACCGTAGCTTGTTTTGTATTCTGGAGAAGTCTTTTGCAAGCTTTGCATCAGGTTAGCAGTCTCTGTTCTCCTGCCTTTTTCTTTAGAGTACATTTCCTTTTGAGGCAAAACAAGGAGGAATGCATTGAAACCTTTGATCATACAGTTATCTACATTCCTGGACAATGTCACTGTCTGAACTGTGACTCATTCATGGACTCTGCAAAGCTTCTATTAGAAGCTTCTGTGCCTTTTGTTTCATTTTCCACAAGGTTAGGCTTCAGCAAATCTCTCCTGCTAGAAGGAGGAATAGGGACTTCTACTCACACAATAGGGACTGTGAAGGTGGCAGATTGAGGGGCAAAGACAGCTCTCTCTGCCTCAGCCTGTAATTTCATTACAGTAATCTAGAAAAATGATCTTGCTTACCTACATCAGGACACTGAAACCTACTAAGCTTCAATTGAAACTGAAATAATGAAGGAATTTTTGTCCGATTCTTAAAAAAAAAAATACTGAGATTTGCTATGCACAAAAGCTTGTAGATAATAAGGTTCCCTGAGCTTGCAGGGAAGATGGCTACAGGGAAGATAGATGCCTTGTGCTCAAATTAGGGGGTAATCTAGCATAGTTAAACTAAAAAATACATTTATCTTTGCCTGTCACTCAAACCAACCCTTACATAGAGGTTCCAGAAACATTTGCCTAAAGAAACTCCCTCTTTACTTTTCATCTATATTCCTTGTTTCCACTTGCAGCTTGTCTGTGCTATTAAAGATACCTGCTGCTGTTACTGAGCATTTGCAGCACAGTTAAATTAGTACTGAATCTTGAAGGCAGCAAGTGTTTCATTAGGGCTGTTTCAAAGCAGTTCCCTCCTAACACATTGAGCTGCTAGGCCGAATATCTCCAATAGCTTAGCGTGTTGGTGGGAGATAGACAGATAAAAGGACATATTCATAAAAAATGGTGTTCTGGGTTTTGTGATAGACAAATTAGGTAATAGTACTGTGTGTGCTGGAAGTTATGGAGCGGAATTACTCTTAGGGACTTGATATTTAATGGCTTTGTTGTTTTGTCTCTCAGAAGATTGTTTGTTCATAAATATACCAGATGGGCAAAGTGTTAAGCTGTTTGGCATTTTGGTAGTTCAAATGCACAAATTCAGATGGAAACTAAACTTCAGTTGAGTCTTTTAGCAATTTACCAAGCCGAGCTGGAAATGTAATGAAAATAATTTTTCATGAGATAAACCTTAGGCTCCCTGGTGCTGGCTAGAACTGCAGTAGGGTCTACATTTGTCATGATAATTTTCTTCTTTCATTCCTGGACCCACCAAATCTTGATGGGAAAGTGGACATCAGAGTGGTATGATGCTCATAAGAAGTTTCAGTTTAGTTCTTATTTTGCATATCTCCATTGATAATCACTAAGCAAACATAAAAACACATTGGAAATGGTTTGCACTGGCATATTACACTATTGAATCTAGTGCAAGGCAGAAGTACAAGCATCATATTGGCTAGAGAATAAATGAAAAAACTATGCAAAATGAGGTCATAATTAGTTTGAACAGGGTAATACCTTTAGGTAGGCTTCAGTAACAGAATATAAGCCAGAAGAATGTGGGGAATACCCAGCAAGTATGTCAAAAGGGTGGCTTGTGATGAGGAGTGTAAGAGGTCAGGGGAAGATAATTGATGGCATAGATAACCAGAATGTAAGAGACAGTACTTCAGTGCAAGAGGGATCCATGATAGAATGAGGGTGTGTCTACATGTGCATTTATGCAGGCTTAAATTTACTGTGCAGTAAGTTAATGCGCAGTTTCAGAGATTCATAGATTGTGGGAATAGGCTGGCGTATACACGTGCAGGCATTAACGTGCATTTACGCTGTGTGGGGGCTGACTTGGGACTAAAATTAGTCCCAAGTTGGTCTACATACACCGTGTTACTGCGCAGTAAGGTGTCTACATGTGCGTTACTGCTCAGTAACTAATCAGGCATAAATTTGATACCTTCATGACGCAGGTATCAAATTTATGGTCAAGCTGATATAAGTTGCCATATTTACTGTGCAGTATGAGTGTGCATGTGTAGACATGCTCCTGTACTGCACAGTAATTTCAGTTACTGCGTAGTAAATGTGCACACACAGATGCCGCAAGAAACTATTCAAAACACATAGGAGCAAGAAGATTAATAAGGCTTGTACTATAGAGGCATACATTTCCAGCTAAAGAGACTCTAGGATTATCATCATGCTATTAACTATTAGATGGAGGCAACCAAAATAAATGCTTGTTCCTTAGGGAAATACGTCTTAGAGGTTAACTGACATTATTAATTTGTAATTCCCTTAAGCAATAAGAGTACTGGAAACACTGCAAGACCATTTAAGTAGGCACAAAAGATGTAGAAATTTCCTATAAACCATAAAGCGCATGATGATTAATCTCCTATAAACCATAAAACACATGATGATTCCTCACTTTTTCTCTGTCAGTGAAAAAGTTGCTACATCGGCTACAATGAGTTGCTCAATATGAAAGAAAGAAAGAAATATAGGTTGCACAACAATAGTTAGGCAGAGCTTATCTTAGTGTGTGAGTCAGAAGTAGCGTTGGAAAACAGATGTAAAAATTGTCATTACTCTGTTCATTATGGCTGTTAAACTGATCCCTTCAGCCTACGGGGCAATCGCATTGGTGGGCAAGTATGGAGAAGATCATATGATCACTGCCTAGTTCTGCAGCTAGACAGAGAATGGGCCAGAACCTTGCCTGGGGAAACTGGCCAAGATTTTTCCTCACTGTCAGTCCCTCGCCTCTCCTGATGTTTCATTTTGCAGAGGGAATAGGAAAAAACAATTAGTAATCCTTGTAATTTACATAATTTGTTGGAGGCTGCCAAAAGCCTTTGTTTTCACTCTTTAAAAAAACAAGATGGTGAACGCACTCAAACTGTTGCTTGACTGCAGGGCAAAAGCCATGGATATTGTGGGGTAAGGAAACCTGTCTTTGTTTTATGGGACTCTTTAAAAGGAGGAGGCCAGTGGACAATCTCTGATGATATTTTCTTTATTGTCAGCATATTATTCTGACAGCAAAGGAATGAGAGACCCTCTCCTACTGTGAGGAATAACTAGACTGCCCAGTGAGATGCATTACAGCAGCATGGCACTGGCATAACTGAATGATCCAGAAAAAGAACCCAAATTGGACAATCACCTGCAGGAAACTAAACATTCATTATAGTCAAAATGTTATTTTTTGTGCCTTTCTTTATGATGGCCACTGCCATAATTAACATATCAAATTGTACATGGAAGCTTTGCACACAACATCAAAGGCTTTCTACATACATTCTTCTCCTGCTCTATCTTATTAGTGTATATGATGCCCTGCGGGCATAACAAGTAGAATTATAGAGAGCCTTGTGACGTCGGGCTGAAGGCTTGCGAGGCTATATCCCAACTGCAAATGAGAAAGCCCATCGTTTCAGAGACAGGCAACCTCCAGATATCCAGTACAGTCTTTGGGAAGCATAACAGTACCAACAACAAAATGATAAAAGAGGGGTAAAAATGAAGTCATTTTACTCAGAGCCTATCTACCACCTTCTGACGGAGAAATGCAACTTTCTACCTCTGGACTGTGAACGTGCCGTGACTTTTCATTGACATTCATGTGTGCATTGGGCCCATCAGACAATGGAATATATTGAAACACTTTGCAAATTTTATTTAGCAGCTTTTCTGTGTCCCCCATACCTCACCCAAGCAAAAACTATTGCTCAGAACAACCTGAAATGTGATTCCACTTTCTTTCCAATTGCTACAATGGCTGTTCCGCTTCTCTAATTTTGCTGTTACTTGCTGCTTATGAAAATACCTTCCTTAATGCCCACAAAGGGAGGCTCAGACGTTATGATAGGGCTGATAGTGGTACTTTGCTTTATGTACATCACTGTGTCTATTTGTCTCCAGCAGCAGTCAGCATGTGGGTGGTTTGGAGAGAGATATTTACATGCTGATATAGTATCAAGGTTTCTTTTTCTTCTGTAATTTAACTGGAGAGATTGAAAAATTGTACATTATTTTGCCTGTGGTAAAATAGCCCCATTTTGTTTTTTTCTCCTCCTGGTTGTTCATTAATATTCCAAGTTGGTCTTTTCTTCATTTGATTTGTAAATTATTCCTTTTTCATGCTCCCTTTTTTTTGGAGGCTGCTGCTGACTTTTGTTTAATCTTCTTTTAAGCCAACTTTTCAACTTTTCTTTGGGTTCTGTTCTTAAAAATAGGAAGCAGAGTGCATGTGCATATAGTGAAACAAAGGGGTTATTGCTGCATGGGTAGGCATACTCATGTTAGGGTGACTAATTAAGTAGGATCCCAATAGCATTGAGGTTGTTGGGTACAGTTTCAGCATAGTTTAGCAGTCAGAATATAGCATCTTTGAAGGCTTGCATGCATACAGTGGTAGCTTGTGCTGAAGTCCATAGCACTGCTTTCACTCTTATGTGTAACTTAAGTAGGTAGACTCAGGCTAGTGTTGTTCCTATTCAATTCTTTTTGCTCAGAAGTTAAATCTTACCATTCACTTGGTCTAGTATTTACTAAGTGTTGCACCATGACTCCTTTGCTTTTATCTATGGCTTCCAGGATTACAAGGTGGTCTCCCATCCAAACTATCTAGATCCAGAGTGTTTTGCTTCCAAGATTAGGTGCCTTCCCTTGGGGCTGGCTTCAGAAACTATGGCTACCTTTGCTTTAATTACAACTTAATTTTCCTGTGTACACATACCCTACCCCTACAAAAGGCCTAATGGTTGAGAAGCATTTCCTTCCTTCAACCAGTTGACTTTCTGTGTCACTTCTCTACACAGCTCCATTCTCCATCTCATCCTTATCTACCATATTTATTTATACTCAAAGGGTATGGGCATGTGAACAAACTGCATAGAGTAATGTAAAAAAACGCCTTTTTTGCATGACTGATGCTCTGTGGTAATTTCCTGTCTATATGTGCTTAGGAGATGAAAGCTAACCTGCAACAGCTCAGTCCTCAGTGACAAAGGGATAAGTTACTGTGGTTTATCTTCTACTCAGCATGGTAAGACTGTGCCCCTGGGCAATTAGAGCAGAGCAGTGGATATGTGGTAAAGTCCTGCCCCCTTTTGCCTTGTCATAAGTTGTTCATATGTCCATACCCCAAACTCCTGAGAATGGGCACCATGTCTTACTATGCATTTGCACCATGCGTGGAAAAAATGGGGCACTGATCTCGTTTGAAACTGGGCACTACTGTCACATACATTTTCATTCTCATATTCATTCTCCTCTCAAATATGCTGGCATTATATTGGAGAAATTCCACTGATTTCAGTGGAGTTACTCCTGATTTACATGGCATGAGAGGCTGACATATATTTTACTGGGTATTTCTTTGAGATCATTTTTATTTTATATTTTGTTTTAATATGAATTCCATTTTATGCATTTAATTTTCTTTCCTCTTTAATAATTATGAGATCTTAAAGCCTGAGACAAAAAATGTTTTTTCAATTTCCTCAAATGTATGTTGAATTATGGCCTTCAGTAAAAGTTGTCTCCTTGATAACACCGATCCACCAAACTTTCTAAACCTGGTCCTGTAACCCCTACTCAGGCAAAGAGTTGAGCACAGTTCAGTGCATGTGGGGTCTGGCCTGCTCCACCTGCCTTTGTGTCTGTCCTTCCTCATTCTCTTCTCCATAGCTTTTTCCATGTCATGCCTTCTCCTCTGACATCCATCCATGAATTCCCATTGAGCCAATGAGTACTTCTTCTGCAAAGCTTTTCACCAGCACACCAACTGGACCGATAATAACAGGAATGATTAGGAAAATTCCATAACCTGGTTTGTTATCAAGTTGGTCTTTGAACCCATGTATACTTTGGATCTGCAAGGTCCTATCTCTGTCTTGTGAGTGGTCTAATCCTTCAAAAATTAACCACAAAGCATAGATTTGTCTCCTGAATTTTGGTCCCAGTGCAGCAAAGTATTTAAGTACACACTTACTATATTTACTCAAATATAAGACAACCCCAAATATAAGCCACTCCCCAATAATTAGATACTATATATGGAAAATTTATAAATTTGCTATAATTTTCTAGGTATAATTTTCTAAATATTGGAGGGTTGTCTTGAATCCCCACCCCACTGCTACAGCAGGGAAAGCAGTGGCGGGGTGGAGGGGGGGAGTACCCCCTTTGCCCTTCACCCCACTTACTTCTTTCCCATGTTGTCTTCCTAGCCTTCCTGCCCCACAACCACCTGGAGCCATTCACCCCCACGCTCCCCCTAGTTTTTGTCTCTTCCTCTCCCTCTCACTGTCAGATGCTACTTGGGCTCTTCCTGATTAGCCAAGCAGGCAATGCAGTAGTGTTGGCACTGCTGATTGGGCAGGAAGAGAAAGGAGTTTCCATGTGCTGCATGCCCAGGAGAAACCCCAACCCAAGCCGGAGCCTGAGCTGTGTCTGAGAGTAAGGGGGAGGGATGAGGTGGGCAGGGGGTAGAAGCTGCAGAGCAGAAGCGGAGTGGGGGGTGGAAGAAGGCTGCTGTTATTCTGACTCTGGCCCCAACCCAGGCTCAAGGCCAGTCAGAGCCACAGGAGTCACCTGCTCTCTCCTCCACTTTGTATGAGAATATAATATGAGGGGTTTTTTTCCCCATGCTGATTTGGGGGAAAGATCTCATCTTATATTCTACTAAATATGGTAAGTTTGAGTATACACATGGTCCCAAAGAAGTCAGTGAGACTAGACGTGAGACAGAACAAGGCTGGAAAGTATAAGATGTAGCAATATGGTGCACTGACTTGCATGCCCTGTAATGTATAATGTCATGCAGTAAATATGGCAATACATAATACATAAGAATAAAATGTGAACGGTCAGTACTTAATGAATATGAGAGGAGCTTTGAAGACAAAGTGGAAATATTTAATACATGGAATATTATGTAATATAGCAATGGAGGCCCTGACAGAGAGATATGAGTCCTCTCATACATTATGCAATTAGCTGGGTGCAATGTAAATATTTTAGTCTTTCAATGATGCATCAGGTACTTGTCACTGTCAGGATACAAGACTGGAAGAAACAGGATGTACTCACCCTGACTGTAGGTGCATCTACATGTGAAATTAATTCGACACAATAAACACTGGCAGCTCCCAGGTGCAATATTTATGTGTGCGCCTGGGACCGCAGCATGCTGAGCCAGGGAGGTGCATCCCTGGCTGGTAGGGAGTCTGGAGGGAAAGCTTGCCAGCCTGGAGCTGCTCCTGCCCCACCCTACATGGTGCAGAGGGACTGTCTGGGGCAAGTGGATGTTATAGTGCGGGACTAACCAGAAAGCAGCCCTGCACTGTAGCACCCTTGTGCCCCAGACAGCCCCGGTTACCATCTATATGTGCCTTGTGGTGGAGTAAACTTCACCACAGAATAGTAGTTGTGGTGGGCAGTAGGCCTGCGTGAAGCTTCAGTCCCTGATTCGATTCGGCAAAGATTTGGCAAGATACGGTGATTCAGACATAGAAAAAATATTTAAAGCTATGTCTACATACCTCTAGGTACCAGGCGGCTCATGAATGCTGCGATGCTGGGGAGCATGGAGTATCCCACAGGAGCATGGGGGTCTCCAGTGTGCTCGGAAGCAGACCTGCACTTCCAGTCCACTTCTGGGTCTTCCAGGGAGCGTGCAGGTCCAGGTCCATGCCCCCCGCGCTGTCCCCCCCCCCCAACCGCAACCCCTTAGCTCAGCGATTGTTGCCTCCTGGATCTGTGGGGGCCCCCAGGGGCCCCCACGGCTGATCATCAAGGTCTGTAGAAAAGCTGTGTCTATGTCCGAATCTCTGATTCTCAAATTGAATCTGGGAGAGTGATCCGAATTGATAAATCAAATCGCTGTCCCCAATTTGGGCCGAATCCGAATTGAATAGGGCCCGTTTCACACACCCCTAGTGGGCAGGACTGTTCTCTGGCAGAGTTAATTAGTTTACTCTGGCCTAATAGCACCACTCATGTAGATGCTTTACTGTGGAGCTAATTAGGCAACTGCGTAAGCATCTCCTGTAGATATACCCAGTTTGTGGTATTTTCAGTGTAGTATAGTTAAGGTAACGTCCTGCCTCATCATGGGCTACTGGTGCACTAGAAATTGAAATTTTATCTAGTGGTCAGAATTAACATTAACAGTTCATCAAAAAAGTTGAAAAATGTAAGCAGCATCCTGTCTGCCTAGGAATATCCAGTTTAATCTTTATGTTCTTATTCATTAAGTACATAACCTGTTCAGGTGTTCTCTAGAGTTAGAGGTGCTCAGGAATCTAGAACACAATATGAAAAGATGTAACAAAATGACTTCATCTCCCATTTATGGCAGTCAGGAGGTATGTACTGCTCAGGAGGTAGGTAGCAACTTGCTGGATCAAGCCTGAAGGCAAATAGGAAAACAGGATAATAAATAGAGCATGAAAATGCATCCAGTTGCCACACCACATTCTCTATCTCTGTAAGAGAAGACACTGTGTGAGTTAACTTTATTTTTCAGAAAAAGATGCCTGTGTGAGGAAGCAAATAGAAGGAGTCAGCACTTTTTGATATTTCCCCAGGTAGCTCTGGTTTTATTTCTGATACTTGAGTTTAGATTGTGCTTTCCCAGGCATAACTTTATATAAAGGTGATTGAGGAAGCCAGTAGATTCCACTTCCTTAATACTGCCATGTGGTTCTGAAAGATCACAGTTCCTACAAGCGGCTGTAATTGGAGTGTTTAGTATTTGCTAACTATGGCAATTACCTGGGGGTTCTGCAAAATACTGCTTGCATTTTTATGGTCATCGGGTTCTCCTGATTACCAGATGTAATAGACTTTTTATGCTACGATGCAACTGTTGAACATTTTAATTGGAATGCCATGTCAAATTTTCAAATTAAAAATCAAATACTCAAAGCACCAGTGCTTTTTTGATTACTAAAATTAAAACCTAATTGAATTCTCCCACCAAAAAATATCCTGTGGAAATTTAATTAGAGAAGGGTAAAAGAGTTGATTTTTAGAACATGTTAATTTTTAATTAAGGGAAATCTGAAAGGCAAATTAGCAAGTTTTAAATTTTCCAAACCATGAATATGGAGATACCAGGTGGCGCAACAAGGAAGTAAACCCAAGCCTAAATTTCCAAATGGCTACATAACATGGGTTTGAGCTGCATCAGTGTGAAGAATAAAGCATTTGAGCCTTTGAGTGGGAATGAACTCTGTTACACCTCCCTTGACCTTTTCCTTTCAGAAACTCAAAGTGTTGTAGTGAAAATAAGTATAGTTTCACAGAAACATTTCTAACAGAGATGAAGAATGGTCTTGTGATAGAAGCACAAAATGGTTTTCAGTTCAGTCCAGTCCCAAATTGTCTGTGTCAGGGATGGCCAACCTGTGGTATGCATTGCGTGTGGCACAGGTAGCTTGTGTGTGTGGCATGTGGGGATGCCATCAGATCTTTTGAAGGATGCCAGGAGGTGGGAGGAAATAAGCAAGGTATGAGACAATAAGCAGATAAGGATATGCTCAAGCATGTCCCTGCCTGGCCATCTTCACTGCCTGGCCCCATAGAAGGAAGTAACGACTGTAATATATTCATTAGTTTTTGAAATTAGGAATTGGGCACTCAATTTACACAAGTCATTAAGGGGGCCTGAGTGCAATGAAGGGTGCCCTGAGACCAGAAAGGTTGAGAATCTCTTCTTTAAGGGCTACATTCTGCTATCTGTGTTCACAGCATGGAGTGCAGGGCTCCGGAAGGAGCCCCACCAAAATCAGTGGGATGATAGGTCAGATCCAAAATAGGGCCAGATGCTTGATGCATGACAGGTAAAATTTGAAAGCCCAAGTTCAAAGTTGAAAGTATGAAAAGCCACCTATCCAGCTGGCTCCTCAACTCTGCATTGGCCTCAGTTTTCAACGTGGTAGCTTTAAGCATTAAGGTCCCCTGGGGAACTTTAATCCCAGCTGGGTGAGTCTACACCTACACTTTACTGCACAGTAGACTAATTTACCATGCAGTAAAGTGTTACTGTCCATATATGCATGGCAATTAGGCTGGTGTAGACTAGCTGGTGTTTTCAGGCAATTAGGCTGGTGTTTACTGTGCCTTTGGATAGTCCCATCAGACACAATTACTATCTGCTAGCATAGTAAATTACTGCATTTAAATGCATGTGTAGACAGTGATGGGGATGGCTAGGGCATGAGGGTGCTTCAGTGTGGAGCTAACCGGCAGGCAGCCCCCACATTGAAGCACCCTTATGCCCCAGCCAGCTGCTCCACAGCACATGGAGCCCCATTGGATTAACTCTGGGCTGACTGCTCTGATGAGGCTCCATGTGCTGTGGAGCAGCTGGGTGAGGCATGAGCAGCCCCCACACTGAAGTACCCTTGTGCCTCAGCCAGCCCTCCTGCAGCACATGGTCCCCTGCTAGCCCAGGGCTGCTCCCAGAGCCATCCCTAGGGGTGTGCGGGGTCTGGGGCATATTAGCCGGCGTGGGGCCGGGAGGCAGGGGTGTCAAGTGGCCCAACCACGGAGTGGGAGGGGGAGGGAGAGTGACCGGGCCATGGAGTGGGGGATAGGGTGTGGTGAGCAGCCAGACTGTGGAGCTGGCAGCACATGGCACCCACAGCGGATCCTGTACAGCACTGTCTGTGAGGTCCCCACAAAGCATGGGGCCCAGGGCAGCCGCCCCACTTGCCCACCCCTAGGGACAGTCCTGGCTGCTCCAATGGGTTCCATGTGCTGCCTGCCAGCTAGCCCCACACTGAAGCACCCGTGTGCCCCTACCAAACTCTCCGTAGCATATGGAGCCCTGCTGGAGCAGCTCTGGGCTGGCAGGCTGAGCCCCTGGGTCCCCTGCCAGCCCAGGTTGCTTCTATCAGGCTTTATGTGTTTGGCACAAATAAACTGCAGAGCTAGTTGCTCCAGAGTTTGTGTGTGCATATTAATTGCATGTATAGACACGCCCGCTGTGTCATATCCTGGCTGAGTGCTCCAACTGCAGAGCTATTGTATAAAATAAATAGCACCAACAAGAATGGCTGTGCTTTAAAACAAAAGTGCACCCCTTGTTCTGGTTCTAAAAAGAAGAGCAGAGGTGCCTCACTTCACAACAGGGACCTAGGTGTGAATCTAGAATAAAACCATGGCTGGAAAGGAGCTCTAGGTACATTTCAAACTCCTACATAGATGCAAGATTTGTTGTTACTAAGCCATGCCAGAGAGATGCTTGTCCACCCTCTTCCTGCAAACTTCCAATGAAGCGAATTGCACAACCTCCTTACACAGCTTGTTCCATTGTCCTACAGTTCTTAAAGTTAGGATTTTCTCTTCTTTCGAGATGTGATCTAAATCTGCCTTGCTGCAGTGCAAGCCCACTGCCACATGTGTTGCCTTCAGTAGCAAGGGTATAAAAAGGCACTTCCTATTTTGTTGTGCAAGACACCTAAGCCACAGAGAAGGGTGGCATTTAAGATATACCTTTATCTTCAGGGTTTCACATTAACTAGAGCAGGTGGTTTCCCACTAAACAGGATGGTTGCTTTGGATCACGTTCTGAGGATTGCAGAAGGGCATTATATAGGTCCTCAGCACCTACTACAGAGTTCAAATTAGATTCCAGGCAAATAAAAGTTAGGCACTGCAATGCTCTTAAGTCCCTTTGTAGATATAGCCCTCCTTGTGCAATAAAATTCTGCTCAACATGAGTGAGGGTTACAGAAGTGGTGCCAACCTGCAAGGGCCCAGCAGTTTAATTCCACTTCCATTGAAGTCAATGTTGAATTTCCCATTGACATCAACAGTTTGTGATTGGGGCTCTTAAGTACGGGAAACAGGCTATTAGAATAGGTGGCAGAGTCCCTAAGGGAAGGACAACAAGATCGTTAGAGCTGGGGGTTGTAAATGATCTGAGCTTTATGTCTTTCTTAATTTTCTTTCTTAATAATTTGCATCCCCCAAGCAAGCTTCCTGTTTTCTGCTGCTCTGTAATTTCATGATACAGCACTGATGAGATAATTAAATTGAAATAATAAGAAAAAAGACTAACTAGAGTCCTCTGGGGGCTTTCTCTTCTAATGATAAGCACTTGAAAAGGTATAAGAAGCATCAACATGAAGTACAAGGGTGTCTTCTGGCCACATTCAATCTCAGTTTACTTCAATTTGTCTTATTCTAAACCAGGATAGCATGTGACCTTCACTTTGAACCTGATGGAGGAGACCACATCATCCCTGGTCTAATCCAACAGCCACCAGAGTCAGTTGGGGCATCTTTACATGTGTTCCTGGGGTGAGGGGTAGTGGGGTGCTTTAATTAGAGTGGATCTGAAAGCCGCTCTAAGTAAAGCACCCACAGTATCTCCTGTATCCAGCATCGCGCACTTCAAAATGACGGTGGGGGCACTTTAACTACGCTCGCTTATTTGACAAGCTTGAGTTAAAGCGCCTCCACCACCATTTTGAAGTGCAGGTATGCTGAGTGCATGAGAAGTAGAGGCTGCTGGATCATGTTAATTAGCACACTCCAGCAGACTCATTTAATTGAGTCTGCTCTGATGCGCTGTAATTACAACATGTTGGAGCAGTATCCCCACACATCTACAGGCACTCTTGGAGTTTTGCATTGACTTCAGTGGTCTTAGGATCAGTCCCCATGTACTTAATTTTAACATGGAAGCCATCCACTGACTACTTACTTTCATAGCCATCTTCAATGTCTTGGTTATTTTCATTCAGTACAGTAACTGAACAATTAGAAATTAGCACCTGGATATAACAGGGACTCTCGCTGCTTATAAATCTTAGGTCACCCCATAAAAGAAAAGAAAAAATGCTAATGTGATCTGCTCTGAAGGGTAGACTAGTGCAAATAAAAATCAGGAGCTTATCACATGATACTCTTCATATGCATTGATAGCTCAGAATAAGTCCCCAACATTCAAAACATGTGAAGTGGAGAGATACCTAGAGAGTTCTTGTTATGTATTCCTCAATGGAATAAAAAAATGTGAGAATACTATCCAAAAAAAATCACTAATTTTTTTTGTGAAATGGCAATGTCACTGCACAGTCTTTGTCTGGTACTTCTGCACAGAACAATTTCATCATTTATTTTATACACTTGTAGACTGAGAAATAACAGCATAATTTAACATTTATGGTACTGTATCTTCCATTCTCATCATAGACTATTCTTGAAGTAATCCTTGTAATCAAACAGCTTTACCACCTTTGGATTGTATTTTCAGTGCTCACTGGTGATCATTTGGCAAAACCCGTGTTTGTTCTTCCAATCTGTAATAATCTCCTGCCTTAGAAAAGAAAACAATTCTAAGGATTCATCTTTTACAATTAAATGGGGAGCACAATGTCTAGTTATAGAAGGATCGTTAAATATATTGGTAAAAAGCACATGGGGGGGGACGGGGAAAGTCTTTGATTCAGACTTGTGCTCAGTGGAAAAAGTGGACACATTCAGAAACTTCATGCAGTGGATATTTATCTGATTCACTAAAGCATTACTTCCATCTCAGTGTTTGACTCCATTGAAAAAAAGGAAGAAAAAAAGGATTGGACATTTATATGGTCATGAACAGCTACGTTTGACAGGATTAAAATGTGAACAGTATAATCTTCATGCATCAGGACATATGTCAGCCAGAATTAGGAGCAACTTCTCTTGTGGTCAGGTTATTCCACAAGAATAAGGAGACTTGTCCATTAAGGAGACTTTTTCACCTTCCTCTGAGGCTCCTGTTACTGTCTTGTATAAGACAAGTCACCAGACCAGATGGACAGTTGGTTTGATCCAGTATAGTAACTCCCAGGTTCTGGTTGTTGGGAATTTAGTGAGAACCAAACCCCACTACAGAGGAAGGAGAAAAAAAATCTTAGCAAAATCTGCTCTCTAGTAATTTTCCACCTGAGTGAAGGGATTAGGAATACAGCACGGAGTTGTAAGGGTACAGGGATTTGGAACTGTATCAACCACCAGATTCCACAAGGAAGTCTGCCCCTAGCCATTTAGACCTCAGGACACACATGTGGAGTGTCTCTTCTTCTGTGCATTATTCTGGACTCCTTTCCTTGGCTGTGCAGTAAACTTGGTAATTTCATTGTCATTGCAAATCTGTCCTGTTATGTTACCTCTTACTGTATATTGATCCCACCCCATGGGTTGAGCCTTACAGAGTGCGTCTACATAGGAATATAAACAGGCTTAAATTTAATGCGCAATAAACTAATGTGGATTAAGTGGGTTTTGGCAGTTGTCTACACATGGTGGGACTTGGGACTAACTTTAGTTGCTTTGCCCCTGCCATGTGCCCCTGTGGCCACCAAGGGTAGCTCCAGCCTCCAGACACATGGCTGCCAGCACTTGCAGCCATGCTGAAGCCAAAGCCAGCTGCCATCTTGGAAACACACCCCTGTCCTCTGATCCCTGGGCAGTCCTTTCCCTGACCACAAGCCAGGTGCCCAGCACAAGGGCAGCACATGGCAGCTCCCTCCTTGCCCACCCTGCCTCCCTGCATCAGGACTGACTCTGCTCCTGCCCTTGCCAGTGATGCCCAGCATCTTGCTGCTCCAGTCTGTCCCCTGCCAGTGACAATCAGTGCCCTGCACTCCTGCTGGCCATGGTGCTGGTCCTGCTGGCCCCAGCAGGCAGCCCCTGGTCAGGCTCCAGGAGAGCCGTGCACCTGCCAACAGGACAGCAGCTGCAGGAGACCCTGGCTGACCCCCTCCTCCTGCAATCCCCGCTTCAGCCTGACTGCCCTGCCACCCATACACCCCTTTTCCCTCTGCCCACCCCCAGCACCACTCTCAGGACACTCACATGGTTGAAACAAAAAAACGTAATTACCCTCACAACATCCACCCCTATCCCTCCCCCTATCCCCCGCAACAAATAGTGCCCCTCCACCACTCTCCCTACCCAACAACAATAAAACACTCGTTAACATGAGGCAAACTATATAGAGAGAAACCCAGCGCTGGGGAAGGAGAGGCACCCAGCCAGGACCCCTGGGGCTGGGCTCCAGATGGTGCCACAGTGCAGGCCCAGGACTAAATTCCCTGTGTTAACGTGGAGTAATGTGTCTACACATGAGTTAATCCGCATTGACTAATCCCACTTAAATTTGATACTTGGTTTGGGCATGTCGTGGAAACACACGCAGCATACTTTTGGGTCAGGTCAGCAGAAGCTTTTATTCAAAAGAAACTACAGCTGTAGGGGGGATTCCAAAGTGACATGGATTTCCCAAGCACTTGGAAGGGGTTCTCCCCCAAGAGCAAAATCAGGAGACTTATATACTTTTTAACAGTCGCTTACAACTCACGTGATCATATAGTGAAATTATCATGAAAAGCGGCTATAATATTACTTCATTATTTCTTTGCTGTAATCAGGATGGGAACTAATGGGGGAGGCGAGGTTAGTTTACAAACCTCCTTCTTGCACCTGGAAATCAGATTTGTACATACTTTTTTGCTATCTTCAAGGCTGCGGTGAGCGAAGCAGTTGCAGAGGAGTTACAAAGAACAAACACTTTCTCTTATCTGTTCTACTATACAGAGCCAGCAATTCTCCACAAAGCGGTTATGTCATCTTATAACTAAAATAATCAAAGTTTAAGGCATATATTTTTTATGATTCCACATGTGCGTTCACACGTGTAAATCCATGTGTGCATGTGGTCAGGCCGTCATTTCACGCAACACTTCTGCAGGAGCAACGTCTCGTGGTGCAGACCACACAAGAGTGTGACAGGCGAGGTTGTGGCGGCAACACTCACCCCATTGCCTGTCCTGTGTGTCTCCCTCTCTGGTACGTGCGCTGACCAGGGCTGTATGCACAGATCAGGTGTTTTCCCACACATAGCTCAGTTAGCAAAGCCAGTAAAGCCTGTTTCAGGGCCAAGTCATTCTACCAGATAAGAACACACCCCACAAAGTCACTGGAAGCTGCTTCTCAGTAAGTCTGCAGTCTCTGAACCATTCACTTCCCCACCACTGGAGACCTAACCTCCCGCAGAGGTTTTATTAAGACCAAGGATGCAATCTTGAGCCTCCCACCCATGTTCCAGCCTCCAGGCCCATCAGGGCTTTGGGAAGTAATATTACCTGTGCTCTTTGCTTAATCACACACAATGGGGGTTGAAGGG
>NW_005841891.1:3481617-3506924 GCF_000455745.1 Alligator sinensis
TGGCTTGGCAGGGTTCAAGATGATACGCACTGGTTCAGCACTCAGCATGTGCCCCACTTCATTTGCATGGGTGGACCACAGCTGTGGAGGTACTCGTGCCAACAGTTCCTCTTGCAAGTAGGAAGTGTCAGGTTCAGAGTACTCCTGGGTTAGCAAAGCCACAAGCTCAGTTTCCCTATGTTCTGGTACCTCAAGGTAAACACCATCTGGGCTACAATAAATCACGCATCCCAGTTTACACAACAAATCCTTACCAAGAAGGTTGACAGGTGCACAGGGGCTAAGAAGAAAGGCATGATTTTCAGACAAAGGGCCAATAGAGATGGAGACAGGTTCAGAGACGGGATGTGGGATAGGTTGTCCGCCTATACCGACAGCATTTATAGTTTCAGGAGAATAAGGTAGAAAAGGAAACTCAGCAGCCTTTAGCGTGGAGCGGGATGCTCCGGTGTCGACAAGACAGGAGACAGGTTTACCAGAAATAAGGCATTCAACAAACGGACCAGATTGGTCAGTAGCAAGCAAAGGAGCGATGATGTCACTGTCCCTCAGGCTGTCCTATTCAACACTGGGAAAATTGACAGGAAGTGGAGGTGGGGGCAGGGACTGGGGTCTGGGTCCTTGGCCGGGGCGCTTGGGGCATTCTGATTTCCAATGTCCTTCTTGCTTGCAATAATGACATTGGTTCCCATAGCCTGGGTTTTGTGGGCTCAAGGATCTATCTCTTCCCCTGAATCTACCCGGGCCTCCCCTTCCCCGTCCTCGTCCCCTTCCTCTACCTGGACCCTGCAACTGAGAAATCTGTAAGGCCATTAACTTAAACTCGGCATTGTCTTTAGACCGTTCCAATTTGTTATGAAAATGGTTAGCCGCAGCAAGGACTTCAGTCAAATCTTTAGTTTCCCAGCCAATAATTACTGTTTGAATTTTCTCAGCAATTTTAGGGTTAAGTCCCTGGATGAATGCTGCCACTATTGCTTGTTTAGCATTTCCGACTGGGTTATCCATTCCTGAGTATCGTTCAAATGCCTGTTTGAGGCGTTCCAAATAGTCACTGGGGTGTTCATTTTTGTTTTGTTTACAGGTATTTATTTTGGTCCAGTCTGCCTTTTTTGGGCAAATTGTGAGAACTGCCTGAACCAAAGCATTTCTCTTGTCAATAAAGTCTTGGCCAATCCCTGGGTTTTGATCTGGCCAAGTACAGGCAGCATACAGACGTAGCATAGTTTCCTTGGGCAAAATCGATCGCATGAGCTGATTAATGTCAGCCCATGTTGGATTATAACAATTTATAACAGTCTGCAATTCTTCCTGAAATTTTTCTGGGTCTTCCCTGATTTTGGGGAATTTTTGAGTTAAATTGTAGAGATCACCTGGAGTCCAGGGTGCATGCACGGTTACTATATTTTGTCCATCGGTGCCAATGCCTGGCATTTGTCTTAGGGGGTAAACTTGTGCAGCTCGGGATCTAAGATTGATGGGAGATCTTTCCATGCCTATTCCCATTCTTCTAAATACACCTGTGGTGGGTTGTGACCCAGGAGTAAATTGCCACACTGGTGATGATTGAGTGGCAGATATGGTGGATGAGTCCAGACTATTAAGCTCCGTGGATGGATTTACTGAAGGAGCTTCAGCTAATGAGTTACTAGCCTGGGCTGCAGCCTGATGTTGAACCGGTTGTTGCTGATGTGGGAGTCCCAGGAGAGCAGGGTTCGAACAAAGGTCAAGGATATCCTCTGCTGGCTCCGGTGGTGGGGGCGCCCCGGGCAATGCTGGATACATCGGAGCGGTGGCCGGCGTGTAATTTGGGGGAGCAGCCAATTTCTCCCGAACAGCTTGTAACTGCTGTTTTAATTTTTCTTGAGAGTCTTTTAGGCTCCTAGTTTGAGATTCTGTCCGCCTTTTGGACATTTCATCATACCAATAAAAGAACGCGTCCCACTGGTTTTGTGGTGTTTTGGATCCACGGGACTCTAAAGCCCCTCTTAAGTGCACTATTTTATCCTGATCAAATGTTCCTTCTTGTGGAAAATGCTTCACAGGATCATCCCTAGTATACCAGTTCCACTTATCCAGGTACTTGCAAGCCTCGGGAGAATAGTGTGTGTACATAAAGTACGCCGGAGTCCCCTTAGGGGGGACGGGAACTTGTTTAGACTGACTCGTTCCCATTTTCAGTCACACAGGGAGACGTAGGAGAGGCTTATTTAGGATGTCCGGGCCGCTCAGTGCCTTGCCCCGCAGTTTTTCACTGCCCAGACAAAAGGCTTCTGACCCGACACCGGCTCATAAAATGGAAATGGGAAGGGAAACACAAGAGGAATCCTTTCACTCCTGCTCTCGGCAGAAGCTACTGGGACAAGGGGTTTGGAAAAGACAAAATCACTCAGACGCCCTGTCCACTGGGTCACGAGGTTTCAGCTGGGCCCCCTTGCTTTCGACGCTACCTTTTTTAGGCAGAATCGGGGCGGCTAGACCCAGCCTTAGTCCCAGACCTGGTCAGTGGCTCATTTTTCTAAATGCACACACACACATTTATTCAATCACTGGGAAGCCCTGTCCACTGGGTCACGAGGTTCCAGTTGGGCCCCCTTGCTTTCAAAACTGCCCTGTCAGGCAGAATTGGGGCGGCTGAACCCAACCGTAGTCTCAGACCTGGTCAGTGGCTCATATTTCTAAATACACACACATGCACATTCATTCAGTCAGCCAGACCTCCTCCCCCACACCGCCTTAGTTAATTAACGACAAGCCCGATGTGCTGTAGGATGAAGGTGCTTCATACAGTTTCTCCCTAAATAAAACGTACGTTACCAGACACAAAATGGGATCCTTTACCAGACAGAAAATTTTAGCCGGCAGTAAGGTTCAGACTGACCTGTTTTAACAAGGTTCAGATCCAGTTACCACGGCCAAGTTGGGAGCCTACAGGCAGTCCTCCTCCGAAACCCCAATAGAGATTTTGAATTAGGTCTCTTACCTCTCAAGTTTGGCGCCTCGGGGTTCGGGGGGGGGGCAGTCTGCGGTCCTCCTTTCTCAGCCTGTGTTCTGGATCCGAGTCACGGCACCAGGAATTGTCGTGGAAAAACACGCAGCATACTTTTGGGTCAGGTCAGCAGAAGCTTTTATTCAAAAGAAACTACAGCTGTAGGGGGGATTCCAAAGTGACATGGATTTCCCAAGCACTTGGAAGGGGTCCCCCCCCAAGAGCAAAATCAGGAGGCTTATATACTTTTTAACAGTTGCTTACAACTCACGTGATCATATAGTGAAATTAGCATGAAAAGCGGCTATAATATTACTTCATTATTTCTTTGCTGTAATCAGGATGGGAACTAATGGGGGAGGCGAGGTTAGTTCACAAACCTCCTTCTTGCACCTGGAAATCAGATTTGTACATACTTTTTTGCTATCTTCAAGGCCGCGGTGAGCGAAGCAGTTGCAGAGGAGTTACAAAGAACAAACACTTTCTCTTACCTGTTCTACTATACAGAGCCAGCAATTCTCCACAAAGCGGTTATGTCATCTTATAACTAAAATAATCAAAGTTTAAGGCATATATTTTTTCTGATTCCACAGGCAGGGATCGAATTTAGGCTCACATAGCCTTAAATTGCCATTTTTAAGCTGTATTAAGGGCATGCATGTGTAGACACATGCCCCTAATGTGGTTTGAATTGGGCTAATCCTTTTTAAATATCCATGTATAGACACACCCACAAAGTCATAACTAGCCAGTTCTGTGCTTTGGAGAGCATTTGTAGGGGGAAGGGAGAGGGTGTAGTGCCCAATACCAAAGAGTGGAGGACAGGGGAGCAAGGGCTTGGAGGCTCAAAGACCTCCCAGGTGCCACATCTATGGCATGGTTTGCACCCCCAGCACAGTTTCCCCTCACCTTGGCTCTACTGCTGTGGCATGGGCTCCCTGAGGTCTGCCATTCTGGCACTCCTTAAATCTGTGCCTTAGGCCAGTTCTCCGCTTGCCCACCCTTAGTTACATTACTGGTTGCAGTAGAAATGATTGCTATTAAATTAAACAGGCATCTTAGCCAAATTTGGGGAAAGGATGATCCATGCATATATATTCCACGGTAGCTCATTAGCTCTGTAAGTGTTTATTATTAGCTACTTTATGCTTAATAACCACACCAGCAGACTTTCAACCAAATACATTTAAGTGGAAAGGTTTGATCTATTAGTGTCAGTCTCATTAGTTTGATTTTAATTTCATATAAAGAAGATTTATATGAAGCATCCTAATGAGAGGAGAATATTGCAACATAAAAATACCATCTTGAATAAAGCAAAGGGATTATATGTAGTTCAGCGAGTCAATACAATTATCACCTCAGCACACTTGAGTTCAAATCCTGTTTCTGGACTGAAGCATAATTCCTTACCCAATGCCAGTGGCAGTTACCAAGGCCAGTCTTAATCAATAAATTAAGATAGATTTGACAGGAAAATATTGGAAAATTTTTTATGTGGAAAATGTCAGCCTTTCCACAAAACATACAAACAACCCCTCCCTACAATGTAATATCATAATTAAAAAACAAATTGAACCCTTTCTGTGTTATGCTTTGGTCTCCTTTTTTGGTGAGAAGAGATAGTACACAGAAGATAAAGCAGATGTGAGACACCAGAAGAAATGTTTCAGTTTTTAGTTAAAATATTTCATTTTTACAAGGGGTATATTTTATTTGGGAGAAAGAACAAGCAAAAGCAACAGGGTAACCATTACCATATTATCACGTAATAAAATAAACAACTCCATCCCAATATACCTCTTCAATAGACCAGACATTAAAGCACCTACCCAGAGGGACCCAGGTTCAGATCCTAGCTCTGTCAGATTTAGCCCATAAGCTTGAGCCTGGGTATCCCGCACACAAACTACGTTTTTCCTCCCGTCTGTAGTGAGAGCAGAGAGTTTTATCCCTCTAAGACATCTGGGCCTAGGGTTTCTATAACTGCAAAAGGATTATTTTATTTCTAATTGATGCTGTTCCCATTGATGTCATTGAGAATTTTGGAGGTCACTTTAGTTGGACATGACTGGATCTGATGGAAGAATGAAGAGCCTTTGGCAAGTGAAAAAAGAATTTTGCAGGTCAGTTGCTTATAGTTGCACAGTCCCAGGTTATAGTCTCTACTGCTCCAAGCAAGTACAATATGTTTTCTTCCTTTTGTGAGCATTTAATTTGCTCCCAAGTTATTTTGCTAGCTGAAGTCATGGCTTGTGACTATCCAACACTAGAAGACAATGAAGACAATAACATCACTGGCCTTTTCACTTTTCATGTCTTCTACCTGCAAGCTACAAAACTTCACAGAACAAAGGTCCCAATCCAGAAAATCATTTAATTGTAGGCTTGATTTCAAGACTTGGCTTAGTGCCTCTGAAATCACTGTCTACTCCAGTGCTTAGTTAGGCATATAATTAAGTTCTTGATTTTGAACACCTACACCCTGCAAATCCTTTCATAGCATCTGATAAAGTTGTTGCTTATGAAAGTTTATGTATCTCTGAATTAATTAGCCTATGTAGGTGTGACTCTGCCCTGCCTTCGGCAAAACCTTAAGTGTGAGTATAATTTTGAGCAAGAGGCCAGTGCTATGGGTTTTAACGGGTCTACTTATGTTCTGAAAATTAGGCATGTACACAAGAGCTTTGCTGCTTAGTGCTATTGGAAAAATTAAAGGTGAACTATAAGGGTACCTGACCTGATGTCCCAGATAAGACTATCTCCAAAACATGGGTGTTGATCAAAATATGAAACTGGACCCAGACCTGGATTTTTTAAAGGCTCCAGGCCTTATACCAAACCAAACCAAACCAAACCAAACCTCATTATTTGAACACCTATGAATTCAAAGGACTTAAGAACTTGGATGCAGATTTGTCGTGTGCTGTTTGGCTCCTTTTCTAGTGTGTGTAACATTTGTTCAGTAAATTAAACTGCTCTTTTTCAAGTCACAACATTTTCAGAGAATGCATTCTGGTTGTTTAGCTGTGGTTCATTGGGCACTTTTATCATTTTAACATTAGAAATGCAAAGCATTTATTTTGGATTGATTTTAATGAATTTTGTAATTAAAAGATTTTCACTTTTTTATCACAGGAATTACTTCATGCTTGATAGCAAGAGGCCTTGACATGCATTTAATGTTTATTTATCAAAGTGGCAAATCACTGATAATTTATGCAGGGTCTAGCGGTACACAATGAGGTTAGTGTCGCAGTAACAAATTTTAATTAAGCACGGATAAG
Source organism: Alligator sinensis (assembly GCF_000455745.1). NCBI lineage: Eukaryota > Metazoa > Chordata > Crocodylia > Alligatoridae > Alligator > Alligator sinensis. Next base: position 3,487,894 of record NW_005841891.1, read on the forward strand.
TTAGGATTGGAATATGTTGTGGTATCAAACATCTTGAACCAGTTTTTCATTATACTCCTGTCAGTTCCCATGTCACTTGGACTTGCTTAAGATTTAATTCATAAAGCTGAGGGGGAACTGGTCACTAAACAGTGGCAAAAGTTAGGTAAGGAGCAAACTGGGACATGTTATTGGAACATATGGAACATTTGTATAGCAGATCCTTGTTTTTTGTCCTCTCTGTCTTTTCCCCTCTCCAGGATCCACTGGGCTTCACCATTATTGCTAACCACTCTCCCTAGTCTCTCCTGAGGGTATCTCTTCTGAAAGAATTTCTGTGGGGATTTGCAGAGCTGTAGCGGGATCCAAGATCTTAGATCTCAAGACCTGGGAGAAGGCTGGAGGCAGGGAAAGGTGGTGCATTGCTGTAATGACCCTAATTTTGGGTGGGGTTGCAAGGGCTTGATCTTAGGGCAACTTTCCATCTCTGATGAACGGACCAGGATCTATCCTGTTACATGCATAGTGCTGTACTCTAGACCAGTGATTCTTAAATCTTTTTTGTACCAGGACCCACTTGGAAACATTGATGGCCAGTCCTGACCAAGCGCCCATCACTCCCAAACCACTGCCTAGGTCCCAGCCCCCCAGTGTGTGGGGCATGGGGGGGTCCCAAGCAGCCCCTCGCAGCCTGCAACTTGGCCAGCCTGCAAGGGAAAACCTATGGTTTCCCACTTTTTTTTCTGTTAAAGGAGAATCCATTTGTCACGTTTGTTGATCCATTTTTAAAGCTTGTCTGTGACCCTGTCACATATTCTTGCGACCCACTTTTGGGTCATGAGCCACGGGTTGAGATACGCTGCTCTAGACCATTGCAAATCCTGATTAAAAGGAAGCAGTGATGACAAAAAGAACACTGCACTCCTGTTCCAGTGTGTGGGTAATATTCACAAAAGTGCCTCAGTCTTTTAGGGGTTTAGGCTGTAAAAGTGCCTCAGTCTTTTAAGCACTTTGGCCAAACTCCCATTAAGCCCATAAGATGCCAAGTGCTACTTCGATTATTTGAAAGTGCTTGAATGATGTTCTATTTAACACCCCCAAAACACCAGGAAATTTGTGGGGGTGTCTGTTTCAGCCTAAAAACGCTTTCTCCAATCCTTTATATGCCTCGACTTTTAATTCTGAACAGGTTCAGAAGAAGGCCCAAGTAATCCGTGAAGCTAAATCTGCTTCCCCTGCTTTCTGATCCTATTGTGCCCGGGAAAACACATAAATTCCCAAGGGCATGAGTACAAAAGAAGCAGCTTCCTCAGCTATTTGACACTGAAATTAGACATTGTCATGGAGGTGCTGCCCCTCCACCTTTTACCCAATGACTTCATGGTTCAAATACTGGCCCAGGGAGCAGGAGACCAACACTGAGAGGGTTTGAACTTATATCTGCCACTTCCAAGGACGGCATCCAAACTCTCAGGCCAGAGGCTAAGCAGGGTGAGGGTATCATTAACCTCTCCTCTTGAAGCTGGGGCATTGGGCAGCCCGGATGGCAAGAGTGTAAAGGGGGCCAGAAATCAAACAAGCAAGAGAGAGTTTGACTTTGTATCCCAGAGATCTCCCAGGAGAAAGGGAGACCTGGGATTTTGACATTGAATTCCCTAGTTCTTCCTTACTGATGCTAGCTATTTTATCCAATGACTGTGTAATAGACAATGCATCAACAGGCCTGGTAGCTGGGGCTGAAACCCAGGGTTACCACTTGTCAACTGATTCTCCTAACCATTAGGCTGCAGGGTCAGGCTCCCTTTTGCTTTCTCTCTAGAATGGAAGGGGAATAGGGCTAGAAGAGATCTCGAGAGGTCATCTAGTTCTTTGTCCTGCCCCAGGGCAGGTTCAACCATATCTAAAGTTTTCCTGACTGATATTCATCTAACCTGTTCTTAAAAACCTCCAGTGATGTCCACAGCTTTCCTAAGTAATGTATTCCACTGCTAAACTATCCAGACGGTTGGGCAGTTTTTTCCTAAGGTCAAACCTCAATCTCCAGTGTTTCAAATTAAGCCCATTACCTCTTATCCTATCTTGATTTCACATGGAGAGTGGTTTATAATCTGCCTCTTTTCCGTAACCTTTGTCACATGCAGACTGTTACCAGGTCTCTCAGTCTTCTTTTTCCTAGAATAAACAAACCCAGTTCTGGCAAACTGGTAGAAACTGTAATACAGAATAAAAGCAGCAGCCACATGGATAAATATGACATGATGGGGAAGAGACAGCATGGGTTTTGTAAAGAGAAATTGCATCTTACTAATTTGCTGGAGTTTTTTGAAGGTGTTAACAAACACGTGGGCAACAGAGAATCCAGTTAATGTAATATACTTGATTTTCAATAAGCTTTTGACAAGGTTCCTGACAAAAGGCTCCTAAAAAAACTGAGCTGCCTTGGGATTGGAGGGAAGGTTCCTTTGTGGATCAAAAGGTTAACAGATAGGAAAGAAAGTTTAGATAAAATTAAATGGACACTTTTCAAGATAAAGGAAGGTCAATAGTGGAGCCCTCAGGGATCTGTACTGGGCCTGGTTTCATTTAACATTTCCATAAATGACCTAGTGAAACTGCAGTTAGTAGATGCCACTAAATTATTCCAGGTAGCCAGATGCCAAACTGATGGTGAAGAGTTGCAGAAAGAACTCATAAAACTAAATGAGTAGGAAAACAATGGCAAATGAACTTCAGTGTTGGCAAGTATAAATAATGTACACTATACATATACAATGTGGGCTTTGGAGTAGCTATTATAAGCCACAGTGACCAAAATAGAAAAAAAATATATATTGGGCATCATTAAAAAGAGAATTGAAAACATCACAGCACTGTGTAAATCCTTGAGGCACCCACAGCCCAAACAGTGTGTGCAGTTCTGGTCTCCATGTCTCTAAAAAGGATGTAGTGAAATTAAAAAAGGCAAAGAGAAATGCAACAAAGATGATCAGGGATTCAGAGCAGCTGCTGTACCAGGAGAGAATGAAAAGGCTAAGACTCTACAGTCTGGAAAGTAAAAGGCTGAAGGGAAATAAGACAGAGGTCTATAAAATCATGAAGGATGTGGATAAAGTGAATAGGGAGCTGTCAGTCACCAAGTCCCAGAATATTAGAACTAGAGTTCACTCACTGAACTTAACAACAGAGAGGTTTAAAGAAGAAGTATATTTTTGCATAGCATGTAGTTAACTTACAGAACTCCTTGCTAAAGTACGTTGTAGGGGTAGATAGTATAACAAGATTCAAAAAAAGGAATTAGACACATTTATGGAGGACAGGTCCATTGGGAAGTATTAAATAGGGATGTATCCCCTGACATGCTTAAGCTCATGGTGGTTGATGTCAGGGAAGGTACCTGGAGGTATATTACTTTAGGCCGGGGTGGACAAAATGATCTGGCCAGTGACTGGACTCCATTTCTCAGCAGCCTCTGCCCACATCCCTGCAGCCAGGTTTCATGGAGGCAGCAGGAGTGGCAAGGCTGTGACAGTGTGGGGCCAGGATTTCCATGGAGACTGGGCCGAGCAGTGCTGGCAGGGAGCATGGCTGAGTGGGGAGTTGCTCCAGGGCAGGGTCCAGGATTTGTAGTGGTGGCAGCGTAGTCTGGAGCTGGGGCAGAGCTGTGATCTGCTGCCTGCATGCACATGCCCAGGGTGTGCAGGTAGTAGATTGCAGCCCTGTCTTGGCTCTGGCTCGCGCTGTCCCTGATGCAAGACCTCAACCCCGGCCCCAACCCTGGCCCTGGCCCCAGACCAGCTCCCCACCCAACTGCACATCCTGCCAGTGCTGCTCAGGCCCATCTCCATGAAAACCCTGGCCCCGCACTGTCACAGTGCCACTGCTCCTGGGGTCTCAATGGAAACTGATTGCAATGATGCGGACAGGGCCTGCTGGGAAATGGAGTCTGTCACGGGTCCAATGCAACCCACAGGCTACACTTTGCCCTCCCCTACTCTAGGCACACCCTGTTTTTTATATACTCTGCCTCTAAAGTATCTACTACTTGCCAATGTCAGAGACTGGATACTGGGCTATATGGGCCATGGTTAGACCCACTACGGCACTTCATATGTTCTTATGTCCTGCTTTCTGGACCACTGATCATTTGTGTTACTCTCCTCTGGATGTGCTCCAGCTGGTCCATATTGCTCCTAAAGTGTGGTGTCCAAAACTAGCCCAAAACTCCAGTGGGGCCTTACCAATGCTGAGTGGGGGTAGAAGTCTTGCTTCACGTGTCTTGCCTATGACACTCCTGTTTCTGTTTGCATGTATTTTTCACATTTCAATAACATTTCTCTCTCCCCCCTTATAAATCAGTGTTTAAAAAAAGTTATTTATACTAACTGATTTAACAAAACACTTTGGCAGTTGGAAGTGTTTTTTGTCTGAGACCTAGTGAAACAAAGTAGAACAGGGTTCAAATCAGAAGACTCTTGAAGACAACAGGGAGCCTTTCTGTTCACTGCAGTGCACTTTGGATCAGGCCTTAAACTCTCTATTTTGTTGCAGAATTTGTGCTAGAATTAGAAAAGCAATCTTTAGCCTACCTTCAGGCACATATGTTGTGTAGTTTTCCCTTTCAGGTGTCTGTACATTTGTTGGTCGGTTTTGTGTAGCCTTTGCTTTTGCTTTACTCTGGCATTCAAAGCCCAGGTTGCAGCATTGACTAAGAGTGAAGCTGCAACTCCCCCCTTCCCTCCACCTTCACACATGCCAAAAATGTGCCAGTTACAGAACAAAGAGGATATCACAGAGTCAGTTTGGTGGGAGAGCTGGAGTGCCTGGCAATTACCTGCTGTTATCACAGTGGCTGTGCTTTCTGTCATGTTATATTTCACATTTGCATAGCAGTGTGTATTTGGTCTTTCATCGCTGTTGTTCACAAGCTGTAATCAGTTCATTTTATGGCTGTCTTCAGCTAAATTCTTTGTTGATTTTAACATGACAGAAGTTGAAAAGATTACATATTATAAATAGATAATTGATATATCAGCACAGCTTGTTACTCTCTGTCTCTGCCATCTCTTTATGAGAATCAGTTTTAATGTTTCCCTCTCTCTCTCTCTTTCACATGGACTGTCTAGGAATTAAAATGAAGCCTGACAGCTTGATTAGAATTTCACCTGGTCTCTTTACGTTTCAAATGAGAATTCCTCAGCCTTGGAGAGAAAGGTCAGTGTCTAAAAATGAAACCTGAGATCAGAATATTGAGGGATTATATCTTTAAGAAAAAAGAAAAAAAAAAGAAAAGGCAAATATTTTTTCATTTCATTTTGACCCTAAGTTTAGTCTCTTGCTGGGTCCTTACATGGTCCTGAAACTGTAACAGAAAATCTTGAAATTCATCAGCAAAGCTAACCGCGCTTTATCATCCATCAGCAGATGCATGACAAATAGTACCAAGGAGGTGATACTTCCCCTCTATGCGGCACTGGTCAGACCGCAGTTGGAGTACTGCGTCCAGTTTTGGGCAGCATACTTCAAGAAGGATGTTGATAGACTCGAGAGGGTCCAGCGGAGGCCACTCGTATGGTTAGGGGCTTACAGGACAAACCCTATGAGGAAAGACTGAGGGACCTGGACCTCTTCAGGCTCCGCAAGAGAGGGCTGAGAGTTGATCTTGTGGCCGCCTACAAATTCATTACGGGGCCGCAGCAAGGGATCAGAGATGCTCTGTTCACCAGGGTGCCTCTTGTGGTAACAAGGAACAATGATCACAAACTGACGGAGAGCAGATTTAGGCTAGACATCAGGAAAAACTTCTTCATGGTAAGTGTGGCCAAAATTTGGAATGGGCTTCCAAGGGAGGTGGTGCTCTCCCCTAACTTGGGGGTCTTTAAGAGAAGGCTGGATAGGCATCTGGCTGGGGTCATCGGACCACAGCACTTTTTCCTGTCTAGGCAGGGAGTTGGACTCGGTGATCTGTTGAGGTCTCTTCTGACCTTAGCATCTATGAATCTATGAGTAATTAAATTTGCTTCAAATCACCCAGATAAATGTAGAGACCCATGTGAGATGTATTTATAAGTGCCTAAATGGGACTTATGTGGAATTTTTGGCCGTTTATAGATGTTACATTTTTCTAGGTTTAATCTGGACTATACCCATTACTATATACATGTGGACATCTGTAGTTTGAATTGAAAATGGCTCCAATCTGAATGAACTAATCTTCACTGAATGAGGATAAAAATTAATGTAGACTAGGGCAGTCTGAATTAGGCAATTTAAACTATACTAATTAACATGTATATATGGGGTTGGTTTTAGGGAAAACAGTCCTCAGGAACTCAGATATGCCTTCGTTAGGAAGTAAGTATTGCAAATATAATTTCCCTCAAGGGAAACTCAGTTGGAGTTTTGCAACACAACAGAGGCTATCAGGCACAAAGTAACACCTGGACAAAGTCAAATGTGCCAATAACACCTCACAGTGGCTATCTATCAGTATCCTGGCTAAGCCCTCAGCCCTGCCCAAGCACATGGGCTACTGGTCTGTGAAGAAGGAGGTAAACCTCCTTGATTGTCTGTTAACCCTTAATTTGAATAGAAATTTGACTTGAACTGTGTGATGCAAATCAGTTAACACATTTAGAAAATGATGAACACATCTACAAACAGCTTATATTCTAACTTAGCAAATGGGGTCCCGACTGACTCGCTAGCAAATACAAAGCGGCTACTTTGGTTCCTTCATTGCTTCCATGTGGTCTTGGAAAGGCTCCTGGGCACTTGGACTAGGAGAGTAATCAGAAGCAATCCAGATCAGGATCCTAACTTCCAATTGCTACCCAAGTTCTGTTATGATCCAGACCAGCGCTGGGAGGTACCTGGAGTCTGGCTAAATCCCTGATCTGTTAGCCATGTTATGCAAACACCTAATGGCTGATTGATACCAACAGCACTAAGTTCAGTACAAGGGACAAGACCCATATCAACTTTCACTCTTGCATGTAAGTAGTGATGGCCATGTTTTGTGCAACAGATGGGTAGCAAGGATGTTTGCCCACAATATGACAGACCTGAGTTCTGTGCCTTTCTCCACTTCAGGCAATGTAGATCTGTATCTCAGAAGAGTCTCCTAATCACCATGCCACATACTTGTTTGGGCAGGGGCACTGTCCACACCTCCTATTGAACTTCAGCCACTCTGCAGCTTAGACAAGCATGGATGTTTGGTTCCCCAGGACCAACCAGGAGTGGCACACCTTGCGCTGCAGCTACTTGTCCCCGGGAAATGCCCGTGGCATGCGTGCTTTGGCACGCCACAAGTTACTCCAGGGATGGTAGGGGAGGCTGGGGCCAGCAGTGTGCTGGCCCCAGTAGGCTTACCTGGAGTCTTAGGAGCCTGCTGGGGTTGCAGCCATGGCAAACCTGTCAGGCAAAGCCTGGCTAGCAGCTGCAGTGCTGCTCCAGGCAGCCCGGCTCCGCTTTTCAGCAGTGCAAGCTGCCCAAGCATGCGCTGCTGTGGGTTTCTTTTTTCCGTGGATTTTTTGAGGCAAACCCCCCCCCACAGCGGTGCACACACAGGCAGCATATCCTTGCAGCGCAGAGAACGCTGGTCGTCCGGCCTCACACCGGGTGACTAACCCGAGCAGCCTCCACTGCTCCCTGGCTTCGCTCCCTCATGCGCTGCCCTGTACACCATGGGACCCCACCACTTGCCGAAAGATGGGGCCTGAGCCAGCTCACCGCAGCTCCCAAGGCCCTTGCTCCGTGCACCACCCTGTGCATCATGTGGCTCGGTGGCCTTCTGGGGTTGCAGGCTTGAGATGCCGTTCACAGCTCTCAGAGCCTGAGCTCCGTGCACTGAAATGCACGCCGTGATACCCGGCCATCTGTTGGAGTTGCAGGCTTGAGCCGCTATTCGCAGCTCCCAGAGCCTGAGCTCCACGAGCCGAAATGCACACCACGTTGAGCCCGAGGGTCTCACACCCTCCCCGGGATCTTCAGGAGCTCAGGGCTATTCGCCGCTGGGGCAGCTCATCCCCAGCTTTTCTCGCTCCAATCTTCTGTCTTCAGCTCTCCCATTGCGTCTCCCCTCGTGCTGGGCACGCTGCTCTTTATATACTCTTCCAGGCTCTGCCCCTGAAGTCTTCCCGACCTGACAGGGTTGCAGTCTACAATTAGGTCTGTGGAGCTCCTCTCCCCCCCCCCCCAAAAACCCCCCCCCCCCCCCCCCCAAGAAAAGGGCATGGCTTCACTCCTTTGACTGCTTTGTGATTGGTGGATGGGCTCCATCAATCAAAACAGCAGAATCCTGAGCCTGGGACTCAACCCAAGCTCTGCTACACTAATATGATGGGGCTTAGGGCTATATTATTCAGTTTATGATCAAAGCAGAAACCAATATAACTTTATTGGAATGTGTATTAACTTGCGATATCATGAATTTTGCATTAGAGAAACAGAATAAACTAGGCAAAGTAATTAGATGTTCCTTTAGAACTATAGTCATAATTAAATGTATGTCTCTTTCAGATTCATAAAACAAAATCAAGCCTTCTTCAGCATCTTGACAGTGCCTCCAATGTGTCACTGAACGTTATTTCCACACCTGAGTAAACATTCACCTGAGTGAATGTTTCCACGCCTGAGTTAATGTTTTTAGCTAGAGTTAAAAATAGTCTGCAGGGCTATGAGATAGGAGCTACATTACCAGAAGCAGCTATCAGACAGTAGAATTGGAGAAGAAAGAATAGCTTAATTAGTGGAAAATTAATACCCATAAAAAGGAGAGAGCATTGTTAAAACCTCTGAAATGAAGAGTTTAGAAAGAATAAGTTAGATTATAATGAGCCATGAAATCAAGTGACTCCTTTATGGCTGCCTGAATAGAATTGCTGCTGCCACTGTCAGGTAGTTTGTTTTAATCTTTGTGGGGAGCAGGAATCAAAACGAGCGCAACTGCACCACTGCACCTCCCTGCCCCCGGCTACTAGCGTGTTAGGTGTGCTCAGCGTGGGCTGACTGGATTGGACCCTTCTAGAGACATAAGCAGATTTAGGTGCCTTGTGTCCAGATTGCAGTGGAGCATAGGTGGGGAGAAGCTTTCTCACTGCTCAGATTGGGGTCCTTTCGCATGTTCTTGGAAGCCCACATTCAGGTGCCTTGGGATCCTTGCAGTCCAAGATGTAGATGCTAAATGAATGCAGGTGCCTTATGATCCCTGTGGCTGCTGGAGAAGGAGTATTTTGGACTTATTTCTGTGCATTTGGCATCTTATACAGCACCATGAGTTACAGTCCCCCCTGACCCAACAAATGGTTGCCTGTTGGGTTGTGGGGGATCAAGCCTGCCTGTACTTGTCAGCAGGCAGGAGCACCCAGCTATTTTACATTAATAAGTAGGATGGAGAAGATTTTCAAGGATTATTTTTTAAATGCAAAAAAAAAAAAAAAAAATTAGAACCTGTATGAAATCAAATGAAATACATAGGATGAAAGTTTATTGTAAAAATAACTCATCTATTTCCCTTAAAACTACTCTCAAAATATGACTGTGTGAAATCACTCAAATACTACTTGGGACCTTCCATCTTCTACACTGAATAAAATATATCTAGGACAATCCCCTGAAAGGAACTAGCCTCTGAGGAAGCTAGAGAGGACTTAGAGAGAGAAATTAGTCCTTCTAGAGAGAACTTAGTCCTTCACAACTAAGACCATGGGGAGAAAAGAGAGACTGCCATAGAGAGCTGCTCCTTATTCTAGTGTCCAAATTAGGAAGTGCAAGGAAGGTATTTCTTCAGCAGTCAGGAATCATGAAAGACTTCTTATGCAAAAGGAATAAGGAAAGACTGTACCTGAACTTGTGGAGAAAGGAGAGGGATGGCAGAGATGGCACTATGCTGCATAGGAGGTTACCATTAGTGTGAAGATCTGAGGGATGTGTCTATATTCAGATTATCAAGCCTATTGTGGTCTTTGTCAGACTGGAAATTATATTTTGAGTTCAAGGCTGATCTTTGCACCCCTCCCCTGTCCTGTTCCCTGCCCCCCCCCCCATTGCCTTTTACCTGTGTCTTGAACTAAAATTCCTAAGGGGGGCTGGTGCAGGACTGAGAATAGAGGGTTGTTGGATTGAGTGCTACATCATTGAAATTTAGCCAGACCAAACAGTAAACCAGCTGCTATTGAGGAGGACCTTGCTGTCAGAGGTGAGGTCCCCTTGTGGGGGACTGTGTCGGGTTGAAATTGGACAAAGGGGTATGTATAGAAATATATAATAGGGCAGAGCTGAGGCATTTGACCACTTTAGCCATGTTCAGCAACTTAGTTTGAAGGGAAACTATCTACTCCAGCTTCCCAATGAGGCCAGGGGCAATGCTTTCTTCCTGAAAACAGAAGTACCCTTAGAACTTGTAAGGAAACGGGAAGCTAGATTTCGGATCTTGTAATTATGAAATATTCTCCTTTTTTTTTTTTGTCTTTTGCTCAACTCTAAATAAAAGACAAATATGTGTTTCAACACTCTGGGCAAAGCCATCTCTCTCTATATGTATCTGTCTGATTATAGCTATAAGGGGCTTCCTAAAGAGTTAAACTATACACCAAGAAGCTCACCCTTTTAGTGAGATTCTGCAGAAAGGTTTACTTAAAATATGGTGGAAGTTTGAATTTTTAGGATGGGGGTGCCAAACAACGGGTCTTCATCCAGTTACCATACTTGGTTATATACACCAGAAGCTGAAAGCACTCAGGGATTTCCTCTTGTGAATAGCCATCCTCATAAAATAATGGGCCTGACCTTGGGAGAAAAGAAAAAGTTAGCAGAAATAGCACTGTGCTATGGTGGGACCAGGAATGGGTGTGGGTTTCAAGCAGCAAAAGAGTTTTTATTTCAACCCTAACATGCCTTCAGATGGAGATCTGAGGGCATGGACACACAAAACTAAGGATGTATTTAAATTGTGGTGAGACAAAGGGCTTTTTGCAGTCTGCTCATGGTGTGCAGAGCCAGTTTTGCAGGCATTTTGCGGTGTCCCCACCCCTTGGCACAGATTCGTGAAGAGGCCCTGCCCCTTGGCACTAATTGGTGGAGAGGCCCTTGGAGGGGGAGGGGAGATGAAGGGGCAGCCACTATCTTGATTTCTGGCGGATTTTCATGCAGCCCCACCCCTCGGCACTGATTGCTGGAGAGGCGGGAGAAGGTGGGACAAGTGAACAGTTGATTGGTGTTTGCCCCACCCCTTGGTGCTGACGGGATGAGGGGGTAGCTGCCATCTTGTCTGCTGCCCTTTGTGCTGCCCTGCCAACTACTGCCTTCCTCTCCCAGCAGTGAGAGGACGGCTGACTTGCACTGGGGAGCCAGCATTTTATTTTTAGTAAGTTTATTTTTGGTGATTTTGTGGATTTTGTGAACAACCTGTGAAACTGTGAAGTAAGTAAGTAGGTCCTTACACAAAGCACTTAGAATGGTTTAAATGAAGTTTAACCCTGAAGCAAACAGACGTACAATCCCGTTAAAACAGTGTAAACCTGCCTGGAATGGTTCGAACCTGCACCTGGAAAATCAAGTGCTGTTTTGAGCTGGTTCACTGTGGCTTGGTTCAGTGTTATGTGTAGACAGAAAGCATTCTCTTATCTGGATCTTGTCAGTCCTCCAAGCATCCCACACTGCATTGCTCCTCCCCTTTTACACACACACTGCTGCAACTGGCCACTCTGGTACGTAGCCAGGACTTTACCGCCAACGTTTTTTCCCCCTTTTGTTGGCGTTTTTTATCCATGAGCTGCCCTCTACAACTTGTCTAGTAAAACCTACGTGTCTGACAAACAGCTGTGTCCTCACTCCCTGCTCCACTGCAGCCAATCACTAGGCCTCCCAGACCCTGGGAACCAAAAAGTGTGTGTCCAAGCACTCCCTCCACCCAATCCCACCCCAAGTCTGGTGAGCACACTGCCGTCTTCAGTCATTTGCTGGTGATTTAAATTTGTTGACCTCATGTTTAGGGAATGAGGGGAAACAGAAAAGTGACAACACCCACAGGCACAGGTCACCGACCTCTGGGACTTCCAAAGCATGGGTGCAAACTCTCCTCCTCCCCTGACTCACTGGGAGGCAGGCTGGATTAGGTGCCAATTGCCAGCCTTTGTGTTGGAGCCACAGCACTTCACACAACTGTGACCTGGTTTCCAGTAAGTGACATTTTAAGCCTGTGCATTTGTTATATCTGCCTGCCCCCTGACAGTCTCCATAGATTGTTGTGCGATTAATAGCTCATGGAATTCGGCTGTATTGTAAGTAGACCAGAAAGTTTTGTTTCTCTGTGTGGTTTTGTGCACATCTATTTTGCTGTGTGTTTTTGTGCATGCAAAACACCACAGTCCAGCAACCAGAAGCAGATCAAAAATAAGTAGACCGAGGACATCAAGTAAAGGGCACAAATACAGAACAAAGACTCAGAGACAGTTAATGCCACAGCATTGGAGAGGCTCAGAGATTCATGCCACATTTTCCTTCTCTGGTAGCAGGCTCCTTATTCCAGGCTGAGATGCATAACTTTTAAAGGAGTATTTTCAAACGTAAAAGTGATTGAATGGTCAGAATTTGAATTCAATACGTTTATCTTCTGCTTTTATCAGTCAAGCTCTACCTTGAATTACAGCCTGTCTATAACTTTTGGTTGCAACAATTCAAAAGACCAGCAACAATACAGACATATTGATCTAATATGCTGATACGTTCTGCACACACAGAATATGTGCCACTAGTCATAAAACTCATCCTGACTTAAAAATGCTTAGAAACAGAGTTGGCTCAATTCTCATTTACGTCACTTGAAGTGGGTGTAAATGTAATTTATAGCTACTGTCGGTCTCCTTTACACTGCTAGAGTAATGTAAAAACCTCTGAGTGAAAACCCAGTTGATTTTACATTAATAACTAGGCTGGAGAAGATTTCAAGGATTATTTTTTAAATGCCAAAAAATAATTTAGAAACTGTATACAATCAAATGAAATACATAGGATGAAAGTGTATTGTAAAAATAACTCATCTATTTCCCATAAAACTACTCTCAAAATATGACTGTGTGAAATCACTCAAATACTACTTGGGACCTTCCATCTTCTACACTGAATAAAATATATCCAGGACAATCTGCTGAAAGGAACTAGAATTTGTAGCTCGTCCTTTTGGCTGCTGCTAACTATTCTGCAAATCTTTGATAAGTTGTAGTTCAGTAACTGGGGAACCCTATTGGTTTGAGTTTTGATTCTTTTAGTTTTAATAGGAAATAAAATGGCCCGCTTGGTAGGAAGTAGGGTTTTTCTGAAGATCGCTAGTTAAATGTGGAAAATGAGAACAATCATTCTCAGCAGTCCACATAAAAATTTGGCCAAGAAGAACTTTTCTGTCTTCGAAGAATTTGAACAAATACTATACTGAAAAACACAATTTAACTGGATAATTTGCAGATACCCAAAATATTCTTGTTATCCTTTCCATTGTAAGAGGGACACAACAAAGTGGTAAGAAGTTTCTCTTAGCAGGTGTACTTCTGATTCTTACTATTTTATGCCTGGTGCTTTATCGAAAAGGAGACCAAAGTAGCAATGTCATTTAGAGCTCTGCCTGAAATTTGAAATGTCTATCCCATGGGAAATTCCAACCTACTGAGATTTCCTTTGGTCCCTAATTGGAACAAAAATGAGAAATTTCTTCCCCGCCCACCCCTCACAAAATGCCATTTCCTTTAGCAATATCAAAATATATAAACACTATATTTTGATAAGGCCAAAGCACTTCACGTAGACAATACCAGATAGTACAATGCAATACATTCAGAATGATGAAGTCACAATGGAGTGCCTGAACACTATGGAAATGAAGCACTTTGATAATTTTTCATAGACATTTTAGAATAAATCCTGAGGGACCTCCTTATCCCTTACACCCCATTGCAATCCCTGATGTCAGCTGAGAGCAACCTTCTGCACATATCACCTATACGTCAAGTCTAGTTGGTGAAAATACCTGGGCTGTTGTTCTTGGCGGTTTCTCCTCAGCTCTGGAACTGCCTCGCTCTTGAGGCCAAGCCTGGACATCTTGTGAAAGCACTGGCAGACCTTCCTATTCGGGCAGACTTTTAGCAACAAAAGCTAGGCCAAAATGTTGTTTAGTTGGTCTGTTTTATACTGATATTCTAGCTGCTCTTTTAAGTCCCCCCCCCCCCCCCTTACTACCCCCCCCCCCCCCTTCACTGTAACCTGGCATGCACCTTTGTTAGGAAGGGAGCTTATCATATAAATAAAAAATAAATAAATTCTGCGAAGCATTTTGATTTTGTCAAATTGGTGTTTTCTGGAAGAAAGCTTTTCCATGGGAATTTTTTTTTACCAGCTCTAATAATTTGCAGTGATTTTTTTAAACTAAAAATCTTCTAAAGGCTGATAGTTTCCTATTTTATGCTAACAAAATTGTGATATAAAGTCAATTAGATGGGTAAATAAAAAATACATCTCAGCGATCGGTGTTTGGTCCTGCTGTTTCTCTTTGGGGAGTTTCTTTGCTTTGGAGATGAGGGATCATCACACATGTAGAGCCGTGAGTTAAAAACCCAGCTTAGTTCCTGCATCTTGCCTGGATGGCCTGGGCAAATAGCTTAACTTTGCACGCTTCATTTCTCCATTAATGTTGGGAAATAATATCTTTTTTTATCTGTTCAAGCTATGAACTTTTCAGGTAAGAATGGTCTTTCCTTCTGTGTTTGTATATTGTCTACCATAACAGAGCCTGGATTTGATTATAACCTCTAGGTGCTACTGTAACTACAGATATGAATAAAATACAGACATGAGTGAATTCTTGCAGCTGGTACATCTTATATGTAGTGTACTATATTATGATTTGAATTACCTTTCACTGTTTCTCTACTACAAGTAAACTTTTGGTTCAGAGTATATATTCATAGGAAGGTTATAAACTTCATGGGAGAAAACAAGGTGCCAGTGTAACGTCTGGTTAATAAAACAGTAATTGCATGTTCATTAAATATGTTTTAAAAATGAATGAAAAATACCTACAGTGGAGTGATTCTAGATTTACTGCTAATGAAGTATAACCATTTACCACACTGGTAACAGAACAGAGTTTCTATGTTCATTTCTCCATTTTGGATGCAATACTAGGAAACCTTTGAATTGTCAGCTCTGTATGAAAGAGATAATTCACCCTCACACTTACAGAAATATTAAATGCATAATGACATTTGTGCACTTAACTGAGTTTGGCGAGATTGTCCTAGGAAGTTGGGTATCAATTGCTAAAAATACACATTTACATTTAATAAGCATAATTTCTAACTTGCTTTACTGTCTTTATGCCAAGTGAACACCTAGAGAGCCCTTTCAAACAGATTAAGGAGGAATATAAGTTTAATGCATTACAAGAGCATAATTGTATTTTTATTGCTCCTTAAATTTTGAGTTAATTATGTAGCCCCCAAATTTATATATCAAGCCACAATCCATGTGCTCTTAACCTGAAGGAAAAACAAAAGCTATTTCCAAATGCACACATGATTTTAATTTCAAGCTGGTCATTTATTAAACGGTGTATTCAAGGGAAGCCAAACATGTACTGTTAGATGCTTTCTTTATCCAAGTACACAAAGTATTGTGTGGGTGCCCAAACATTCACAAGATATGAGCTTCATATCACATGGGACCTGTTTTCCATTGACTTCTAGGTGTTTTGGGTCAGCTGTCCTGAACCTGCAGTGAGGTTGGTGTGTGCTGGTGTTCATTTGATTCAAGTTCGGAGGCAAAGCCAGTTCCAAATGAGCTCACACTGCTTGCTGCCCTTTCTATCTCAGCTTTAATTTTTAAGTCCATCCTATCCCGGGCCTTTTAGTAGCTAAAATGTTAGCATTCTTCCTCATTTGGGGAAAAAGTCTCTTCCAAAATTGATATGAGGCTAATTGCTAGAAGACATGAAAATATGGCACCACTGGTCTTGTCTGCATTTTTTCTGAGCCATGCGTGGGACCACTGCCAAGGCCCCAGCCCTGTACACTCCTTCCTTCCTAACACATGCAAAAATCCCAGAAATTGTGCAATGCAGCAGGTTTAAAGTGGCCCTGAGTGCCCACCTGAGTGCAATTGTCCTGCTTTCTGACTCGGGAACACTTTGTGGTGCGTACTCAGGACCTCTCTAACATGACTACACTGTCTCATTTTTGGTGTTTGATGCCTGCAGAGGGGAATAAGTGGGTAGACCTTGTTTTTCATTAGTGGTCCTAGATATACCTGTTGTAACTTCTGATTCATAGCTAATACTTTTACCTGCCTCTGTAGTCTTTTAAAAATATTACTGCACTAATCCCTCAAATACTACTTGGGTCTTCATTCTTCTACATTGAATAAAATATATCCAAGAAAATCCCCTGAAAGGAACTAGAATTTGGAGCACGTCCTTCTGGCTGCTGCTACCTATTTTGTAACTCTCCAATGAGCTGTAGTTTAATAACTGGGGAACTAAGTACAACCCCTGCAATTTTGTAACACTTTGTAGGCCACCTACACTTTTTGTACAATTGTGGGTTCTTATCTGTGTGAGTGTCATTCCTGTGCAGTTTCTCAGCTTCAGATTCATAGGAAGGTAAGGCTGGAAGGGACCTTGCAAGGCCATCTAATCTAGCTCAAGGCAGAATCATCTCTGACTAAGCCATCCCAGCCAAATGCATTTAACCTGCTCTTGAAAATTTCCAAGGATGGAGATTGCATGATTTCTCTAGGTAGCTGGTCCCGATGCTTGACCACCCTGATAGTCAGAAAGTTCCTCCTAATCTCCAACCTAAATTTCCTCTGCTGCAGCTTGAGTCCATTGTTTTTAGACCTGTCCCTGATAGACACAGCGGAAAGTCTATCTCCATCCTTTCTATAATCACCCATCAGGTACTTGAAGACTATTATCAAATCCCGAGTCTTCTTTTCTTCAAACTAAATAACCCCAGTTCTTTCAGCCTTTTCTCACGGCCAGGTACAGGCATTACACATAAATCAGTATAAGTGATCAGAAACCAGTCTACATCCATAACTGAACAGAAGTACAGTGCACATAGACTGGTTTAAAAATGGTGGACCCTGGTCTAAGATAGATTGGGATTGATGTGGTCTCAGACTTAATCAATTTAGGTTGGTATCAAACTTCTGTACTAGATTCCCTACTGACTCAAGTTAGGTTGCAGTTCCTTGACATCCCAGGATGCTTTGTGATTCCCTACTAACTCCTTGTCACAGGAAGGCATGCTAGGAGCTGGCTTGCACTCAGCTACTCCAGCTGAGCACCTAGCCAGTTTGGCCCCTGGGCTCTCACATAGCCAAGTCAGCACAGTCCCTCTGCCCAGCCCTGCTTCCTGCCTGCAGCCAGCTGTGAGCTGCAGCTACGGGGTGGGGAAGGGGGAAATGGAGGCTTTTGCCCCACAGACCCGGCACTGGCTTTCTCAGACCACAGCCCCTCTGCCCAGCCCCACCTCCTATCTGTGGCCAGCTGTCACCTGCCGCAGGGAAGGGGGCAGAAGGGAGTGTCTGTAGCTCAGTATTTTTCTATCATTATACCGTGTCTCTAGGCAGGGGAGTAGGGGGGAGTGCTCTGCAGAAGGAAGGATTGGGCCCCTCAGAGCTCTAGTGAGTGGCAGGTGGTACTGCAGGTGCCCAGTGGGGATGTGCAAAATGGCACTGTTTCATTCCAACTTCAGTTTTGAGGTCTGGATGGAACAGTGTTTTGTATCGAATTTAATTTTGAGTTGAAACAGCCTCTGTTTTGCTTCATCGAAACAGTGAGGCTGTTTTGATGCTATTTCAGCATTTCGCCTGACCATCGGGCTGGGGAAAGGAACTCAGCCCAGCTGGACTGAGTTCCCAACCCCAGCCCCACGATCAGGCTGGGGAAAGTCAGCCCAGCTGGACTGACTTCCCATCCCCAGCACTATGGTTGAAACATTTTGACACCCTTTGTTTCATTTTGATTTTGCTGTTTTGACCTCAAAATGAGTCGAAGCAGTGTCAAAATGAAACAGCTGGTGAAATTTCCCACAGCCCTACTGCCCAGTGCTATTGCAGAAATCTCAATTGCAGGAATTGCAATTACAAGAATTGTACTGGGCGCCTGCTGCCACCACCTGCCATTCACCAGAGCTCCAAGGGGTCTGATCCTTCCTTCTTCAGAGCATGTCTCCCCTGCCACCACCAGCTGGTCTATCAGGCATGCCGTGGTGACCCACTCTGGGGCTCTCCTGGAAGCCTAGGGCTGGGTGTGGGGAAGGGTCCGTAGTGACTGGGCACCTCAACCTGCTGGCTTCAGCCTTTGCAGGCAGCCTGCATCAACCCCCCTCCTCCCTCCTGCCCACCAAAGGGCAAACTTATGTTCTGTCCACTCCTGATCTAACCTACTGTACTTATAGACACTCTCATAGACAGATTCCACCTTGGGCTTGTTGAACATCTGTACTTAGCCCATAAGTCATGCTTTCCAGACTCCTGATCATTTTTGTCACTTTGCACTGGATTCTTTCCAGTCTGTCCACATCTTGCTTGAAGTGTGGGGTTCAAAACTGACTACAGTATTCCAGGTGAGGCCTCAGCAGTAGTAACTAAAGCAGAAGAATCACTTCCATGAACTTGCAAGCAACCTATTAATACAACTCAGTATGATGTTGGGTTTTTTTGCAACAGGAGCACCCTGTAGGCTCATACTCAGCTTCCAGTCTACTGTAACCCCAAGTCCTTCTTTGAAGAACTGCAACCTAGCCACACTTTACAGTACTTTCTTCTAGTCTGTATTTCCTTAGTTTGTTAAGGAGCATGGTGAGGGAAACAGTGTCAAAAGTCTTGCTAAAGTCAAGATAAGTCACATCCACTGCTTCCTCCATCCACAGAGCCTGTCATCTTATCATAGAAGGAAGTCAGAAATGACTTGATTTCGCCAAGTATGTTTACCATATTTCCAGGTCCCAAAAAAAGGAAAACTGTCATGGGGGGAGAGGCAGGGGGAATATGATGGCGGG
>NW_005841891.1:3506934-3513211 GCF_000455745.1 Alligator sinensis
TTCCCTTCACTCCCAAACAGCAGTACCCTGCCCCCCACCCCTTACTGGTGCCCATCACTCCTGACCCAAATCCCCCTGGCACTGCCAGTGCCCTGCACACCCAACCCATAGTCGTCTGACCTGTCCCTGGGCCCACAATTCCTGATCCACAGCCCCTTCCCCTCTGCCAGCCCTGCCAGTGCCCCTCACTCTGTGACAGCAGGAAACCCGGACATTTGCTCTTTTTTTAAAAACCCACCCAGATGCAAAGCAGGGGTCCAAAAAAGAGGACATATCTGGGAAAACCCAAATGTATGATAACCCTACTTTTGGTGAATCTATGCTGGCTTCCTGAGCACCTTGCTCTCCTCCAAGTGCTTTGCAACAGATTCCTTGAGGAGCTGCTCCATGATCTTCCCTGATAAAATCCTTACAGCTTTGTAGAAATGTAGCTGCAGAAGAGCCCTGTGTTTGCAGAGCTTAGCTTCTGCCTGTGGGTTCAAAGAGTCCTTCAGGACTGTGAACTGAAACCCCACTTCTGTCATACTAAGGAGCTGCAATCCTGGAGGTTGGTTTATGGAAATATAGGGTTATACCCAAGTATCTGTTATACATACTATGTAACAAAGATGCACAGAATTTTTTTTTTCCAAATTCATGCATAAGTCATACAACACTGTCTTTTTAGAGCTCTTTGCCAAGATGTCAAGTTGGCTTCAGTGGCTTTGAGCTGGCAATAGACATTGGATTTTTCCTGGATAAGTTATGCCTGTTTTTGTCCCGGAACAAAAATATCCTGGAATTTGCATGTACACACATTGCCTTTCTAATCAGCGTTTAGTGAGCAGTTGAATGTAGCGCCACTTTTCTGCCTTTGATTAAATGATGTAATCCTTGGACAACTGTACGGATGTACTTTTCAATACCCAGGATGCCTCTTTTCTGGGAAATGTTTTTAGGATTTATTCTGGGGCAATGGGCATGGACGTTTGTACAATTGCATTTTTGAACCCAGGATAAAATGGTTTATGTTTTATTCCAGGATAAACACAATGTCTTTTTGCAGCCAATCTGGTTTAACCAGTCCAAATCTCCTAAAATCAAGTGCCCTTATACTGTAGTAGTGCTGCTTCTGTAGCCAAGATAATCCAGAAAAGAAACAAGATTTGTGAGGTAAGGCAATATTTTGCAATGATCTCACTTGTGCAGTTAATAATGGCCTACTACCCTTTTCAAATGGTCAAATCCATTAACACAATTAGGCTACACAAAGGCAGTTCTAATTTGTATTTATCGTGGACAGTGACTGCTTGTTTCCCAGACAGGATGAAGGGTGCGTAAAACCCAAGTTTGTCTTCTTTTTCTCCCTATTCCTGCCTCAGTTCAAGTTGGTCAAATAAAAGATATTTCCTCACTTCCAACTTAATGTCTCTGAGAACATTCATACTTTCATCAGGTTCCTCCTCCACATCATCTTGTTGAAAATATGACACATGATCCAATGTATCTACAGCTGAATGAGAACTTTAAACATCGCTAAAAATTTACATCAATAACAGTCATAGCAAAAGTAAATGAAAGATGTTCTCAGAGCCCTACAAAAGCCAGATATATTTCCTAATGTCCACACATTTCGGTTTCTTTTCAACTGAAAAATTATACCATCATTATTTTTTACACAGAGACTTTCCTGTGACTAATAACATAATTATTCATAATGTTTAATTCCACGGGGACACATTTATAGAGAAATGTCTAAGTGCTTTATTTCCAATTTATAGTACTTTAAAGGTGCAAAGCTAGACTAAATACTATTTTTACAGAGTCTATCAACTTCTTGATTTCTCAGCATGACCTACTGCCCTTTTGAATCCACTTCTACTGATACTCATCCAGCTGGTGAACACGTCATAAAGTCAGTGCTGTGAGATTCAGCGGCTCACGTGACACCTTGCTAGATGCTGTATCATGGATTACTGAGATATTATTTTTTAAAGGAAAAATAAAACTGTAAAATCTGGTCTAAGAGCCATATAATGTGTAAGTGCGCAACAATCTAAAGGATGCAAAGCAAACAAAGTCTTAGAAATGTAAGCTTTTGTTGGATGAATCTCCAATACAGAATTTAATACTGTCTGATTAGGTGTCAACTGAGGTATCAATGAAGTAGAAAACAGGACACAGCTGATAAAACAATGAAGTTAAAGATAAGGCAACTTTGTTGCACAAGCCAGACATTTCCATATGAATTGTTTCAGGGCAGTAGTTTTCATATTGTAAACTTCAGGGTCTTGGAAAGGTAACCAGGACAAGTTTCCTGCAGCCAATGCATGCTGCTTTGTTTTGTAAAACATACAGGATTTTATTTTGTCCTATGCAAATAAAACCTCTACTGCAATTTATACAATGTACTTCTGAATATTCCAGGAATTATAAAACAGTTCCGTACATTTAAGGTTTACAACTCAACATACTGGCTAAAATCAAAGACAATGGGATCTGATTTGCTGTCTTTATTCAGGCAAGCACTTCCATTGACATCAATGAGAGTTTTTAGCCAACTAATGAATCCAGGATTGATTATTATTAAGCTCTCTTTCCTCAAACACCTTGAACCTTTGCTCTTTATGCCAGCAGAGAATATGGCCCCTGTTCCCATGTTGGGTTATGTCTACACTGCCCTTGGGAAGTGTGATCACAGTACAAGAAAGAGGTAGTTAGTTGTCTTTGAAGACAGGCAGAAGGCTGAGTATATCTAACTAAATCAGACATGCATATAGCATACACTTTCATAAGCTTCATACAGCATCTGCTGATGTAAGCCTGCTCGATACAAAAGTTTATGCTACATGCAGCTCTAATTTAGTTGGTCTTTAAGGTGCAAATCTGCCCTACTTTCCACAGTACAAGAAAACATACTCAATTTAGCAGTACGGTTGGACTGTTGTTGTAGTTGTGATGGCTCAGGAACTGTAAAAGAGGCAAGGATTTTTTGTGATATCTTTTTTTGGACTAACTGTATAGTTGGAAGAGCTATGAGAAACTTTTGGTTATCAGGGGCCCTTTTGCATGTGCCCTGATGCGTTCTGATTAGAACACATTGGAGCAGACTCGATTAATTGAGTCTCCCAGAGCGGTCCAATGAGAACATTGCAGCATACTGCGCTGTCTTGTGTATTCAGCATGGCTGTGGGGGTGCTTTAAATAAAGCTTGTCAAACAAGCTTTAGTTAAAGCACCCTGTCACCATTTTGAAATGCGAGACACTGAATACATGAGACATTATGGGTGTTTTAATTAGAGTCACCCCCCTCCTCCACCCTGTGTATAGGCACCCCAGGTGCTCTTCCTCAGATCTAAGAATACAGGCTGAGTTAAATAACACAGAAAACTCTCCATGTAAATGTAGAAATCTGTGTGGAATGATGGACGAGGGCTGTCAGCTAGGAATAAAGAGGTGTTATGGGGAGCTGTTATAAGAGAAAAGGTATCAAAAAAATACCTGTGCCTCAGTTAAGCAGTAAATTACTAAATTAAGCTCAGGTAACAGCAGCAGCAAAGATGTAGTAACACAGGCTTCAGCATGGACTTCACTAGTCCCTGCGTAAGTAGCCAGAGTCCTTGTTACACTTGCGGAGCTTAAGTTAAAGTTCATCCTGAAGGCTCTGTTATTGCTATTGCTATTCAGGCTCTCTAGACTAAAGCTCTGAGCTATGCTATGCATGCTGCAGCCATTCCTTTGGTTCCTGTGCAAACATACTGTATGTCAGCATAAACATTAAACACAGACTTTTCATTATCATCTAGCAGTGGATTAATTAAAACAAAAACCCACTCTGTTTTTCTGTCAGAAATTCATGATTCTGAATCTTCTCCCTGCCAAAATATATCTTCTTTTTCTTCTAGCATGGTGGCCAAATGAATTAACTTTGTCCATTTACCCATGGCTTTCAGAAGTAACCTCCCTTAGCCCTCCTCTGGTCTCAAAGGGACAAAACACCAGTATCTGGACAAAGAATATGGGGAAGCTGAAATTTTTAATGGCATTTCTTGTCCTGATTTCCTAAATTTTTAGTAGTTACAGCAAACCAGAACATCTGATGCTAGTACTAAAGACCATTACAATTCATTTCAATAAATGATACTGATACAACAAATCTACTCCATCAAATTACAGGGGAAAAATACCTGACTCTGGAATGGTATAAAAGAGAAAGTCCTCTCCTAGGACCATAACCTTGTCATGGTGGACAGGCATATGTGTTCCAACGACCCTCAGAGCTGTGTCATCTGGAGTCTTGTACTCCTGGTAGGGTCTCCCCTGGTGAACTGGTTTGAAGTGAGGTCCCAGACTAAGCATGGTCCAAACTCCTGAACACCCCAACAGAAGAACAAGCAGACTCGAGGACCTGCTGGTAAAGGTGGATAATGGCTGCAGCAGAATGGAGGTCTCCAGTTGTCTTGGACATCATTGCCACTGGGTTCAGGCCTCCTTCTTGTCAAGTTCCTGTGACTGTCGCTTGCGCACTGGCTTCCCCACCTTAAAAGATGTCATGTGCAGGCCTCTTCCAGGAATGTTAACATCTCCCACAAACCGTGTCCTACAGTGACAGATGAGTGGCGGTAGGGACAGGAACAGTGATCTCTAGGCATCCCTAGTCACAAATCTGTACATAGACAGTGGTCATGTGATGGTCATTTTGCACTTACTAGGAAGTACAATTCAGCAGCTGTGTCCATGACTGAGCAGTCTTCTTTAGGATCCTCTCTTGGTCATGTGATGGTCATTTTGCACTTACTAAGAAGTACAATTCAGCAGCTGTGTCTATGACTGAGCAGTCTTCTTTAGGATCCTCTCTGCTCACCCTGAATGGGGAAGGAGCAGAGAGGAGCCCAAGAAGGGTGGCTGTGCCCTGTCTCAATCCCCACCCCCTCCCCCCTGGATGGATGGCTACATCCAGTGGGATCACTACCTACGGCCAAAACCAACAAAATAAAGTACTGAAATGCACCACATGGATCATCTGCACTCTCATGGATTCCCTGAACAGTGAGTGTCCTGAAAGAAGAACCACCATAGTAGCTAGAGAGCTTGCAAGATATGACATCAATATGCTGCCTTATGTGAGACCTGCGCTTGCAAGATACGACATCAATATGCTGCCTTATGTGAGACCTGCTGGGCAGATGAAGGCCAGCTGAAAGAAGGAGGAGGTGGCTATACCTTTTTTTGAAAATGAACGTCACCTGAAAAAAGGCCTGTTCATGGGGTTGGCTTTGCCATCAAGGACAAGATTGTCAGTCAGCTTTCAGAACTCCTTGTGGGCATTAACAAACATGTTATGACTCTCTGCCCAAAGCTCAATAACGATCAGTGTGCTATAGTCATC
This sequence comes from Alligator sinensis, assembly GCF_000455745.1. Taxonomy (NCBI): domain Eukaryota; kingdom Metazoa; phylum Chordata; order Crocodylia; family Alligatoridae; genus Alligator; species Alligator sinensis. Next base: position 3,512,303 of record NW_005841891.1, read on the forward strand.
AGTCCATACACCCCCACTCTTGATGATGAAGAAGTCAACAAGGAACAGTTGTATTGCACTCTTTACATAGTCCTGACTGCCACTGCCAAGGAAGACAAGCTCATCCTCATGGGTGACTTCAACGCAAGAGTTGGATAACACATGAACTCTGGAGCAGCACCATTGGGAAAGAGGGGTGGGGAAAGTCAATTCCAATGGTATCCTCCTCCCCAGCACATGTGCAGAGTATGACTTGCTTATCACAAATACTATCTTCAGACACAGTGACAAATATAAGATCACTTGGAAACTCCCACGCTCCAACCACTGGCACCTTCTTGACTTTGTTATTGTCAGAGCCTGTGATCATACTGATGTCTGTATCACCTGAATCCTGAAAGGCACAAATGACTGTTGGATGGAGCACCATTTAGTCAGATCAATCATGGACATGCAGCTTGCTCCATAACACCGTAAACAACCGAAAGGAATGCGGAAAAGATTTAACATCAAGGCACTCCAAGACCAAGCTAGATGCCAGGCTCCTTAGCAATGCCTTACTGAGAGGCAAAGTGAACAAAACTCTGGCTTGGATCTACTGATGCATCTCGAGCAAGAGACAGGATGTCATCCTCCCACTATACTCAGCCTTGGTGAGGCCGCAGGTGGAGTACTGCATCCAATTCTGGGCTTCACAATTTAGGAAGGACGTGGAGAAGCTTAAAAGAGTCCAGAGGAGAGCCACGTGCATGATCAGAGGGCAAGAGAACAGGCCTTATGAAGACAGGCTGAGAGCTATGGGACTCTTCAGCCTGGAGAAGCACAGACTCAGAGGGGACTTGGGGGCAGCCTATAAGTACGGAAGAGGTGTGCATCAAGATCTGGGGGAACACCTGTTCACCAGAGCACCCCAGGGGATGACAAGGTCCA
>NW_005841891.1:3519202-3535075 GCF_000455745.1 Alligator sinensis
CTTTCCTGCTTAAGCAGGGGGTCAGACTCGATGATCTATTGAGGTCCCTTCCGACCCTAACATCTATGAATCTATGAATCTATGAATCTATAAGGGTCTAGAAATGGTGCCCTAAATATAGACTGTCTCAATCCCCACCCCCTCCCCCCTGGATGGATGGCTACATCCAGTGGGATCACTACCTACAGCCAAAACCAACAAAATAAAGTACTGAAATGCACCACATGGATCATCTGCACTCTCATGGATTCCCTGAACAGTGAGTGTCCTGAAAGAAGAACCACCATAGTAGCTAGAGAGCTTGCAAGATACGACATCAATATGCTGCCTTATGTGAGACCTGCTGGGCAGATGAAGGCCAGCTGAAAGAAGAAGGAGGTGGCTATACCTTTTTTGAAAATGAACATCACCTGAAAAAAGGCATGTTCATGGGGTTGGCTTTGCCATCAAGGACAAGATTGTCAGTCAGCTTTCAGAACTCCCTATACCTTTTTTGAAAATGAACATCACCTGAAAAAAGGCATGTTCATGGGGTTGGCTTTGCCATCAAGGACAAGATTGTCAGTCAGCTTTCAGAACTCCTTGTGGGCATTAACAAACATGTTATGACTCTCTGCCCAAAGCTCAATAACAATCAGTGTGCTACAGTCCATACACCCCCACTCTTGATGATGAAGAAGTCAACAAGGAACAGTTGTATTGCACTCTTTACATAGTCCTGACTGCCACTGCCAAGGAAGACAAGCTCATCCTCATGGGTGACTTCAACGCAAGAGTTGGATAACACATGAACTCTGGAGCAGCACCATTGGGAAAGAGGGGTGGGGAAAGTCAATTCCAATGGTATCCTCCTCCCCAGCACATGTGCAGAGTATGACTTGCTTATCACAAATACTATCTTCAGACACAGTGACAAATATAAGATCACTTGGAAACTCCCACGCTCCAACCACTGGCACCTTCTTGACTTTGTTATTGTCAGAGCCTGTGATCATACTGATGTCTGTATCACCTGAATCCTGAAAGGCACAAATGACTGTTGGATGGAGCACCATTTAGTCAGATCAATCATGGACATGCAGCTTGCTCCATAACACCGTAAACAACCGAAAGGAATGCGGAAAAGATTTAACATCAAGGCACTCCAAGACCAAGCTAGATGCCAGGCTCCTTAGCAATGCCTTACTGAGAGGCAAAGTGAACAAAACTCTGGCTTGGATCTACTGATGCATCTCGAGCAAGAGCCAGGATGTCATCCTCCCACTATACTCAGCCTTGGTGAGGCCACAGCTGGAGTACTGCATCCAATTCTGGGCTTCACAATTTAGGAAGGACGTGGAGAAGCTTAAAAGAGTCCAGAGGAGAGCCACGTGCATGATCAGAGGGCAAGAGAACAGGCCTTATGAAGACAGGCTGAGAGCTATGGGACTCTTCAGCCTGGAGAAGCACAGACTCAGAGGGGACTTGGGGGCAGCCTATAAGTATGGAAGGGGTGTGCATCAAGATCTGGGGGAACACCGGAAGAGGTGTGCATCAAGATCTGGGGGAACACCTGTTCACCAGAGCACCCCAGGGGATGACAAGGTCCAACGGTCATAAACTCCTGCAAGACCATTTTAGGATGGACATAAGGAAAAACTTCTTTACTGTCCGAGCCCCCAAGGCCTGGAACAAACTCCCCACCCAGGTGGTGCAGGCACCTATTCTGGACACTTTCAAGAAACATTTGGATGTTTACCTTGCTGGGATCCTTTGACCCTAGCTGACTTCCTGCCCCTTGGGCAGGAGGATGGACCCAATGATCCTATGAGGTTCCTTCCAGCCTTAATATCTATGAAATCTATGAATCTATGAAAGGCTTTCTGACCTACCTGATGACATCCAGGCACATTTGGAGGAACCTAAGAATGTTATTCATAAGACATGAGCTGAATCAATTGGCTATTCCACTTACTATCACCAAGATTGGTTTGATGAGAATAATGATGAAATCCTAGCACTTATCCACCAGAAGAGAGCCACATTCTGCAGTTGGCAAAATGAACCCTGCAACCAGCAAAAACAAGAGGCTTACTACTGGCTCGGAGCTGGAGTTCAGAGGAGGCCATGGAACTTCAAAAACCAGTGGTGGCAAGCAAAGGCCATGGAGATACAGAGTTTTGTTGATCAACATGCCATGAGAAGCTTCTTTCAAGCAATAAAAGCCACCCATGAGCCATGTTCCAATTGCTGAACCTCCTTGTGGTTCCAGGATGTCTCCACACTTCTCATGGATAATGCATCCATCAAACAATGCTGGAAGGAGCACTTCAAGATTTCACTCAACTGTGAATCTGATGTCTCAGCTGCCACCATTGAGTCGATCCCTCAACACCCAGTAATAGAATCTCTAGCTGATCCCCAATCCTTCGAGGAAGTCTGGTGTGCCATCACTCAGACCAAGAACAATAAGGTGCCAGTACCAGATGGCATTCATGTAGAGGTCTTCAAAGCTGGTGGAACAGCACTAGTGCAAAAACTTCACTAACTTATCATCAAAATATGGGTTAATGAGGAAGCTCCACCTGACTTAAAGAGTGCCAACATAGCGACCATCTTCAAAAAAGGGGACAAGTCAGCGTGTGGGAACTACTGAGGCATTGCCCTCCTCTTCATTTCCGGGAAGATTCTTACTTACAGCCTTCTGAATCGCCTCCTCTGCCTTGCTGAAGATGTCCTTCCAGAATCCCAGTGTGGCTTTAGACCATCATGGGGTATCACTGACATTGATTTTTGTTGCACAACAGATCCAGTAGAAGTGTAGAGAGCAACGCCAGGAACTGTTTATGGCATTCATTGACCTAACCAAGGCCTTAGATTCTATCAGTCATGAAGCCTTATAGGAGGTGCAGGCTAGGTTTGGTTGTCCACTGAAATTCATCAGCATCGTCAGACTACTCCATGATGGGATGATCACCACTGTCCTTTGCAGTGGATTAGAAACAGACCCATTTACCATCTGCACTGGTGTCAAGTAGGGTTGCATCATTGTCCCAACTCTTTCCTCCATTTATCTTGCTGTGATTTTGATTCTTAACTGTGACCACCTTCCTCTCAGAATTGGGGTTGAGTATCAAATAGACGGTCAGCTTCTCAACCTGCAGTGCCTTCACAGCAACATGAAAGTTACTAAGATCTGGCATCACTGACTTTTAGTACGTTGATGACTATGTTATCCTCTCACACACTGAGACTGATCTGCAGTCCACCCTTTTTTCAGGTGCTTAGCACAGGCTGGAACTCTCCCTTAATATTGGGAAAACCAAAGTGCTACATCAGCCTGCCCCAGCACAAGATGCCCTCCTCCCTGCATAAATTACCACTGGTGGAGAACCCCTGGAAAACATTGAGGGTTTCCCATACCTTAGCAGCCACCTTGCCCAGTCAGTCTTTTTGTAGAAATCAAACAGGATTTGCTGTGACAGCATATCCTTTGGAAAGCTGCTTTACTGACCAAGATCTACAGATGGAAACTAAGATCCTGGTCTACAATGCAGTGATTATCTCCATGCTCCTCTATGAGTGTGAGATGTGGGTGACATATCAAAGCCATCTTAAGCTCCTGGAATGGTTCCATCAGCGTTGCCTCAGGAAGATCTTTCGCATTAGATAGAAAGATCACTGCACCAATGCCAGCATCCTCTCTGCAGCTAACGTAACCAGCATTGAGGCAAAGATCATGAAACATCAGCTGTGCTTGGCTGGCCACTGTGTGCTGATGTTTGACACTCATCTCCTGAAGCAAGTCCTCTTCTCACAACTCAGTCATGGTAAGAGGACCCGTGGAGGACAGAGGAAGCACTACAAGGACACCATGAAAGTATACCTTAAGAAGGGTGGCATCAACCTTATAAACTGGGAAATGCTAGCTGGTAACAGGTCTCAGTGGTGCTGTACCGTACATCAAGCTATAGGTCACTTTGAAGAGAACCGTCTTGCTCAGGAAGCCGAGAAACAGCAGAGGAGTAAGGAAAGCATATAGCATCCTGGCCAACAGCTATGTCATCCCCCGCATCTCCCCAAGCTACCACCTGTCATATCTGTGGAAAAACTTGCAGAGCATGGATTGGACTCCTCAGCCATCTTAAAACTCACCAATAATCCACTCCCCCTTCTCCCCCCTGGCAGACATCATCCTCATATCAAGGGATAGCCAAAGAAAAAGAGAAAGCATTTCATGAATCTCATCAACTAATAATGAGAATGCACAAGCAGCCAAATGGAACAGAATAACCTTAGATCTGATCCCATACAGTTACTACAATTTGAATCTACTGTGTAGTTGCTAGTGTGGCTTGGTGTCTAAAGGGTATGTTTTGTGCTTATGGTACCTAAGGTCCCAGTTTTAAATCCTACTTAGGTGAAAAAATTGAAGTATATGATGGATAAGATGTTGGAACAGGAAGATCTAGGTTGAGTTCACAGATGAGGGCTGAGCTTCCCATGACACCATGAACAAATCCTTCCCTGTGACTATATTGTCTCTGTTCACAATAGAGAATAATTCCTTACTCATGGGGATGTTGTGAGGGCAAAATCTGTTAATGGGTGAAGGATGCTCTCATGCTTTAGTGAACAGAGCAATTTAAGTATTGAAGGCTACCGACTCATAGTTCATGAGTCACATGTGACTTGCAAGAACCCTCTGAAGGCACAGACTAAAATGTGCATCATGTGTCAGGAGGTTGTGCACCTACTTGTATTTTCTCACATACAACATGCCCTCAAATAGGGCACATGCCTTTTCTTTTGGAAGGCAGAATGTAAAAAAAAAATTTCTAGAGCAGTGGCCAAGAGTTGACTCACCCACAATTAGGTCACTGGCTGTTTCTGCACCTGCTATTTTCTGGCCCAGATAGATACAACAGCCATTAACAGCATAGCATTTCTGTGTTTCCATTTTGGCAAAGAAAATCTGCTTCCCTTTTTAAGAGGTACCCTAATTTTGCAGGGCTGATTTCTGTGGGAAAGGTGTTTGTGACATGTGAGTAAAGATGGTATATGTGTCACATTGTCAGCATGGATGGCAGATGCCCATGGAGTTGCACTTGCATCTTAGTTTGACATTTAAAAGTGGCTTATGCCCAAGAAAAGACTGAAAGCCTCTGGTGTAGACAGTGAGATCCTCTACATCAGCATTTCTCAACCCAAAAGTGGGTCGCAAGAATATATGAAAGGGTCGCAAACCAAATTTTAAAAATGGATCATATTTTGTGTATATTTTTAACAAAAATAGATGCTGCTTGTGCTTCACCATATGTCAACACTGTTCATATTAATAAACAGGGATCCAGGTTTTCCATTTGCCGTGGAGAAATATGGATTCTCTGCTTTAAAGGAGAAAAATGTGGGAAACTGCAGGTTTCCCCTTGCAGGTTAGCAGAGTTCCAGACTGGAAGGAGTAGCTTGGGGCTGGGAGGAGTGGGAGAGGGTGATCAGGCAGGGGGGTGCTACGTGCATGTATGTGTGCACTCATGCTCCAGGCAGCCAGACAGTGTGGAAAGCAGCTTCAGCAACTCCCTGCAGGTAAGTCTATGGGGAGAGGGGAAGCACAGGTGATACATTGGGAGAGCATTGGGGGCATGTGCCTCCCCAGATTTGTAAGCCAACAGCAGACATGGGGCTGCAGTCTGACCGGACTGGCATGGGCAGGAGCCACCTCCATGGCCCAGCAGGCGGGGACACAACACAGAAGGATGGGGTGGCAAGACTTGCTGATGCCGGGACCCCTGCACTGCTGCACCACCCACAGAGTGATGAGTAACGAATGGGGGGCTCGCTGCCCTCCTCCTCCTCCTGCTAGAGCCGCTCACACACAAGAACCCATGTCCACTGTGGGCACACAAATCTGGGGGGCACCCCATGCCCCACACACAGTCCCACTGCCCCACACCCCCTCCCCTACACACTGGGTGTGGGGGGCAGTGGGTCAGGAGTGAGGGGCACCAGCAGGGCTGGGGGAGTGTGGGGCTGTGGGTTGGGAGTGAGGGGCACCAGCAGAGCCAGGGGTCTGTTTTCTATTTAAACTATTTATGTGGTTGGGACGAGCCATCAATGTTTACGGGTTGTGGCACAAAAACAGCTGAGAAATACTGCTCTACAGAACCACGGAGCCAGAATTTGCTGTCCTTAATCACCTAGACTCAGACTCCAGGAGGACCACCTGTGTTAGTAAGAGCCCACCAAGGGCCCACATTCTATTTGATAGGAATTAGAGATTGAAAAGATCACAGGATCATCATGCTGGTCTTCTTGCTGGTTCATGATTATTCTCTACAGCCATTGTCTCCGTTGCTTGCTTTGATACTCTTTATTGTAATAGTCCATAAAATGTTTGGCGGATAACTCTATTTCCTAACAGATACAATACATCAAGCCACTGTTGTTATAAAATTAGATTCTCACCTGAATCTTATTACAGATCTCACTAAATCTTAGGGTTTGGGGATTTTCGTATCAAGCTGTTTCTCTGCCATCCTCTTTCACCTTGGGTCTTAGCTGATGCACAGGGATAAGCAAAGGTCAGCTGGCAAATAGGTTGGTTTGAACATTATTATCTTGGCAAAATGGTGACTTGCATGGCCAGCTGGAGTTTGCACTGCGTAATTGGACCATTCTAAAGTAAATTATCTGCAGCTGGAAACAAGACAGTCCCTTTTAACTTCAGTATTAGAAGGTCACAGCCCAAGACTTTATGGGAGAGAAAAAAATGCATTTATTGAAAAGAATTGGGAAAATGAAATTTAAAATTCAATCCATAAATATGCCGTTTAAATGAAAGGAGACAGTGATCTATTTGGTTGCTGCTGTTGCTAGATCAGGAAAATTATTTGCATTCTTTATTTTGCTGATGCTGTTGAGCTCAAAAAGAATGTACTCTAATATCAAACTGATAAAAATGCTTGGAATAAAAATTGAGAAATGTTCACGGTGACTGGTCAGCTGTTGAAGGGAACAGACTTAGAGCAGAATACCAAGTGCCTTGTAATAGCTTCCAGCAAAAGATGGAAGCTGTTCTCTACCCTGCCGATTCTACAGGGGATTGAGGAACTGTGATTTAGTTTGTCGTAATTTCTTGGATCCTTATTCCCATTTGTCCCAGTTAAAGCTGTCCCCTTGACCATGGATGTAGCCACATGTATGTTTATCTACTGCAAAAAAAACCCCATTTAACTGATTCTTCTTGTATTCACAGTAAGGAAGTAGGGAGATTCCTGGGCTTCTCAGGCAGTTTCTCTCTTATTGTCATATATATACTTAGTAGAAACGAGAGTCAAATCAGAGTTTCAGTCCCCTGCAATGAACCATTGTGTCATCAGAGCTAATTAGACATTCATTTGCATATACTTGTATAGAGATCTACTTCTAAAGAGAGAAAATGTAAGTTTCATTTTCAAAAGACTTGAAAATGAAAGGTCATGCCTTAGACCTTGAAATAAAATTGCAACTTGTGAGTCAATCAATATTTATTGGGCGGTAGTAACCAGCAGCACACTTATAAGATGGGAAACTCCCTTCTTGAGAGCACAGAGGCAGATAGAGATCTTGGAGTCATCACTGACTCCAAGATGAACATGGGCCGACAATGCAAGGTCACGGTCGGCAGGGCTAACCGGACCCTATCATGCATCAGGTGCATCTCAAATAGGGCCAAGGAGGTGATCCTCCCCCTCTACATGACAGTGGTTAGGCCACAGCTGGAGTACTGTGTCCAGTTCTGGGCACCCCACTTCAAGAGGGATGTGGACAACATTGAGAGGGTCCAGAGGAGGGCCACCCGCAGGATCCGGGGACAGCAGGACGGACCCTACAATGTGAGGCTACGGGACCTGAACCTGTTCAGCCTTCACAAGAGAAGGCTGAGGGGGGACCTTGTGGCCATCTATAAATTCACTAGGGGGGACCAGAAGGGTTTGGGGGAGACCTTGTTTCCCCTAGCGCCCCCCGGGATAACAAGGAATAACGGCCACAAGTTGTTGGAGAGTAGGTTCAGATTAGACATCGGTAAGAACTACTTCACAGTCAGGGTGGCTAGGATCTGGAACCAACTTCCAAGGGAAGTGGTGCTGGCTCCTACCCTGGGGGTCTTTAAGAAGCAGCTCGATGCCTACCTGGCTGGGGTCACTTGAGCTCAGTTTCCCTCCTGCCCAGGCAGGGGGTCGGACTTGAAGATCTACAAGGTCCCTTCCAACCCTACTTCTATGATTCTATGATTTATGTAGTTGTCAACATTACTGCTTACCATAGGATATGGCTTATGCTTTGTTATTACAGTATTCATGGAAATATCGCTTTGGGAGACTCTATATCAGGAACATATGTAGTATATTGTCTAGGAAAGATTGATTCATTGGCACTTCTCTAATACGTTCCCTATTACCTAATGGGTTACTGGTGTTATTGTAATAATTAGCATTCATGGGATTAACAGTAACAGCTATAATAATGGTGTTTGTTATGGCTGTGTTAACCAACAACAGGTCCCAGTGTGCTAGGTATCCTGCAAACACAGAGCAGTGGACAGACCTTACCCCAAAGATCAAGACAGAAGGAAATGGTTAAACACACTATGTGGGTGAACAGTGGAGTGATAGCAAATGTCTTGATTTTTACAGGGTGTCGTTTAGTTTGTAGGAGGGTGGAAAGAGGAGAAGGGAGAGACATCAAGCAGAGGTGTGGAGGTTAGAGGGTAGGGAGATGATGGGCAGATGTGGAATGAGGTTGAGGTGAAGAGACTCAGGGTGCAGGCAGAATGAGTCTGAAGCCAACAGCCAGACAGTGCTGGGCAGAAAACATCCAATCAAAACTCTAGCACAACAGTTCTCAACCTTTTGCACCTTATGTCCCACCAACCACTTTGTCAAAAACCCTGGTCCCACTATGATAAAAACAAAACCCCACAAAATTGCACTGTTTAAGGTATCTATTGATTCATCTATTTGAAGTGCAAACTGATTTTTTCAGTCGGGCAATGACTTGAAGTCCCACCTACATGACTTTTGAGTCCCACCAGTGGGATATGTCCCACTAGACATGTCCCATTTGCTAGAGCAGTGTTGAGAAACACTGCTCTAGCAAATGGTCTGGTAATATCATCATTGCCATTGGTAGTTTCAGTAGGAACCTGGTAATTTAGCAGCAACAAAAAGAGGAACCTGCTTAATTTAACAGCAACAATAAAGCCACAAGTGGTGTATTATACATGATATTGTATATGGACAATATTTAGATGACCCAGTGATAGCTCTCTGAGCTAACTGCTGTTGTATTTGAGCGCCCTTGCCCTGAGTAGCATTAGAGGAAGCAGGTGATTTAAGCCAAAATTAATATATCTCCTCCTCCCATCCCCCAGCATAGGAATACAAATGAGGAAATAAAGACAGAACAGTATTCTGAAGTGAAAATGAATAATTTAAAATCACTGTGCAATGGACAGTGCAAAAGGAAAGGAGTTCTGTTTATTAGATTTTAAATCCAGCCATCTATGCGGCATTTCAATCAAAGCAGGGAGGGATTTTTTAGAGGAGGAAGATAACTTTGCAGCAACAATGGAACCTTTAAAAAGGGAACCATTACTGGAAAGACACTGAGAACATAACTGAGTGCCTCTTCCCAAATATAGTTATCAGTCTCATTGTTACACACATACTAGTGTTAGTAAGAGTTCCTAGAAAGATCCTTGGCTGGATCTGGCTAAGAATCTGGCCCATCATATTAATGAGAAAGGATCATGCTTCATTTCACTCAGGGAAAGAATCGTGAAAACATAGGCGAAGGAATCTGAACGCACACCTTGTAAGATGTCAAACTAAAAATACACCTCCATCTCAGCTAGCTTCAAGATAGGGATGGGTTTCGGATATTCTCAAGAAGCCAATGTTTGCTAATGTGGGTGGACAATTGTGTACTGTGTGCTCCAACTCCAGCAGGTGTGATTAACTGCACGCAGAACCTAGACCACGACCTGAGGGCAGAAAAAATAAAAAGGAAAATGCATGTTCAGTTGAAGTTAAGGTGCCCTCATGGTATTTAACTGCATTAATCACTAAGCATGATGTTGAAATGTTTCTGAATTGGTTCAGAACTGGGCTTACTTAGTCTGGAGAAGAAAAGACTGAAGGAGGATTTAATTGCAGCTTTCAGCTCCTTGAAAGGGGGTTTGGAAGAGGATGGAGCTGGACTGTTCTCAGGGATGGCAGATGACAGAACAAGGAGCAATAGTTTTAAGTTGCAGGAAATTTTAGGTTGGATATTAGGAACAACTTCCTCATGAGGAGGGTAGTAAAGTACTGGAACAGATTACTCAGAGAGGTTGTGAAATCTCCATCCTTGGAGGTTTTTAAGGCCAGGGTAGAGAAAACCTTGGCTAAGATAACATAGATGGGGATGGCCCAGCTTTGAGCAAGAGGTTGGACTAGATGACCTCATGATCTCTTGGTGTGTGCACGTGTCTCTACACACACACACACACACACACATATATATTATGTATATGCAGTTTATACTTTGCTTAAAAGATGCAGCAGATAAAAACTGGAAATTTTGGATTAATGACCCAGTCCTGTTTGATTATAAATAATAAGTGCATCACTTACAATTGCAATCATGTCAGATCTTGTAACTGAAAAGGACTAGGTACAGAGAAGGAGACCTCCAGAAAACATCTAAGTCACTGTAAAAAGTGGCTTTCATGGTGCCACAGGCATTACATGTTTCCTTCTAAAATGTTACTGACCACAAGTTCAACCGTGAAAGTTTGACTTGCTGGAGCTTCAATTCCAACTTTTCAGTGGTTAAAGTCCTGAGTCAGAGCAACTGGTGGTGTTAAAAGATTGTATGGCATTTAACATAAAGTCCTCCTCATAATCTGAGTGATTATAGTTCATTTGGCCTGCCTACAGTTTTAGTTTGATAGCCTTGCTTTCTTTTCTCCTTGTCTAAAACATTGTGTAGTGTTACCGTATGCTGTTAGACTAGGGATGCTCAAACTCTGGCCATGGGCTAAATGCAGCCCATGGAGCCTTGGAATTTGGCTTGTGGGGCTCCCCAAGGGTTGGGAAATTTGGTAGCAGTGGAGCAGGAGCAGTTCATACTGCCACGTGTCCCTGCTGTCAAAATCCCAAGCCCTACACAGATGGTTCAGGGCTGATTTCCACCCCCCCCTCCATACACACCCCCTCTGCTTCCCGCAGTAACATTATTTTGAACCAGGTATTAATTCCAAGACTAGGACATAGTTACTCCCTAGGTGGGGGTAGGTTTTGTTCTGACTGTTCCTCTTTTGCCCAGGCTATATTTATTCAATTTAGTTAGCCATCTTCCCAATGAGTTTTAAGTCAGGAACAGTACTTTTCCACCCGCTTCTTTTCACCGGGTGCAAGTCTTGACCACAATTCAAGCTCAGCATACAGCTGAGATAAGCACAAAGCATAGAGCTTAAGATAAGCACAAAGCTCAAAACCCACATCTGAAGACCTCTGGATCTCAACATTGCGGGTCCAGACTACACCTCCCAGATAGGTTGGGCCAGGCCATGCCCCCTTTCCCCTCCTCCCCCTAGGGCTGGGCAACAATCCCTTTCCTCCTCCCCAGCCAGATTGGAGCCAGGCCATGCGCTGTTCCTCCCATGGGCTCAACCTATGTCTCTTCCCCTGCAAGGCTGGAAAAAGGCTGGGTCATGCCCTCTGCCTCATCCAGGTTGCCAAAGTGGTTTCAGCCAGCAGAAAGACAAGACAATGGCCATCTGGCCTGCTGGGGAAATAGGTAAAGCACCACTATGCTAGACCATCACACTCCACGGAGGTTTTCATGCAGGATGGAGGGTGAAATAATCCCTGTAAAGTGCTGAGTGATGAAAAGTGGTATATCCATTTGAGTCATTATTGTGGGGGTCCCTTGGAGTGCATTAAATTTATTTGTAGATGAAGCAGATTCTAGGTAGGTAATTATATTAATGAGGTAATGTATCAGTTCAAAACTGCAATATTCACTCCAGCTGTTTCACTTCTGCCTTATGTAGGTGCCGTGTGAAGCAAAACTCGCCTTCGGTGCAACATTGTGTGTCTATACTGCACCATTGACATGTTGACATATCAAAGAACATTATCTGTGTTCTATCACTACACAGACTCTCCAAGTGAAACATTTCACTTGATATGGTGGGTAATTGTCTGAATCCGTACACGAAATACATGTATGCCTCTAGGAGATCCTAATATGCTGCTTGGTCTTGACTGTTAAACCTACTGTTGACTCTGATGATATCATCTGATCCAAGGGTTTGTGTTAACTGTTCTGCCCTCACAAAATGTGCTCTTACTTGGATACTTTATTGCCTTCCTTGTTAGCTTTCTATCTTTTTATATATCTAAACGCTCTGGGGATCTTGTACTTCATAAAACAAAGTGACAATTGGTAAGCTATCAATCAATGTCTTATTAGGGAAGTAGCATATAAATATGTGACGTAAGTCCATTTCATCTCCTTGCGTGCAGACCTTTAATCTGTAGCATTTCATCACTAAAATCTAATTATGGCAAGAATTTGTCTTGCCCATCTTGTAGTGCGAGCTCTGGGTATGGAAATGTCATTTCAGTTATTAAGTAAAGAAGGACCTGAATTCTTTCTTTCTTATTCCTAATGCACCTATCATCCTATCATCCAGGTGCAGATAGCTACCTCCAACCCTCATGCAATGCTGGGGATAAAACATTGGCACTTACAAGATAAGTGCGAAAAAATAATGTTGTCTAGACATGATGAAACATCTATGACAGGGTGACATAACAGTATCTAATTTAGGAGGCAATCTCTCCTATTGTTGTAAAGACCTGAATAGCAAATATTTAACAAACAGATCGCATCATCAGGTTTTTTTTTATCTCAGTGATTATTACATTAATTACTTTATTTTAACTAGAGAAGCAATCTTGTCCTGAGGTCCCCTTCCATTTTACATGCTGATTGGTTTTCTGAAGCACCAGACTCCAAGTAATTGTGAAGCTTTGACTCTTTGTGCATGAGTCTGGGCCCTGCCGTGTATGCTGCAATAGTTATAGTTGCTGTCTTATTCATTTCACTGTTTAATATATTCACCATGCTTCTGTATTTTAAACTGAAGGGCACCTTGCCTTGGAAACAACCTCTGTACTCTCAGATGAAAACTAGAATGCATGCAAACAAATATAAAGCTTAAGTGACAGCTTCAAAATGTGCAGCTATGATGGCTTTTAAATAAAGGAAGGACTGGCACACCCCTATTATAGTAAACCACATATCACATTCTAATTATACACTCCCATTATTTCTTGGTCTTCCAGATGCCCATCGAGGGGTCTTTATCCATCAAGTCTCATGATGTTTGGCAAGTCAATATTTATTTTGATCTTGCTAGGGGACCATTTACAACAACAATAGATTAATCAGAGATTCTTTCAATTGGCTACAGCAAAACAGTATGTTGCAATCAAAAGCTCCTCTATTATAAAACTGTTTATAGGCTCCCCCATACTAGCAATGCAGCTGATGGCAGTCCTGTCTTTTCAGCTGGGGACATGCTGGATTTTTTTTTTCTCCTTAATACAAAATAATGAAGAAATAGTGTTCCCCCGCCCCCATGCAGGAGGTTATATCAAATAAGGTTTCTTGAGGTTTCTTCATGGACGTGTGAAGACATTGCATAGCCAAATGATTTTTATCAAACTAAGTGAAGTGGGAAATCCATTTGCATAATGTTCATTTCTTCTATATTTAAAGTGATTTGCCAGCCTATTTTTACATTTAAGGTAAATCAGTTGTCGGGATAGGTACTAAGCTAGCACCAGTTAGACAGCAGTCAGGAGGAGCATTCTGCTGGCAGTCTATGTCATTCCCAAGTGGGGAGATTATCTTGCTCCCATCTTGTGTGGTGCATGATGATAGTGCTCCTGAACTGGGATACAACAGCTCTGGATGACAAAGTATCAAAGTTTTCACAACCCTGATTCAGGAAAATATTTGAGCAGGTGCTTGGGTGAATCCTTATTCTGGAAAACCTGTAAATGAGCATCTGTTTTCATTCTTTCCTGAAATGCGATGTTTTCCTGAATAGTAGCCATGGTGTAATTTTCCTATGATATTTTTAATACTATTTCATAGGCGAAATCCTGCCCACCTTCCTCTTGCTAATTGTCCGGCTGGTTTTCTATGAGCAGCTCACTTGTAAGGCCTTATATCTCCAAAGATATATTTAAATTCTGCTGTACAGTGAGCCTCTCCTTTTGCCCCTGGCTGTTCAAGGCATGCAGCACATAACTCTACAATGTTCATCTTGAAAGAAAAAGCTCCCTGACCATGCTTAAGATGAAAGATATTGCTATTGTAGGGTGATCCGAAACAAGGTTATTTCTTTATGCTCTCTGGAGTCAATTAAAAAACAAAACAAACCCCTGATTAACATTCCCAGCAATCTGTTTCATGGTTAGAAAAATGTCAGAATACATTCAAGCTTGCAGTGTCCCAGGAAGCATTGTCATTCCAAATGCTAGGGGCCTGCATATAGATCATATTTCTCTACAAGAACAGAGATTTGATTTGATTTTTTTTTTCCTAGGCATTGTTAAGGCGTATTTATTGTTCTCCTGGAGAAAAGAGGAACATAAAGAGAGGATTCTGGAGAAACCCCGGTATCTTCAAACTAATGCTGTTGTGCATTACAATGAAATGCTGTACTCGTGAAAGTGTGTGACATT
The DNA here is from genome assembly GCF_000455745.1 of Alligator sinensis. NCBI lineage: Eukaryota > Metazoa > Chordata > Crocodylia > Alligatoridae > Alligator > Alligator sinensis. The sequence goes on from NW_005841891.1 coordinate 3,533,971, forward strand.
CAGTATCCTGCGAATTCATTGTTATTACTGTACACTGAATGTCAAATAGATTCAGAGCGGCGGTATAGCAGAGGTAAAAAATTACCCAGGATTCAAACGGCTGCGTTCTAAGGGAAACTCACACTGGCCATTAGGGCAGTCGACAGCATTTTCAGAGTTTGGTTGACAGACTTTTTTAGCACTTCTGTTAGCCTACTTATAAAAACAATTGGCTTAGGAATCTGAGAATGATCCAAAGCCCACTGAAATCCACGTGAGTCTTTCCTTTGACATCAATGGCCTCTGGATCATGCCCTCAGGGTGGAGAGGGGGGGAAGGAAGGAAACGATGTTAGGAGAGAAATCAGTGCTGAAAAACTCTGCATCACACTTCCCTTGGGTATTTTTTTTAAAACAGCTTTCAGGCTGAATTTAGCACTCAGTACAGAAAAAAAAAAAAATCCTGGTACTGCAGGAAAAGGGCAGAATCATGTAAAACAAAATCCCTCACGGAATGGGATTTGTTTGATATGCTCCGTATTTCTTTTAATTCCTCCTTCATTAAAACGCAATCTTTGGGAGTCCTTTCCGAAGGAGCGCACGGTTCCTGAAGTGTAGTAGGGTTTAGAAGGGTTAAGAGCCATGGTCCGAGAGGTTTATACCTGTGGATGTAGTCAGCCAGAAAGACCTCCGCTGTAATATAGGAGAAGTGTGCCATGTGGGAAGTACCAGACACAGACTGTGGAAGCCATTATCTCCGGGAGGGAAACAGCTTCAAATAAAGCTTATTCCTTTTTACTGAAAAGTGCTACTGGTAGGTGTTCCAGATGATTTAGAGCTTTGTGCTCATAGTGCATTTTATCATCAAGTGGAGTGGGAAATTATCCAGATTGCAAAAGAATGATTTTTTTCCCTTAAGAAAATGGATTGCTTCATATGTTCTATATGAAAGACTATATTCAGAAGGCAAAACAATACTAGATAGATTTTCTCTTTGCCTTGACATTCAGCTCTGTCTTAATTTGTCTTTGAAATTCTTTCCTTTTTCTTTTTTTGCTTTCTAAATCTATCTTGTGTTGTCTCCCCCTTCCCCCCCCCCCCCCCTTTTCTTTCTATTTTTTTTTCGC
>NW_005841891.1:3535106-3563928 GCF_000455745.1 Alligator sinensis
CCCCCCCCCCTTTAGCTTTCAATTTGTTTCTGGCTTCCCCATTCTGCCACTTTTTAATGGTTTGTTCCACTTGTGTCTGGGAACTTTTGTCTCTATCTGAGAGCCTCCCATCACATTTGCAGTCTCGCAGCACCTTGCTGTCTCAATAATAAATGAAGCATAAGTGGGAGTGGTGTGTACTAACCTGCACAGTATGAACTGATGCCTCTGCAGTTTGGCAGGTAGCTGTCAAGCACCAAGTCATCGATACGCATTAAATAATTCTCATACAGCTTCCCTCAGTTTGCTGTTTCAGGAGGAGATCAAGCATTAAAAGACAGATAAGTATTAGACTCCAATTTTTCCTACAATGATGAACACAGTTCCTTCTACCTCATTTGTCTCAATTGTGAAGAGGAAGGGCTGGAATCTACATGTGGTTACATCAGGGTAATTCTGGAATGGCTCCACTGATTTCACTGGGTTTACTTTAGCTTTGTAGTGATGAAAGAGAAAACAGAGTTTGGCCCGATGCATCGAAAGAAGTAGACTGTGGAAGATGGAGTGCACTTTTCCAGGATAGAAGTGATGTGTACTCTGTCAAGAGCTTTCCTTTTGTACTGATTCATTAAGTCCACCCTGGAGGTTAAGGATTTTTTTTCTTTGGAGTATAAACCTAACCTGAGTCTAATTACCTGAGGCGTGAGCCTGTCTTTTAAAAATCACTGAAAGGAGTCCATTCAGCAATTTCAGAGTCTTGTGAACTGCTTACAAAACTTCCAGTAATAACCTCGGGCTGGGAAATACTTTATAACTTTCTTGCAGGTAGAAGAAAACACGCACACATCTTGTTCTATCTTAATTTGCAGGAGAGGCACAGTTTTTGTATGCAGGTAGCCATTCAAGTAGGATAAGGGGTGAAATCTCAACTCCACAGAGGTCAACTGCAGTTTTTGCAGTACAGCTAGAATTTCACCCGGAGACCATCAGAAAAGACACCAGAATGAAAAGATTGCAGTGAGAGGTTCCACCTACGACTACAGTCAATATTCTAGTACAATTTTATGTTTAGAAAGTTGTCTCTTCTTGTTCTCAAAGGCAGTGTGCAGTTTTGTTGTACCAATGATGGTCTAGGGCAGGGTGTTCAGCCCACAGAGCCTTGAGATTCAGCACATGGGGCTTCCTAGGGGCTAGGAAATTTGGTGGCGGGGCAGTAGTGGCAGTTAATACTGCCACCTGTCCCTAATGACAAAATCCCAAGCCTTGCATGGTGGGTTGAATCTGGGCCACAAGCCTTCCACTGATATGGCCAGGTCAGGGCTGAGCCATGTCTCCTCCCCCTGCACAGCTTCTTCCTCCCTGCCCTGGTGGGTTTGGCCATGCCAGGTTGGAATCAGGCCATGCCCCCTTCTTCCCACAGGCTTGGGGCATTCCCCCTCTTCCTGTGGGGCTGAATCAGGGCTCGGCCATGTACCTCCCCCCATGTGGCTGTGCCAGGTCAAACCCTCTACCCCCACATAGCTGGATCAGGGCCAGTCTACCCCCCTACCCTCTCCATGTGGGTTGCCATGCCTGCACCGGGTGCTGGATTGGGTCCACTGGCTGAATCCAGCTCACAGAAGGACCTGGTAATGCTCGTCTGGCTTGCCAGGGATAAAAGTTGAGCACCATTGATCCAGAGAACATGTGAGAAGCGGGATTCCTTCACTAATTTAATTTATTGGATTATATACCAAACAAACCTTGCTTCTCACTTACTCTTGAGAGGGGTGGGCTTTTTTACAATCAGTGTTAAACTGATCCTCATATTTGGAACTAGGAAAGAATTTTTCCTCGGGTCAGATTGTCATGCATGGGCCGCAGTGATTTTAGCCTTCCTTTATAGTATTGGATGTAGTTCTCCTCCTAGGGTAATTGGGGTACATTTTCCCCCTACTAGTTTCTTGCCACAGTAATGGTAAGGCATTGATGGTGTGCCCTTGTCACCTTTGCTCTTTACTTGTGACACATTGTAGAGTTTGTTTGTTGAAGGCTTCCTGGCTGAAGTATGAGAGGGGGTTCAGAGTAGATGTTCACATGGAAAACTAATCACTTGCAAGTACTTGAGTCTGGGCTTAATGGGTCAAGATGACCCTTCCAGTCAGTCCTACATTGCCTTACATTTCTCTTTTGGAGTTGTCATTATAAGCAAGCTGGAAACTCCTCATTTAAATTCTTCTTCCATCAGCACCAGCTTTCACCAAGATTTACAGAGCAGGTACAATTCATTTAAGACTGGCTAGGTACCAACCATCACATCCATTATAATATTACAGTTGAATGGCCGTATGAAGAAAGATTGGGTGATATACCTAGGAGGGATTTGGACACAAACCTATATAATTCAACTGTGGAATAAAAACCTTATTTCTCAGCAGAGCTTTGGGAGCTTTCTATAAGAAATAAGATAAGGTACTTTGAGTACAAATTGAAGAATTTAAGCCAGACATCACTCCTACAATCTAGTGGTAGAGTCACAAAAGCTTCTCAAGTCCGCGCACCATGAATCAGCCACTTAAAACAACAGCAACACCTGTCATAGAAACAAATCACTACATGGTTGTTTGGGGCTCAAAATAAAGAACTTGGTATTGGCTTGGACAAAAGACCCCCAGGGAAGATTCAGGTGCTGTAGGAAACTGTGTTCATTATTCACTCTAGAATAAGGGCGTAAATTCTAGGCTTCACTCACCCTAAATGAATAGGAACTGAAAAATAGACTTTGGGGGACAGACCCCAAAAGACTTAATGCACTTTGCTGTGTTGTTAGAGAGCTGCAGGGAAAACACCCATTGATTTCAATGACAACAGGATTTTACCACCACTGTGGGGAAAATGTCAGCTGAAATTTAAAAGGAGTTCTTGCCTTAATTCCAAACTACCTAATTAAAAAGTAATACTCCTGAGATCCTCTATAGCTCATTTCATCTATGACTGTAGGCACTGTACTTACTAGACACATTGTGAAGTACAGGGTACCAGCACACACATTTTAAAAACAGGACACCAAGCCACAGAGAAGTGAAAGGATTTACTTATATCACATGGAAAATAAAGGCTGGAACCTGGAATACAGTCAGGATCTTCTGACTCCCCGTTCACTGCTCTAGCCACTAGGTCATACTTCTATTACTTTCCTTGTAGTGTTACCTTGAGTAAATTAAGGTTCAGTTCATATTTCAGTTGCTATGTAGTGCTGCTGTGCTGTAGGGTGCTGTGTAATGGCTACGATATTTTCCATCTGGAGATGGCTGCATTTCAGTGGTGAGTGCATTGATTTCTGTAACTAGTGTTCATCTGTCTGAATTTTAATACATTTACCTCCTTAGAAATTAGGCATCACACACATAATAGGGCATTTTGTAGTGAAAGGGCTGATACCAAGATAAATCAAGTATCAGTTCACAAGGGAATGGGAATATCCCTATTGATCACGACTAAACTAAGTCCCAGCCCAGTGAGGAATTTAAAGGTTAGCACTAGGACCAGTATCAGAGGGGACAGGAGACAGTTCAGACCATGAAACGTTTGTGTGAAGAGTTCCCATCAACCTATCTTGCCTAGCAAGTGATGGCTGCATGTTGCCCCATTCATTCATTTGCTGCTATCATTCCCCAAGTGTAAAAAATGTAGCTTGGAAAGTAAGAGATGAACATACAACTACAGTCTTCTAACTGTATCTGTTTATGCTCTGAAGTTATTTTAAAGTGCCCATCAATGTCCAGCCCCAAAGTGTCCAGATACCAGCTCACTAGTTGAAAATAATAGAAGACATCTTTGGCTACTGAAGTTATTTAGATGTCTATAAGTTTCATTAAATGTACTTGTAGAGGGACTGTCAACCACACTAGCAAATGGCTTAGCTCTGTAAGATCTTTGGATGGACAGTACTATATGTAGCTCAGTTATTGTGAACTGGTGAAGGTACTATGGTGAGAAACTGGATTTATTACCAATGGCCAATGTATTTTGGCACCAGGACAAAATTTTAGATTTACTTCAACTTTATAGGGAACCATCTTCTGAAGCATACAACCCTGCTGCCCAGATTTGGGTATGTGTATATACACAAAGATATGCTACTGCTATAAAACATAGGGATAACTGCAATTTGAAGGCAAAACGAGCCATGTTTCTGAAGTATGGTTTCTGTTAAGTTAAGTGAAACAGTTTAATAAAACCACAGGAGGTCAAAAGAGCAAGGAGCTGGTGAGTATAATTGGACTATTGTGAGTGTTTCTATGTGGTTTCCTTAAGTTTGTATTTCACGACACTAATTTTTGACATCGGGTGCAATAAATGTGACTAGTGACCACAATTTATTTTTGAAAACACAACACAGGCCACCAGGGAAACTAATGATTATAGGTTAAAATCAGAACCAATGCAGGGCAGTTCCTTAAGTCATATGTAAGAAGATTTATACTAGATTCCTGTTTTCATAGTTTAGCTCAACTTATATCCAAAAAACTTCCTTAGTCATACTTACTACTACTCTGTCTTGGTGACTTGGTGTCTAAACTAGTGTCACACACTTTCTGGAAAGCTTGTAAGGAATGTCATAGTAAACTACCCCCCATCTTATTTTAACCTACACACCAAAGAGGTGGGAAAAGGCATTATATCAGCTTAGACTTAACTGGAAATTCTTATACGCAAGTGAGCTTTTGTTGGTCTAGTCTGAGTATATTACCCCATTTGGAGACATTTTGTGGCCCCTTGGAAATACCCCAAATCATTGCATCCCTAGGCTTGCTTAAAAATAAATTTTAATTTTAAGAATTTAGGTATGTGACCAAATGCGTATTTTAGATGACTTGGTGATAAAAATATACTTGGAGGTTGGTAAGTTGGGGTTAGCTTATGTCTCAATTAGTTATATTTAACAATAGAAATCCAAATCAACCGTGTAGGATTTAGATTGCAAACCACAACAGGCGCTTCTCTTACATGCTACTTGCGTCTTGTAAGTAAAAAGGATGCTAATCACAGGCACATTTCATATTTTAGATGGGTTTGCAATCTCTTCTCAGCAATTCAGTCATATTTAGAAAGCTCGACAACTAATTATTAGCGTTGTGAGATTTTATGAATTGGCTCACAGCAGTCAGCCGCTGCAATTATATGGTGTATATTTACCTGTAAGCAGCCCTGACACAACATGATTGTAGTTCAGATTAAAAGCATGCAAAATGCTTGCAAGAGCAGAAATGTCATAACTGCTCTGTGGTGCAATGGTAAAGGGCACTTTGAAATGAACCACTGCTTTGAATAGATGGCTCTTCTCTGTGCTTTTGAATTAGCTGTTTTGTTTTGTTTTAAAAAAACCACGTTGTTTTATTTCAAATGAGTCTTTCACAGCAGTTTTTTGTAAGGACAAATGTGATGCACTGGGGAGCAGTGGAATCTGAAGGAATGGGCTAGTTGTCATTGTCGGCAATCCCTCAGGGTCGAAGATGATTGCTCCCATGGGTCAAGTAAAGGGTTGTAGATTTGGCTAAGTATGCCGATCCTACCGCTGCAGACTCCCTGGCAGATGCCACAGGTGGTGGTTAAAGGGAGGGTTGAACGGCAAATTTCTCAGTCTTGTTTCCTTTCCTTCTACTTCTATCTTTTTTCTGCCTCTAGGGGAAGGTAGTTTTGCTGAGGTGTCACGAACTCTGGAGTCGAATCCCACCAATGATTCTGCTCTGTGGCTTTGGTCTCAGGTTCTTCAGATACCTTGGTCAGAGAAGGCTTGTAACAACATTGTTTCTGCCTCAGTTTCCTCCTCTGCAAAGAGGGAATCATAATTTTTTTCTCTCTCATGGGAAGGTTGTGATTGTATAGTGACCGTGTATGTATGGTTTTGAACCTATAAAGGCCCGTGGTTAGTGCTGAGTAGCAATAAATGTGACCTTTGAGAATTCCTTCCAAATTCCTTGTGACAGCACAACTTACCTTGATTTCAGTGGAGGTTTTGTTTAAGCAAGGAATACATAATCAGAACCTAAATGCAGAGATTTAACACGCTACTTGATATTGCAGGCAGAAGCCAACCCACACAGCCAATTCCAGCTGTTCAACTTTTACTGCCCATTTTCTGCTGCTTTGGTTTTATGTGTGACATTGTGTTGAAACATTTACCCCGGCTTATCACAGCTCTTACCTTTCTAAAACGTAACATTTTCAGACCTGGGGAGAAGTCCATGAAATTGTGTATTTCAACCAGTTCTCTACTGGCTTTTTGGTAGACATATTTGCCATTCCACAGCCCTGAAAAAGCTGTTTCCTTAAGCTTAACATTTGGAATTTGTCTGCTTTGTTCTTTCCACGTGGTGACTGAGGTTCAGCACTGGCAATTATAAGGAGCTTTCAGACAGACACACTAGGAATGAATTATCAGCATGCAGCAGATAATAAGAAACATGTAATTTGTTAATTCTGGGTGGACAGGTGCAGGAATCACATTGGGACCTACTTTGGCCGCCATTGATTTAGAGTGATCAATGACTCAGCACTGGCTAATTCTGTTGCTAAACCATGGAAGCAATCTCCCAGAGATAACTCCATTTCACTGACGGGAACTGTCTGACTTACTGTTTACAAGCAGAATAGCTCAGAGTTAATCACGCCAACTGAAATCACTACAGGTAGAGTGTCTGTCAGATAGCATGATGACCTGTAATTAAACTTCAATAGGGACAGAACACGCCGTAGGTGGTATCCTCAGAGAGTTCCCCGAGTTGGACGTGAATAAGAATGGTATCAGGCTCGAAACCCAGTGGCAGTATGGAGAGGGGAAGGTGAGAGATCAGTGAGATTTAAAATACGTGCACACATGAGGAAATGTGCGAAAAATTGAAATGACAAGGTTGTTGAGTTATAAGTAGCTCGGCTTTCACCCAGGGGAGTCACTCTATGCTCGACTGGCTGCGATAAAAATCCCTAGGTATTGCAAATGCCCCATCATGAGGCCAAACGTTTGCTTTTATCCCCCAGAATGTGAAATATCATTCTTTTCGTACCTCCGTGGCACACAGACAGGCATCTTGGTGGTGTATGGGGTGTGTGTAATATTCTGAAGATTCTTTGTAACTACCAGGAAGCTGCTATATGAAATGTGTATATCCCACGAATAGTTGCCCTGTGGCCTGAATGCCCTGCCATAGAGAAAAACAAACACAGCCAGTGTGTGTATTGAGGCTGATGTGTTTGATTCTCATGTAAGCCAGGACATGTTTGAAGGTATGGTATGCAAAATGATATGCCAGTTATACACACACAAATTAGAGACACTCCCAACAGATACAGCAGGATAAAAGTACTTAATAATTTACCAGGTCAGGCAGAAAGGACAAGTCCTCTAGTTTTAGAGCTGCAACAATTTGTACTGCCTGGTAATTTGGTTCATATACTACACTCTCACTCTTTACCTTGATCAGTGGTTTTCAACCTGTGGTCCACAGACCCATGGGGGTCTGCAGACTATGTCTAAGGGGTCTGCAAAAGATAACTAGGAGCAACCAAAAGTATGTGGAGACACACTCTTACAATTCAAAGGGGTCTGCACCTCCATTCAATTTTTTTAGGCGTCCACAAATGAAAAAAAGGAGGAAAACCACTGACCAAGATGATAGTCATAAAAAGAAAACATCTTTTCCTAACTCACCAAAAGATACATACTCTGAGCATAACAGATGTTCATTAAGTTCCTCTTCATGAATAGTTGGTAGATACTGGCTTATCAGACTTCTGTAATTAGTTTCTCTTTTCAAGTAGTTGTATTTATTACCACAGGTATAAATTTTGTCCCAGGATAGGGCAGATTGTTTCCCAGATTACCTATCCTATTGTGGTATACTGAGGGGATATTTTAGTCATGAGCCACGACTCTCATGAGCCTGAGGTGTTCAATTCCTAAAATGATGATGGGGGTTGGTCAAAAAAATTAGGTTAAAAATAACTAAGTAGAAAAGTGGTTCCTCAAACACCAGGATGGGAGACTGGTCACAAGGCAACTGGAGAGCTGGATTGGAGATGCTTTCCCATTAAGCCAGGAAGATGACCTGAGCACTGGCATTTCCAATGGACCTGAGGAGAACGGTGGGAGTGCCAGGACAAGCAGCGAGGAAGAGATTACAGTAAATCAAGATAAAAGAATAATTAGGGTCTCACTAGGAAAGGCTGTGGTGTGGTCCAATCTGAGGCACATTTGTGATGACATACCAGCTCCATTGAAGTGACAGGAAATTTGCCCATGCTTCTTATGGCTCTGAATGGAAGTCAATGGGAATTTTGCCGGGCAGGTGTAGGTCTCTGATGTGTCTGGTGGGGTCATCAACCACTGGAATACCCTTCAATTGGTGGCTATAAAGCCAGACAAGAATGGCCCTCGATTCCTTCAGATAATGACCTGCCATGCACCTTACATGGTGTTTGTTTTCTGACTTCAATGCGCATTTGGCCTGATGTCAGCAGTGACCCTGTTCCCTTGGCCCTTGCCCTGCAATGCTGTGTGCGCTAGTCCCATGCAATCAACAGTTTGCCTTCTCCTCCTCCCATCAAAGAGGACCGTGACTACCATCCCATCCATCACAAAATAAGCGATCAGTAATATCCTGAATCCAGGCTGAAACATAGGTCCCCAGCTCCTTACATTAATCAAACTACATGGTGTATTTGGAAGGATTAGTTGAATTTATTGAATGAAAGGATATTTCTGATCGTAAATCATTCTGCCTCCCTGAAGCATTTCACATACAATTTTATTTTCGAGATGGTTAGCCAGCTCTAGCCACTGCTGAATAAACAAGCTGTCTGTCTGTAAACAATACCTAGGATTTCCCTCTTCTGTAATAACACAGCATCAATATTGCAGGTGGAATTTTCCATGTTCCATGAAAATGATAGTTTAATGTGATTTTCCACCAGAAAATGGAAAACATAATAAAAAACAAGGATTTCTCTAAACATAGCCTATTCTGTGCATATGAGAACAGAATGGGTGGGTGCTACTGAAACACCATTGGATTTTTTCCTTGGCAATAAAGCTGTGAGTGATACCGTTTCTTAGCTTAATTAAAAAAAAAAAGTTAAAAGTGCAGATGGGGTAAAACCTGTGCTTTAAGCCATCATGACTGTTGTGACTCGGGCTTCTCTATGCTATAGCCCTGAAACTGAGTCTGAATTTGAATATATTGGAAATTAGGGAAAGCTGATCTTCTGATCTGAACTTTGCAGTTGGACTCCTGAACCTTTAATAACCCGTCTTTCATCAGACCAGAGGCAGGTATTGTCATGCTGGAATACAATTGCTGGAGCATATAGGCCAGGTGTAAGGAGTCCCCGGGTTTGTTTCCCTCTTTGGCCACTTAATTCATGACCTTGGATATTTCATTTAACTATAATGTACCTCACTTCCCCCCATCTGCTGTGGGAAATCGATTCATTTTGATAATATTTACCTTGTCTTTCAGGGGCATTATCTGAGGCTTAAAAGGGGAAGAGCCAGTGGAAAAATCATCTCTCTATCTGAATTATTTATGTCCACATCTTAGAGACACGTAAGATCACTGTCAGACAAAAAACAATGACCCTTGTTCTCCAACATTGCAGGTCGTTTACTTTGTTGATTTGACGGCTCTTTGTTCAGACTGCTTCTGTTTTAGTTCTGTATAGTCAGATAGTTGGGCATTAGTCTACCAAGAGTTCACCAAAAAACTGGGGACTCCCCCTGGCTGTTTGTGTAAGTTTTTCATGTGGAAAAGAGGGGGAAAGCTTACTTTAAAGCAGCAGGGGATGTTAGATAAAATAGCAGGGAAACTTATGATCAAATCACAAACATCGGCAGAAGGGATCAGTAGCAGAGGTTGTACCTGCAACTACTTTTAACTCGTTTTTCCAAATTGGATAAATTGCAAAACACGGGTGCCCCATTAAACAATTAACCTTCTCAAGCTTCATAATCTTCTTTTTTGAGTGCCTGAGGATGAACGTTGCTAGAGGTATGACCTCAGTTTCTCCACCCATAAATTGGGGATAATTATATTGACCTTCATTTGAAAATGCTTTGAGAACTGTGCTTGAAAAATACAATGTAGAAGAGAGTCTGAATTATAATTTATGTTCTCCCTGCCATTTATGTCCCAGTCTGCAAGGAGCTTTTGAGTTTTTTAAATATTTAAACTTCCCAATTGGGTCAGGTGGACAGGGGTGGATCCAGAGGGGGTGCAGTGGCATGCCTGCATCCCCTTTTCTGACCACACTGCCAGAGCAGCAGCCAGGTATTTCAGTCTCAAAGAAGGTAAGCACTCTCCCCTCTCGGCTCCTCTCTCCCTTCTCTCCTCTCCCTTGGGAGATCCGGGTGAGGTTGTATGCTCCTGCCTGCTCCAGCTGGGCTGCATGGGGCTGTGTTCAGTGGGCAGATGCATTTGCCTTCCCTGTCTGTTCCCTGCCAGCCTAGGAGCAGGTGCAGGGACGGGGAACATGCCCCCACTGCCACTGCAGTCTGGTAAGTACAGCCCCTGCACAGCCCAGCTGGAACAGGCAGGAACTCATCTCCATCCCAGGACTACACTTGACAGAACCTGGCAGTGGCAGGCAGGACTGGGAGGGGAAGGCACAGAAAGGGAAGGGAAGGGGAGGGCATGTGCTTCTGAGCACAGAGGGGAAGGGAAGGGAGAAATGCTGAGCTTCCTTGGGTCTTAAACAGGGCCACAAAAGGGTAGCAGGACAGCTGTGTAGGGCTTGCCTGCCCCAGTTGTGGGAGGGCAGGGAGAGGAGGCTGGGAGTAGGAAGTGCAGCCAGCCCTGCACTGCTGCCCCCCACTTAATAAAATCCTCGATCCATCCCTGCAGGTGGACATGTCACTTCACCTCTCTAGCATGACCTTTGTCTCTCTAGCACAATATTCATGGGTACTGTTTTCTACCACATGTTTCTACAACTCATAGCACAATGGTTTTTTAAAGTTCATTTGAGGCCTTCAGGCACTTCTTTAGCATCATTAGTAATAAATATAACTATTCCTTTCTGTTTAATAGTAGTGGAGATCTGGGGGGAAAGTTGGTGAAGGGAATGCATTAAAGGAGCCCCATTTACAGGCCACTGGAGGACAGGCTCCAATGTTTCTTTAACCTTGGCAGATGAAAGAAGCAATGTGGTCAGCACCACACTCTGGCTGCCTTTACCCCTAGGTAGCTCATGGGACAGGGGGTTGGATGGGCCTCAGACCCATTCTGGAAGTGGAAATGATGAGTGGAAACCCATCAACCTTGCCTGGGATTGAACCACGGACCTGCCAGTCTGTCACTCCTACTAACTGAGCTACGCAGCTCCCCAGGAAGGCAGGTACAGAGGCAGGTATTGACATAACACCATTGAAATCATTGAAATGACACCAGTTCACAGTAACTGGATATATTTTGAAACTTCCATTTAGAAACTCTGCTACCTGAAGTCTCTTTATAGCATGTGATGAAGCAAACCGTTGCTTATGAAAGCTTATGCATCTCTGATTTAGTTAGTCTATCAGGTACCTTGCCTTCTAGCTGAATGTATGCTTTCTATGCTGAATATAAAAGCTCTCGGTCTTCTAAGAAAAACGTTCATGAAAGCTCAAGGTGTTTGTTTAACATCAATGGCTCTGAACATGATCGGAAATATCTATGTATTATAGGTAGCAACTGTAATTTCTATCTATTTGAAGCCCCTACAACATGTGGCACTGGGAACATTGCCTCTTCCAGGAACATCGGTGTGCCCCACTGGGATATGTTTCTCAGCTTCATAATAACAGAAGGAAACTGGAGTGCTTGAGACAACTAGCTGCTGGGCTAACTTGCTGCAGACACATGATTTTCACATTCTCTGCAGAATGAATTAAATGATCCACATCGAACATCAACAACATGAGTAACTCAATCTACACTTTAAAGAGCCAGCTGAAGCCTGCACTTCCTCTCGCTTCAGGCACTGATGACTGATATCAAGACTTTCTGTAAACAAACTAGAAGAGATAACACAGCCCTGCATGTCTTCAATCCCCTGCTGTCCCAACCCCCACGCCATGGCTGACCAGGATAATCTTCCCTCTACTTTAAGGAAAATAACCTCTTCATTTCAGTTTAGGTAAACTGTGTTATGCTCCTCTCTGCAGGTCATGTAGAAGAGTTACAAAGGGGCCTAAGCCACAGTGCTGGGCAAGGGATTTAGAGCCAGATATGAATTTTAAATGCCTAAAGGTTTGGCATTATTCTGGTTTGGACATCAGCTTCTCTTATAGGAGAGATCCAATTCAGGAAGCGTATATATAATTCCATCTCTCCTCAGATACAATATGTACTTGAATGTGGTCAATGATGGAGGTTTTCCAAAACTGGGCTGAGAGATAAGGGCCAGCTATGAAATTCAGACCTCGTGACTATTCCTTAACTCTCTCACCAAATTTTCTGGAAAAAAAAAATGGGGTTTGTGGTTCATAGAGAAGTTGGGCTTGGGTTTGAATCCATCCAAGACCAAAATGTTTCAAAATGAAACTCTCTTCAGACGCTGCCACTGCTCAGTGATCGGCTCCAGGGGACTCCTAGGGCCCTGTATGCTCCAGGGGACTCCCAGGGCCCTGCATACATGGAAGCCGTGTACTCCAGGTCCCTGACCCCAGGACAGTCTACAGGAATCCAGCAGGGTTTCACTGAAACCCATTTTGCCAAACTTATTAGGTTTCCCAAAAGATCATCCAGCCTGAGACATTCTGAATGCAACGTCCCATGACCTTCCTTTCACCTGAACATTTCCAACTAGCTTTCTTCACAGACATGCCATGCCACGGTTGTGGCCCAGAATGATTTCATTACATAATTACCTGTCTATTTCTATATATAAATAATTCCTAAATAAACCCACCCCAAAATAAATTAATCAAATGATGTTTGACACCATTGCATGTTTTGCTGTTTGTTTGTTTTTCTTGTCTATTTTGAGTATAAGCTGTTTGGGGCAAGGACTGAGTCATACGACTCTGTACAGCATCTAGTATAACAGGGACCTTATTCTTGTTTGAGCTTAGGCACTGTGGCATTTATAGATGTGCTCCAGGAGGCGGGGGTGGGTGGTTGGGGGGGGCTCTTTAATTAGTGCACCTCCAAGAGCTGTGCTAGTTAAAGCACCCAGAGCATCATGTGTATCAGTGTCCCCGCACTGAAAAATGGTGGTGGGGCAACTTGAACTAAAGCTTGTCAAATGAGTTTTAGTTTAAAGCACCCTCCCACCATTTTTAGACACAGAGACGCTGATACACATGACACTGGAGTCTGCTGGAGCACAGTAATTACCACACTCCAACAGACTCAATTAATCAAGTCTGGTCTGATGCTCTATAATTACAGCATGTCTGAGCAGCCTCCCTGCACATGTATAGGAGCATTATATTACCATACTACTCTATACTTATTTGGAAGTATAGTAAGTATGCTTGGGAATTCTGTTTCTGATATGTTCTTGTGAACAGCTTTGCTTAATGAAAGCTTGCCATTGTCTGAGACTTCCTTCAGGAAAGAACCCAAAACCCAACAGCAAAACTCATTTGGAGAAATCAAATGTGTGCTATGCGTGCTTTCACTCTGAATTCTTTAATCAACTCACAGGTGCTAAAAAGACTGTCTAATCCAGTGATCTTTATCCAATGCTGCCTGGGTTAGTAACAAAATCTTAAGTCAAATTTTTGCAACATTGGACTATATTTTTTTTCCCTGAAACCTAAGATAACAAAAATATTGTGTAATGAAGTAAAACAAATAATGCAACGATTTTTTTTTCAAGTTAATGGTAAGAGCTTGGGAAATCTAATTTGCAAGATGCTAACACAGTTTCTCATGGCTGCCAAGTGGAGCTGTGCTAAGCTTCGGTCTCTGATTCAATTCAGTGGAGATTCGGCCAGATTTGGTGGCCAAAACTCTGAATCCGAATCGAATCAAAGGACCCTTTAATCTCTCTGGATCGAATCGGAAACCTCCAAATCAATTCGTAGAGATTCGGAAAGATTCAGCAATTTGGACATAGCCGTAGCTTTAAATGGTTTTCCACATACCTGTAGGTAGCAGGCAGATTGCGAATGCTGCGATGCTGGGGTTGACAAAGCGTTCCACAGTACAGGGGGCTCCCTAGTGCGCTCAGCAGCAGACCCAGAAGTGGACCAGAAGCACTTCTGGTCCACTTCTGGGTCTGCTGGACAGCGCACTTGTCCCTCCCCTCCCTGTGACCCCCTGGCTCAGTGACTGGTGCCTTCTGGGTCTGGAGAGGGCACCTGGGGTCCCCCTGCAGCCGACCACTGAGTCAGGGGGCACAGCGAGGCCCCCCAGCATGCTCCCCAGTGGACCAGGAAGTGGACGGAAGTACTTCTAGTCCATTTCTGGGTTTGCTGCTGCGCATGTGGAGGACCCCCCCTGCACTCCTGTGGGATGCCTCATCTGCCCCAGCATCGCAGCGTTCGAGAACCACCCTGGTACCTCGAGGTATGTAGAAAAAACATTTAAAGCTGTGTCTATGTCCGAATTGCTGATTCTCTGAATCAGCATCGATTCTTCAGATTTGGATTCAGCCAAATCGAATCAAGGACAGTGATCTGAATCAACAAATCGAATAACTGTCCCTGATTTGGTCCGAATTTGAATTGAATAGGGCCTGCTTCACACACCCCTGCTGGCAAGCCATCAGGGTGGAGGTAGAAGGAATTAATATAAAAGTTTTTGTGTCTGGCACCCAGAATTCATAATAGGCTAACACCTTGCAGATAGATTATAATTGCATACTAATCTACTGCACATGTACAAAATAGAGAATTACTGCCTAGACAGCAATTCTACTGAACAAGATGTGGAGCTGTAGTTGATCACAAAAGGAACATGATTCACCATTTTATATTGCTACATACTGAAGTGGATAAGCAAGAGAGAAGTGTAATAAAGACAGAGGAAAACCTCAACTTCACTCAGCAATGGAACACTGTGCCCAGTTTTGGGCACAATACTTCGAGAAAGATGTGCACCAATTGGAAAAAGTCCAGAGGAGAAATAAAAATGATCTGGGGTCTTAAAAAATGTGACCTGTGAGGAAAGATTGAAAATATATATATTTTGTTTAGTCTAGAGAAGTCTGAAGGAGACATGATAACAGTACTCAAATATGTGAAAAATTACTGCAAAGAAAAAGACTGTAAACTTTTCTCCGTGTCCACTGTTGACAGGAGAAGAAGCAGTGGGCTTAAATTGCAGCAACAGAGATTTGCTCAGACATTAGGAATGCCTTTCTAACTGAAAGGACAGCTAAGCATTGGGATGGATTACCCAGGAAATTTGTAGAATTACCATCTCTGGAAGTTTTTATGAACAGGTTAGACAAACATCTCTCAGGAATGGTTTAGAATCCTGTCTTGGGGCAAGAGGATGGATTAGATGACTTACAAAGGTCTTTGCCAGCTCTGTTTTCTATGAGTCTTATTTTAAAACACCTTTTGTTTCAAATTATATTAAAGTGCTTTAAAAGGCATAGAAAATACACAATAAAGCCTCACTTTGGGGGTGAAACAGAGGATCTGTTTTAACTAGAGCCAGTTGGTCTTTTTGATGGCATTGCTGATTCATTGAAACTGAAACTTTTCACAGGAACTTGCCAATTTTTATGAAAATTTCACTGGGAAATCTTACTCAGCTCCAGCATGAAATATCTGATCAGAGAGATAAGAAAAGCATACAGAATAGTCCATTGGCTGGTAGTCAAGGGACTCACTAGGGATATGGAAGTTAAGGCTTCCAGTTCTTGATCTGAAGTAGAGTGGAAAGCCAGGCTACTGGCTAATGTATTCTCTCTCTCTCTCAATCTTACTCTGATTTTTCAAGAAAACCCCCAAATTTCAAAAGATCTTGCTGGAGGAAAGAGGGGAGGGGATGAAAACTTGGAAAGATTTGTGTTCTCTGGCTCTATTTTTAACAATGCAGACCTACACATTCCTAATGTTTAAAGACAAGAAGAAATAGAGAATGTCACAAAAACCTTTGTCAGGGAAAATTCATGTGAGTAGAGTGTTCTGTATTGACCCCGTAAGGCCAAGAACCCAGGGTGAACCATTGCTGGTTTTGTGAAAAAAACTTTTGGACCTTAAATGAATGCAAATAAAATGCAAGTGGTCAGGAGCACAGTAAAATATCTCACTTGAAAAACAAAACCACCAACATCAGTGTTCCTTAATCCAGTCTGTGAATACTGGTTTAGGATAAGCCTTTCTACATGGCTTTTTTTGACATCACAAAAGCTTTTGACTCCGGCAGATGAGAAGCGTCGTGGAGGATCTTCTCCAGTACGGATGCCTGCCTAAATTTGTCACTATTCTCTGCCTGCTCCATGATGGCATGCAAGGGGTGTTTTTCAGTAATGGATCTATCACAGATCCCTTTGAGGTTAAGTCAGGCATTAAGCAAGGCAGTCTCATCACTCCAATACTCCTCTCACTATTTCTTCCTGTGATGTTACATCTGACCACCAACAAGCTTCCAGCAAGAGTGGAGCTAAACTACCAAATCAATGGTCAGGTGTTCAACCTCAGCCATCTCTGAGTCAAAACCAAGATTACCTTGACCTCTGTCTTTGAGGTCCAGTACATTGATGATGCTGTAGTGTGCGCTCACTTGGAAACAGACCTTCAGGCAATCGCCAATGTCTTTACTGAGGCATACAAGAAAATGGGACTGACCTTAACATTCAGAAGACTGCACCAACAAGCTCCTAATGAACAGTCCCCAGCTCTGGTAATTCAGATCCACAGTGAGACTCTGGAGAATGCTGAGTATTCCGTACACTTCAGAAGCCATCTCTTGCAGAAGGCTGTCATCAACAGAGAAATCCAATATTACCTCAAATGTGCACAGCCTTTAGACACCTGAAGAAATGGGTGTTCAAAGATCATGACATCAAATCCAAAACTAAGCACATGGTTTATCAATCAGTCATGATCCCCACCTTGCTGTATGGAGCCAAGACATGGACAATGTACAGGAGACATCTAAAGTTGTTGGAGAAACACCATCAACATGGCCTACAAAAGATCCTCTGAATCCAGTGGGAAGAGAAATGCACCAATGTTAGCATCCTCCTGCAAACCATGAGCATGGAGGCAATGATTATCTGGCATCAACTTCATTGGGCAGGCCATGTCATCTGAATGTCTGACTCCAGACTCCTGAAGCAAATTTTATTCTCCCAGCTCAGTCATATGCTCAAAATAAGAGGAGAGAAAATGCTTCAGGGACATCCTCAAGGCCAACTTAAAAAAATGCAACATCAATGTCAATTCATGGGAGCCTATCACCCAGGACTACTCCAAATGGAGGAAGAGTCTGCTGCAGTGATCTCAATACTTTGAAACCTCCTGACAGCAACAGGAGATGGATAAGTAGGAGCAGCAGAAACAGCGTGTCACGGACCAAATGAAAAATCCAGCTCTACCCACCACATATAGAAACACATGTCTGAGCTGCAGTAGAGTCTATCAATCCTGGATAGGCCTCATCAGCCATCTTCAGACACACAGATAAGACAACCATGGAAGACAATCACCCTTGACTGCAAGGGATTGCCAAAAAAGACTGATCTAGTACCAAGCTCCAACAAAAACATGTGACCTACTAAATCATAGCATCCTGGATTTTATTTTGACATCTGGCTTCCAATTACTAACAGTTTCCATAGTGGCTTAGTCCACTTGATTTGGTGAGATTCCGTTCTTGGAGATTTTGCGTGCGTCTACACTTCGCCATATGGCAACATTGCTACGGCACCACGCTTTAGTATTTCCCTTTGGAAGCACTAAAGCACAGTGCAGTATGGGCAGTTACTGTGCCATGCGCACAGTGCACGGTTCGATTTTGCTGCTACGTAGCCGTAGTGGCACACTATACCTGGGGAGCATGCCACTGTGCCAACGTAGCTGGTGATCACGTGTAGACTGAGGTGATCGCTATGTTGCCATAGTGCTCTATGGCAATATAGCAGTTCATTATGTCACCGTAGACACACTCTTTATGTATTAAATATATGTAGATATGAGCTTTAAATGGCCAATGCCTGTATTTAATATAGAGTCCAGTGTGGGCCCATCAGGGCTATGCATTCAATAAAGCTGAATATCTGCCTGCTAGTACCATCACAGTACATACTTTCTTCACCTCTTAATCTCATATAGTTTAATAGTAACTTTCAAGTGTTAATTTTGGATTAATCTCATGAAGGCACCATGTTGAAGTATCATTTGGGTTTTATACTTTTATTGGTGGGAGTGACACTGATGTTGCTTTGTGGCTCATTTTCCATTCATAAAACCTTATCTACTGTTTCAGCCATGGAAAAGTCATTTGCAGTGTTTTGTTCCCTCTGAGGCTAAGGGTAAAATGTGCAAATGTCTATTGGGAAGGATTGCATTGTACAGAATGTAGTGAACTGGAAGACTTAGTCAGAAGGTAGCACAAGTTGCTGTATCGCATAAAGGGCTAAACCCTGATGTTGTGCAGTACCACACAACTGACCCCACCAATGTCATTAGGACCATCCATGAACTTAAAGTGCTAGTCATCAGCAACTCACAGCAAGTAATCACATGCTCTTCAAGTAAAAGCAGCAGCTGAATAGCAAACAGACGCAACTCAGTAAGACGAAAGAGAGAAAATTTCCTAGGATTGTGTTTGTCCGAGAGCTCATCCCCAGCAAAGACAAATATTTTTAAACACTTTATATGTGTTTTTAGAGATCACCAAAGCAAAACTTCTCATGTGAACCTAATGTCAGAAAAATTTTAGTATCTGAACTGTATAGTTTAGGCTTTTATCCTGCTTTTGAGGCTGTGTTCCCAGATTATATAAATTAGGTAGTTCCAATGGCTACAATGATTTATACCATCTGAATCTGGCCCATAATAGTTATACAGAGCTTTTCAGCTTGTCCTGTCTCTCCTTTGAGGAAAGAACACTCTGGAGAACAAAAAAAAAATGTTGAGACAGTAGCAAAAAGAGACAGAAAACGCTCATAGAGATTGTGAAAAACAAGACATTTTATGACAACTATGAAACATAATATAGAAAAGATCCAGTACAGCAAATGTAATTGTCCCAGTCATAGCCACCTTTCTCAACATTTTTTGGTGTTTTCAGTATTTTACAATGTTATAGGCACTCCTACCCCATGGCATTTTAGGAGAGGTCAGGTTACCCCTGTGTTTTGCATAATAAAATTTATATTTTTCCAGAGCATGACTGATCAGGGAGAAAGACAATTGAACAAGACCCCAGTGCCTGCTTTGGAATTGTTGTAAACTTCCTCTCTGGTGGCCAATAGGACTGGAAAGATATGAAGAACATAGCACTAGAGAGATTCATAATCTTTCTGTCTCTAATTGCTCAAGTCATCTAGCCCACTCCCCAGACTCTATAAAATTGTTCCCTGCTCATACATTGAATAGGGCATTGTCTAGCCTCGTTTTAAACTTTCCCGTCAATGGGACTTCTACCATTTCCTTTCTGGAGACAGTGCCCCAGCCAAAACAGAAACTTTCCCTGATAGTCAGCATAAACTTTTACTTGTAAAAGTGTCATCCCATTATCAGAGCCAGATTAACAACTACAAAGAACAGAGCCAGGTTTAGGGCCCTGGGGTCACATGATAACATCGATGACATCATTAGTGGAGTGCACAGGGAGAAAAATGCCAGCAGCCAGGGCAATCTGCTCCGAAAGAGACTCCAAAGATCCCAGACAAGATACTCAGGCCTCTCATAAGATAGGAGGTTGTGAAGTTTCTCATGACTCTTATGAGAACGCCTAAGGACTGGGGCCATGGCTGCTGCTGCTTAGACAGCTGGGTCAGGAGCTCTCAGCTGGCCGCACTCTTCTACACGCAGCCAGCGTGGGAACCTGAGTGTTAGTGGAAGCAGGAAGAACAGTGGAAGCTCTTCAGAAAGTCAGAAAGGGGCTGTGGAGGAGCCAGCCACTGCTGGGACTGGAAGGACAACATGGCGAGGGACATCACAGAAGCAGTGTCATGGGTATGTTGTAGGGGAGGCTTGGGGCCTGCACACAAAGCCCAGTACTGAAAAGGCTGATATTGGTAGCAGCCTGCTCACAACAGACACCTACTAATGTGAAAGGTGGGGTGCCTTGCCATGATATTCAGGCTAATTCAGACAATTGTGACCTTCCAACTATTTCTCACTTTTTTTCGCTGTTTCATAAAGATCAGAAAGGGCCATTGCATTATCTGGTCTGACTCTCTATGCAACACAGACTGCTATAATTCTCCCAGATACCTGTATATTAAGCCCTAAGACTTTAGTTAAACTAACTAAAGCTAGACGGTAAACTATGTGCCAAAGGCAAACAAGAGGAGAGAGTGAAGTGCGAAGCACACCCAAGGCCTGTCCAATGGCAGAGACCTGCTTAGATCAGCTAAGCCTAGATGATTCCAGCTGGTAAGTCATACCACATGCTTCAAAGGAAACTGTTGATACGACATGTAAGCAAAATCCTTTTTAGCTCCAAATTTGGTGAGCAGCGTGATCCTGAACACATGAGCAGAACCTACCAGTGGAGTCTCAATCCCCGCGGAGCACCAAACCATACAGCCCAGGCCCCTTGCCCGCCTCCAGCTCTGGTGAAACTCTGATGCTTCTGAGTAACAGAACAGAGCAGAACAAAACACATCTAAACAAGCATGCTTTGATGGATTTGGAGGAGGAAAGGAATGAGAATGTAATCAGGAGTCCAGCAGAGGAGGGGGAAAGGGCTCGCTGTGTGCCGGAAAATCTCCGTCATCCAGCAGAACGCCACGTGTATGGCTGGGGGCAGGCATGCCGTCTACCAGCATCCTAACGATCCTCTATTGGGACAGAGCTATTGTGAAAGCACTGACATTTTCAGTGAAATAAAGTAGAAGGAGGTTGGGTTTTGTTTAGATTGCTTGTTAGTATCCATTTTTTTAAAAGATCTCAGAAATAGCTTATTTCACTTTTTAAAAAAGTCACATTTTTGCTGGTTTTCAGTTTTACTGGAAGTTTTGTAACACTTGGAATGCTTCTTAAATCTCCATTTCCTGAAGTCAAGCGAGACTACATGGGAATCTCGGCTTTTATGTTTTAAAAGAAATAACTTGCCAGTTCTTATGGTTGCAGAGGAAAGCTGTTAAAGAAGTTCAGAGTAGGTGCTACACACTCAAAACCCAGAAGAAAATAAAAAAAATTCAAATGCATTATTCTGGAGAATCTCATAATTTCAGGGCCAGACATATGCTATTTGAAAGCTTGGAGCTGGCAAGATCATAATGGTGAAATTACGACTGTTGATATAGATGAGGTACCCTGAGGTAAAACCCTGTAAATGGCTAGCCAGACTCATGAACTTTCAGATAAGTGACCTGAAAATTGACTGCTTTTCCCCCTCCATTAGCTCTTGAAATTGTATTGAGGCTAGATATTTAGAAATGTGGGTGCTGAGCTCTTGAAAATCTAGTGCTTAATTTATTTCCTTGGCTTTGCCTTCATATTTTAAAATGTGTCAAATTCTCCTGCCTTACTATTATTTGTATGCTGAACTCTAAAGTGGGCACACCTGACACTGATTGTATATGTCTGACTGCTGCTGCCTGTACAATCATAGAAAAGTAGGGTTGGAAGGGACCTCAGAGGTCATCTAGTCCAACCCCCTGCTCAAAGCAGGACGAGCCCCAACTAGCTCATCCCAGCTATGTAAAGTCACTGTTGATATGTAGGATTTGCAGTAGTGCTGAATGTCTGACCCCTGCTATATATTACACTGAAGAGGTGATTAACTAGTTAGTCATGTCTTAAATTGTGACCCAGCCACATGTTCAACCAATTCATGGTGTGATAAAATGAACAAGCTGCAAAGTTATTCCACAAAAAAGGTGTAGTAAGTTTGTGGCTTATTTCTAAAAGGCCATTAACTGAACATGTAGCCAGGTGCTCCCCTGTGGCTGAGAGCCCTGTCATCTGATGTGGTTCCCAGCTACTGGGAGTCACCATGTGCTCCTTTGGCTGGGAACCTGCAGCTGATGGGGCTCACAGCCGTGGAGCCACGCTATGTGCTTGGATTACGATCCTGGGCTCCCCTTGCACCAGCAATACATGTGTTTGGATCTGATACAGGATCCCACCTCACACCTCCTGGCATGCGTGTGCGTGGCAAGAGGTATGATTGTGTGGACCATGCATCACATCTTATCATGCCTTTATCTGAATGTCTGGCAGGGGCATCTGTCACTGAGGTGTAGGTGAAGAGCACGATATCATCCTTTGGCTTGTGGGAATTCAGCCTACTTGGAGATTTCTATTTAAATTAATAATCCTGTTCTGGGACTTTATTCTTTTCTCCTTTTGGAATGTTAATTTTGTTCCCTCGGCCCATGAGATCTGGGGCTAGCTGTTGTCCTGGGTTCTGATAATAGTCCTATTGCCATGATATCCAGTTCCTTTGACAGGGTAGCAAATGCCTCCAAAAAAATAAAGGGTGGGGGGTGGGGAGAAAGAGTGAGACTAGAGAAATGAAAAAGGATGCTCAATGACATTGTATCTCTTGTCACTGGCATGGCTTTCCCCATCCCCAGCTACTATATTATGTCCACTTTCAATGCGTATACAAGCAGTCTATTGCTAACGTCTTTGTCAAAAACAATAGCTTAAACATGCATGCACAGTACATGTACATTCCATAATTATGCTTTTTAAGACATAGGCAATCAATTAGTCCCCACATTGGCACATAGATGTGCTGACAATACTAATTGTCATCTGTTACTGTCACTGCTTATTCTGCTCCACTTTGCCCATTCCCTTAATTTTCCCAGAGAATCCATGCACACTCCTGGGATTGCCTGGCAGCTGTGCGACTCAGATGCCAAAGTCTGGGATGTGTTTTCTGGCCCCTCAGCTCTGGTATCCAAGTGGCTGGCTTTCTACAGACAATATCCACATTGAATGGCTTATGTTTGACTCCGTTTTGGCTGGCTGTGGCAGCTGTGGGGCTGAGTTTAGCGCTGGCATGGGATCAGTTTGCCAATGGATTATGTAGCTTTTCTGAATGACATTTTCCTTCAACTTCCTCTGATTTGCAAGGCATTCACTTTCATGTGGATCCCCCATGAGAAGCATAACTGAAGTGCATTTTTTCCTTCAGTTTAAAATAATGTTTCCCCATGATACTGGCAAACTGTTAAGGCAAGAGAGCTAATCACATATATTCTCCACAATGCTGAGTGAATGACTTCCATCTCTACTGAAGCCATTGGGAGTTGAGATGAATTAGCATCTTTCAGGAACACTACAGGGGACCTTGAAGAACACCTTAGAGAATTGGTCCTTTCTATAAACTAATCACCAGAATTAGTTATAGCAATATTTAATCTCATCTTTTCAACTAGTCTCTTACCTCTGTTTCAAAGAGTTTGGAAAGTATATGGAAGGAAATTAAATCAACATACAAAATAACCTCACAGGAAATAGGAAAGATTTTGGCAGCACAGATTTTAGGATTATCAGAATGGAGATGAAATGCAGTCTGCAAATCACTGAGAGCAACAGAACAATAAGAGATATCAAGAAGAGAAGTTGGATTAACTGCATGTAGAAGAGCTGGGCAGATAAGAGTTTTTTTCTACACTGTCTTTATTGTGAAAGACATTGGCAGCTAAGTAAACTGGAATAAAAAATGAAAGTGAAAGGGAAGGCATTTGAGGTCAGTTTTTAATAGGATTTAGGCATAAAAGAGGAGGGAGGCTGGCAGAGTTTGCAGCTGGACTTGAAAGATCACAAACATCCTCAGCAAATAAAATAATAGCCATTTCAGGACAGAGATAGGGGGAAACCATATGATAAAGCAACACTCAAATGTAATCTTTTTAGTGAGTCAGACTAAAATCCATGAGGCACATACAAAGTGCGTAGTTCCTTCAGGCCTCCCTTTCTGCTGCCTTGGAAATGGAAATGTGAGCAGCAGTACTGGGACTCCAAAGAGTTTGCAAAACTCACCTCACCTTGAGGAAGGAAACCCCACAGAACTATTATACTTGAGGACATTTCTCTGGTTTGCTTTCTAGCCTAACAGTTGTGCTCCCAAGACTTCCTGCCAAGTTTCCCATATACTTTTTGTGCCAGAGAACATTAAAAAAAATCTCTAGGATGCTTTTGCACTGACCAAAACTCTTATAAATGCCATTGAGTTTGTTTCCACCTGAGTTGGATAACCAGTTGGACCCAAACCCTGGAATTCTGCATGCAGAACAAGTCATGGATATCTCAGACTGAGGAGGAGAAATAACCCCTTTCCAGACCTCAGAGCTTCATAAACCCTCCGGCTGTGGGGAACAATGACTAATATAAGTGTAAAAATGCATCCACTAACTCCCTCCGCTGCTTTGCCCCAGAACAACTTCATTATGTGTCTATGCAGGGCACAGTCTTCATGCTGCCCCTGAACTGAAATATGCCCTCAAGTCTTGCCCTTGCCACACAGCAGACCCACAGTTATTGACTTAGTTACAGGACTGGCTTCACTATAGAGGAGGGAACTGAGTATGACCCTCTCTAATTAGAAGGTCTGATCTGCATCACCTGTGTAGTCTCTGCAATCACCTCTGCAGGGTGATATACAGAGTTACTTGTCAGCCTCCCTTGCTACTACTTGGGAGGTTAATACTCTCCTTTGGCTTACACACCACACAGCCATGGCAGGTATGGGCCACTACAAAATGGACCCAATCTCTCTCAATTAAGCAGAAAATAAAAATGATAATGGGGGTGCCTTCGCTTGACTAAACTCACCATGGGATCCTCCATTTTAAAATCTGTTTGGATCAGAAGCTGACAGTCCTCCTGTAGTCTCTCTCTCAAATGAAGGACCTGCCATTGTCTTTGCAGCTGATAGAACGGTCCCCCTTGTCTCACAGTTTATCCTTCAATGACCTTTTGTTGTTCAGATGTCAAGAGTCCCAATTACCATTTTGGACAGGAGATCAGGCTTCTAATCAAGCCCCCTTATTCTATTAGCATTTTCAATGTTTTTAAATTAAATGCCTTAGTCCACAAGACAGGGAATTTCCTCCCAATTAGCACTGGAGGTGAAAGGCACATATCAAAGTTTATTTGCTTATATCAGCGCTCTCTTTTGATCTGCCGAAAGGATCTGGTGAACATACAATTAAGAAGTTCCTTCTAGGTATCTTTCCCCAAAGGACAGACAATACCTGCTGGGGTCTATTAGCATTTCAATGTTTCCCACCTCAGGAAATGGCTTTGCTTCCTTGCCTGCCTGGTTAATTCAGCTACATATTTTGCACACCCACATTTGAAAGGTGCTGCTGTTTATGAGGCTCATTATCCTCCTCTTGGATGGTCAGGAATTAGATTGTCACACTGGAAACTCCTGGGAGTGGTCAAATGTGCACAATTAATTTGAAGGTATCAATGCCACCAATGGAGAACAGTGGCAGCGTAAGAAAGTAAGTGCGGCTATTTGTTCTGTGTAGAAGTAGAAGGGATTCCTGCATTAGCCCTGTGATAGACAGGTTTACACACACTTGTATGTAGAAATATGTGGGAGTTGCTATTTATACGGAAACGCTAGGAACATGAGGGACAAATCTGAATTTCTGATGCTTAGATATTTTTGCACAAATTTGCTCTTAGATAATGATTTCCTGTGGGATGGAAACATTTGGTCCCCAGTGTATTGTTCAGACTCTGGTACTTAAAGAAGGAGCTCAAGAGCTTGCAAGAAAGTTTGAAATATGCTCTCCGGGATATTAGTTTTTCAAGACACATTGGAGTATCTTAGAAGCAAAACACACTGCTCAGACTGTGGCATAAACCAGGAATAATTTAGCAGTACACAGGGTAGTGCCACAATATTTTAAGAAGAAGCTCCCACAGGCCCTATCCAGCTGGAACTGGGCTATGGAGTACTCTTCATGATGATGAAAAGACAGGACTGGCTGTAGTGAATTAGGTATCCACATACCAGTCAATCCTGCACAGCTAACCTTGCACAGGACTTCTCCTCCTTCAGGGATATGACTTCTTCACACACAGAGCAGATCTGTCCAGCTTCTAAGCCCCTGAGGGTTACATGCTACACAAGCTGCACCAGGCGAGCCATGGGCAACAGGGTCACACACTGCATAGACTCTCCCCCCTGTTGTGTCATATGCCTATGTGGGCACCTCCCATACTGCACTGGGTGATCCCCGCACTGCCCCACTACTACCCGTGCAGCCTGGATTCCCCAACCCCTTCACATGGCATGGACTCACCCTCAGCTCCCTGTGCTGTGCTGTGCTGTGCTGCCATGCCTCCTGGGAAGCAGTAGGTGGAGAGGGGAGGGGGAGCCTGGAGACACCAGGTGCTGTTGCAGCTGGAGTGATGGGGGAAGCCAAGTGAGCCAGGTAAGAGCCTGGGTCCTGCAAGTGGGTGCTGGGACTAGGACTGTCAATGTGTCCTGCTGTGGATGAGGCACTGGGGACACTGCAAGGTCATGGAGTAGTGCATGTGATGTGGTAGATCACCCTGTTGTTTTCAGATGGGACAGAGGAGAGAAGAATAGGTGCTGGAGCCAAGTGAGAGCCTGGGTACTGCAAGTGAACCCCTGGTGAGCCTCATGCAGCCCACAGACCATCAGCTGGAGAGCTGTGATATAGAGAAAGGAGATCCTTGATCCAGAAGCTTGGATGTGCGCAGGCCCTGCAGTTCTGGCTGGAACTCCAGCTCACACTGTGTTACCACACCAAGGTGTCTAAGTTTGAGTACATATTAAGCAAGTATTAAATGGAGTCTCAACTGCATTACAGGTCACTGCTCCAGTTTTTATTGTTTCTCGGTTACAGGTCTGTTGTACATTCTACTACGGGGCATAGTTACCTGTTAACATCTTGGTAATGGCAACCCCTGTAAGTGTGGACATCATAAGTGAACATCTTCTAGTTCTCGGTCTTTCTTACATAGCCACAATTTCAATTCAGTAACAAGGTGCTGAATGCTTTTTTTTTCTTTCCTTGCAACGCCCTTGCAAATATTTCCATCTTTTTTGATTTTGTATCCTCTCATGGACACTTCTTCACTCTTCTCTCCTCCATCTCATCTGTTACACTACAGCAACAAGACAACCTACCACATCTGATGCATTACTCCATGACCTTGCGGTATCTCCTATGCTTCACCTACAGCAGCGTATGGTTGTTGGGACTCACTGACAGTCCTAGTACCAGAACACACTCCCACATTAACCACATGCTAGTTCAACATGAGCACTTTAGAGTAAAAGGCCACTGAAGGACAAGTCATGTAGTACACTTGAAGATTGTAGCTAGGGGAGTATTTTCAAATAATTCTGTTTCAGGCTGAGAAATGAGTTTAGGATTTTTTAATTTACTTTATTTTAGGGACACTAAAATTATTCCAGCAAGTGAAACAAGATAAAAGGACAAAACCCTTTGTTAAAAAACAATCGCATCAAAACAACCCACCCCACAAACAAGCAAAATAACCCTCAAGAAAAAAAGAATAATGGAAAAGTTAATGGTATTGGGAAGAGTCTGGCAAATCTAAGCCTCTTAAACGAAGAGGGCCTGATTCTCTGTTTTGCTTTTATCATATCAGTGAAAATCAAGAGTAACTTCCCTGAAGTCAAGAGATTTATAACAATGTAGCCCAAGGAAGCAGACTGCCTGGAACCACTGCTAATTTGAACACAGACCAATGTAAGTCTGGGGCAATAAATCTTACAGAGTGGGCATTAAAGTGAAGTGTTTGTGTCAGCCTAACCCACTGTAAATGTCAAAGACTGAAAACTAGGAAGATCTACTCAGAGACAGAGAGAGAGAGAGAGCAAGAGAGAGATCTCATGCTATTCCCAGGCAGAAGGCAGGGCAGGGTGGCACTCCAGCAATGAACTAGTTCAGAGCGGCACGAGCTTTCATAGGCAACAACCTACTTTGTCAGAATAATGCCGTACAATTGCTCCCCTCTCTTAAAAATTTACCTTGATAGGGTAAAATTAGCTCACTGACTTGATGAGGAGTTAAGCACTGTAGTAGACTGTTGTCTACAAAAGTGTATGCTTTTAGCCTCTAAGGTGCCACCCTGCCTTACCCTCTGACTGACATCAGATTACCATGGCTAAGCCTCTGTCGTATTCCCAGTGGTAGTTTCAACATCCAGCTAAAGCCAATGGTAGTTTCAACACTGACTTTAATGGCAGCAGTATTGTGCCCATGGAGGGATTATGTTGAAAAACAAAATAGAATGGAAAACGTGATGACATCGCTATGAAAGGCAGGTCAGGATTTGAGTCGTATCATGCCCCCCATATAAAGGCCTTTCCCCTGTCATTTGGAGAGACTTGAACAGGTGGAAACAAAAATATACAGGAAATTTTTCCCTCGTTTTCACAGTTATGGAGGATGCCCTGGCAATGGTGATTGATGCCAACGGGCTCAAATGAGGTGGCATTTACCTGGATTGAGTCAGTGCTGGAGACTTGGCTGGGACCTTGATATAGGTACTCTTCTTTTCACACTCTAAGGGCTGCAAAAGAAGGGCAGTCATTGAGGTGACATAGCCTCCTCAGAGAGGCTCTCAAGACTCAGGGGACAATCCAACTCCCAGTGAAACCAGGGAACCTGTGGACTACAGTGAAAGCAAGATCAGGACCTTGAAGAAAGAGTCTCCTTTTAACTGCTGAAATCTAAATGGCTAATTAGGGAGGGGGATGGGGGACAGGTT
>NW_005841891.1:3563959-3584002 GCF_000455745.1 Alligator sinensis
TTGGGTGAAGGTTTTGTTATGGCAGGTTTTGTATCTGTCTGATTAATTTGGTGTCTGCCCATCTAGCTCAGATATTAAAAACCCTGCATTTGTTTTATTTATGCACTCTGTAGCGTTTTGGTATAGCCACAACCATGATACGTCTGAGAAAACCTAATAAGATTTGTTCAATTTATCATTGTAGGCTTGAGTTTAAATGCCACAGTTGCTAGCTAAAGCCTTCAGATCCCGGTATAAACATATCGTCTGCTTGACTCTGTTTATAAAAGATTTTTTTTGTCACACACCGATCAATAAGAGGTAGGTAGGCCTTGAGTTTCTAATCATTATGAATTCATTTGGAATTCAATGCAATGGCAGCAATCACACTGAATTCATTAGGGGATTTGTGGGGATGTCATATGTATTTCCACAGCAATTCTCCTGTAATTCAGCACTAATTAAGTATTATTTCATGCAGGAAATAATGAGCTGTGGAAACACTGTTAGTGCCAAATAATGGAATAAAGGTGTGTTTACATATTAGAAACACACCACGAATGTTCAAAGAGGTTAGCCCAGGACTCAGCTTTTTACCATAGGGAAGATATTGAGATCCTAAAAGTCTTCCTTAGTCGAGCATATTCCAAATAAATATTGAATTAGAGTGGAGCATACTGGAACTGGGACATTTTAAATTTGCTCTGACTTTGCGCATTTGAAATGTCAGTGGTTTAATTATCAGATTGTTTCCAAGTGAGTGCTGTGCTCAGGAAGGTGTTACTGCTTAAACAGGACTCAGAGTAATTGGATCTGAGTAACATCCCTCATTTTTATTTATAGCAGGGTCTCAGACTTGGAACTTTTCCCTCAAAGAAGAGTTTTCACAAGAGAAAGACAACCGTCTGTCTCTTTAGGTAAGGGGAGATTTTCAATTGCTGAGCACCCATGATTGTGCCTAGATTTTCAGAAAAGCTCAGCTCCCATTTAGACAACAAGGTAAGGGGTGACTATCAACTCCCACCTCCCTCATGTTCTTCTGTGCTCTAGCCAGGCCTTACACCTGAACGTGGGTATGGGGTGCTGCACATCCACTTACTCTTTCCTTGGCATGGGTAGATTTGGGGCTTTGCCACTCCCAGTAAACTAGTCCATGCACATAAGGTTTCATGGATGTGAGAAGAAGGGAATAATAATTTGTTGCTAATAAAGTCCAAGAGCTGGGGACAAATTGTAGCTCCTTGAGGCCAATTCATTTTGCAGCATGTACCCTGTTACCATGGGTTATTTCCTAGGGATCCTCATATTAATGCCATCAGTATTATTATTTAGTATGACTCCAGTAGCACTGGAAGCTACTGGACCACACAGAAAGCATCCACACCTCCTAGGGGATCTCTAGGAGGATTTACTGTGTTCAGCACATTTTGGCCACTTCAGAGAAGAAAGGGACAGACCCCATGAAGAATACCCTATGACTGCTCCCCTCTCTTTAAAATTTCCCTCGATAGGGTTAGAATTTACCACTGACATTAAGGGGAACTAAAAGAATTGAGACACTAAGATTTGGTCCCAGGTTATACATCTGAATCTTGAAAAGTGCTAGTCTGGATTCAAGGCTAGAAATTCTTGTATCATACACATTGCTATTTTGGTTGGCACTATACAACAGGCAAACTCTAGATGTTTTTCAACAAGAAAGAACCTGGCTACTAATTAATAAGGTAGTTGGAAAACAGCTCTTCTTTGAAAAGTTGATGAAATCCCCAAAACACCACTCCCCCTGCCAACATAAATAAAGAAATGAAGGCAATGGAATTTTTATTTGAGGGGAAAAAATAATAGAAAAGCCATTCTCCATTTCATTCAAAGTCACATTCAAAAGGAAATTTTCACTTGTAAAAATTTGCATCGTATGAAGGGATTTAAGGTATTGCTTTGTTTATTTTACTGCTGTTTTACAGAAAAGAGCAGCGCATTGTATTAGAGACAGGGGACTAAGCCCAGATCCTCCAAGATACTTGATCCATCCAACCTCATGGATCAAGTAGCTCCTTTCTCTGTAGCAGAGCTCTCCAGCTGTTGGTCTGTGGGTTGCATGTGGCTCTCACCTAGCTACAGCACCTATTCTTCTCTCCTCTATCCCATGTAAGTCCCTTGTATTCAGTGGGACCTGCATATGTCTGAGGATTGGGGCCCACACGTGTGAATGGGTGAAAGAGAGGGAAGTACCAGCACCACCAGGTTATGTGAAAATTCAAATACTTCAATTTAACTCCTGTTACACTAAGACTCCTTTATGCCAATTTGGTTGAGTAACGAAGTCTCAAGAGGGGGAGGATAGAAATAGGTCCCCAAGTTCCCTATGTAAAATATTCCCTATGCAGAAGGATTCCCTGCTTGGTCCAGCCTTGTGAGGATTATAGACTGGCTTCTAGCTCCCATCATAAGAAACAAAGGGCAGGAAGAAGACTAAGTAGTGGTGAGGGATGCAGCTGGGACACACTGCACTATAGCCATCCTCCACTTCTAAGGCCCAGAGTTGCTGCAGGGAGCAGAATATAAATGAGAGCAGCCATGAGGCAGATACTATCTTCACTTCCCCAAACCCACTGTTCTTGCCTCATATACAAGGATGGAGGAACTTGGAATCAGAGCCTTCCCCTTTAACACAGACATATTTGTGGGACCTCTGAAAGGAAACACTCTGTTTCCAAGCGTTGTTATGATACCAATTGAACTTAGGGACCAGATCAGTTAAAGGAACTTTTTTGCATGTTTGTTTTATTCCACCACTTTGCAAATCCCATTTCAAAATGACAGAACGATGTCAGTCCTTCAATCAGCCTGGCATTTGCCCTTACCTGTATTGACTTGCAAGACCACTCCATTTCCTCTTCTGACTCCTCAGCCTCTCAGCTCTGAAATTCAATATACAAGAGACAGGGATGCACAAAAGCTTTAAAACCTAAACTAATCAGGCTTTGTCAAATGGGAGCTTCAGAACACCACATTAGCAATGATTTTCCTTTTTTTTAAAAAGAGTTGTCGGAGTTGAAGTCCAAGAACAGATATAGGTAAACAATACGGTGTGGCATTGCAATCCTTCCTTCAAGCAAAACCCCCATTGATTTCCAGAAGTCTATCCACTGGTCCCCAAATTCAAATCCCTGCTCATCAAAGCCCACGATGTCTCTGCACACTGCTAATTGCATGTATGTGGGGTTTTGTTTTTGCCGCGGTTGTGATTGCTTTGTGTAGATGCCCGCCACCCTTCCCCCTTCAAACAGCAACTTTCCTCAACAGATCTGGCTACCGATAAAAGAAGATGCTGCAGCTTTAATGAAAATTTAAAAGTCAATGAGACACGCACAAAAAGAGACATGACCCAGGATGAGCTCAGTCCAATGAATAAATTCAAACCATTTAGTGAATGTTTGGAAGGATCAGGAGGGCACCTTTGCTTGCAGCATTTTAACAAGCCTCTATGAATTAGCAAGAGGCCTGAAAAATGAGTGGCAGTGGTGGAGAGTAATTCAGTTGTGATCACTTGAGGGTGATGAATGAGGATGTGACATAGTGTGTGCAGAGACAAGTCATCTTTTCTAAAACAATTGTACTTAGCCCTCATGGCTTGAGATTTATATTGCAGCAGCGGCAACACTGGTAATTAATGAAACAATTGTGGCCTTTTTGGAACGCTAAAAACACAAAGTCTGAGGAAGAGGCCGCATGAAGGCCCAAGGAGATTTTCTCAAAAGATTGAAATATTCCTAGACAGTGGATGTTGCAGTATGAGGTTGATAAATTTTCTTTAGCCAGAGAGATTGAGCATGGTTTAAAAGGGCTAGGAAAAAAATGACTGCAAGGCACGTTTTAAGGTAGATGGAGGATGAATTAAGATTAATGAGAGTCTTAGGAGTGGGCTGGAACTAGCAGTCCTGATATGAGGATGGTGATAAAAGCCAGCAAGACCAGCCACAGAATGTGAATTACTTGCTTTACTTAGAGCCCCTTGTGGTCATGTTTAAGCCGCGTGCGCGTGCATGTGTCTGCGTTTCCAACTGACATACATTGCATATCAGCCATGCAGAAAATCTCTGAGACCATCACGACAAAAGCAAAAAAAATCCTTAAAGCCAAAGGTGGAAAATGTATTTTTACTCCCCAGCACACCCCCCTCCCCAACTATAAATCCAAATGCTGATCGTGTCCTGTTATTAGTTAAATGTGCTGCAAGTTAAATAGACCTAACAAGTCAGTTTTCAAACAGGAAGCCTGGTAGGAGTTTAATGACATCTTACAGTACACCCATCCTGGCAATATAATCATTAAAATTTGTCAAGTGTAAAAAAAGAATGACAAAACATTACCCCAGAGCAACTTACTGTATAAATGCAACAGTGAAGCTGCTAAATGGTTTCTCTGGATATTTACTTCCAGATCTAAAGTTATATTGATTTGGCTTCGTCTCCTGAAGGGCATGGGTTCGTAGTTTTATGGGGAAGGATGGATTAGAGAAATTCACCTTACATGACAGGTTTCTGCATCTGAACTGCAAATTGATGTGGGATTAGTAATCAGGAAGCAGTGGAACATTATTCTACTACTCTTGGAAACAGGAGACACACAAAGGGAAGGTGTTTGTTAATATATGGTATCTACTGGATGTCTCGGAGTGATTCTATATTGAATATTGTCATGTCTACCTTCTCATGTCTTCACGTGCTTCGTAATGTGGAATGGACCCAGACCCAAGGTTGTTAGGTTGAGAAATATCAATGGAGAAGTTGTTGAAATTTCTTTACCGCAAAAAAACCCCTGCCATTAAGAGGAAAGGCAAGAAACTATAAGAAGTATGTAAATGTATTCAGATACTTGTGAACATTAACTCTTAAAATCAGAGGGGATGTAGGAGCTGCTACAGTTGCCTGCTTGAGGTTGAAAATCAGAAGGCCCTTTGGCTCAATGAGCCCAACAGGAATAGATTATTCCTGAAATGAAAATGAGCTGCCTTTTGCAGAACACCTTGAAAATGCAGTGACTGCTTACTCTTCCTGTACCTCCTTTCTAAACTGAAGGCCACTTTAAAGGCCCACTCTTGAAACCCCTTGGTTTTTTTTTTCTTATTAAGATATAAAAAGATTGATTTTTTATATTAAATACTTACATTATATTTAATCAGTATATGATTCTAATACAACAGCAACCAGAATCTGGTGATGACTCTCTCTTGCAGTTCCTTGTAGGACCTTCCAATAGAGGAGGACGTCTGGTTTCTCTGGTCACACCTATATCTCTAAACAATGGCAATTTTTTCATCACAATACTTATCTAAATGATCAGTCCTTTAACGATAATGAGACTAGTCATGCGAGTTAATACAACTCAAGTTTGCAGGAGATGGCAAAACTGGACCTGACATGCAACAGGTAAGCCCCAGAAACGTGTTTTGACTATTCAATGGTGAAATAACCAAGAATTGAAATTGCACTGCAAATCTGAATATGAAAACCTGAAAGAACTACCATGTGATTTTGGCCTCAAATATGTCAGCCAAAATAATTTTTAATGGAAAAATATTCTTTTTTCATTAAAAAGTGGAAAAAAAATCTCTACATATTTTTAAAGAAGGAAAATGTTGATTTATTATTATTTGTGAAAATACATACTATTTTCAGATCACCTTTTATGGTACATGCTGTTATACCAATATATATGAATTTCACATAAGATTTTTTGGCACAATTTACAGACGTATTTTAGAACAATATAGCACAATTTCTGCTGTGCCCAAAAACGTTTTTCCATTATTATTATTCCATTATTATTTTTCCATTATTTTTGGAAGAGCAAAGATTCAGGGTCAGCAGAAAAAAGTTTTCAGTAACAAGAAATGAATATGGAATATTTTTTTTTTGTAAAAAAAGTACTGAAAACATGAATGCTCGTTTTGCAGACATTGCCTCCACCATTCAGCTGCAGAGTTATGCTGTCTTTCATAATAAATATTTAATCATAGATGCATAGGATTGCAGGGACCTTGAGGGTTATGTAGTCCAACCCAGCGCACAGATATGGGATTTTTTGTTCCTAAATCTACCAGACAGATGTCTATCCTGCCTCGTCTTGAAAATTTCTTATGAGGAAGATTCCACTACTCCCCTAGACAGCTTGTTCAATTGTCCTACTGGCTTGACAGTTAGTAAGCATTTCCTGAGCTTAATCTCAGTCTATTTTACTGCTGCTTAAAGTCATTGCCCTGTGTCCTGTCTTCTGTGACAAGGAAGAACAATTTTTCTCTTTTTATACAAAGTGAAACAGCTTCATCAAGGCTTTCCCATCCCCTAGAAGGGCCTATTGTCTTATTGTTAGAGTACACTCCTATAACAGGTAGCTGTGTGTTTGAATCCCCTTAGATAGGGCATGTCTACATTTGCAGTTAATTTGAAGCAATAAACTCCGGCACATATTGTGCTCGAGTTTATTGCTCCCGTGCACCACGTTTGAACATACACCCAGGATCACAGCATGTTGAGCCAGGGAGGAGCAGCTCTGGCTGGCAGAGGGCCCCAGGGGTCAGCCTGCCAGCCTGGGGCTGCTCCTGCCTGGCTCAATGTGCTGATGAGGGGCTGGCTGGGGCATGAGGGTACTTCAGTACAGGGCTAGTCTGCAGGCAGCCCTCACACTGAAGCACCCTCATGCCCTAGCCATGCCCATCAGCCTCTACACATGCTTGCTGTGCATTAAAAAACTCCACAGCAGGACACTGCTTGTACTTACAAGTACTAACCTGTTGCAGAGTTTATTAGTTTACTGAAGCCTAATAGGGCTGCACATGTAGAAGCTGAGACGTGTACTCTGGAGCTAATTAGGTAGCTCTGCAGTAAACGTCTCATGCAGACACACCCACAGAGGAGCAAAATGAGCCCAGGATCACTAAATCATGGGTGAGTGTTCAGGCTATTGTAGAGAAGGGGAGCCTCCCCAACACTTCCTGCTGCTCTTGTTATGTCTTACAAGAAAGAAAGTGACCCCCTGCTCTTTTTTCGAAAGGACTTAGGTGCCAAGCTTCAGGCAAGGGGTCTGGGCTGTGAATCCTGTGTGAATAGAAATCTTATATGATAACATTAAGAAATGTCCCTAGCATGTTCCTATTAGCTATCTTAGGCACTCCCTCTGGAATGAGCTGGTTATCTGGATCCCCTTCTGAGGCATCTAACTCTCCCTCGAACATTATTAAGAGCCTAACACTTCACTGGCTCTGGATTCCTCTGAGAACCAGGGACCAGATCCAAACAACTACTCAGGCACCCATACTTCCAGTAAAATCAATGAGTATATAGGTGCCAAAATACATTTTTTGGATGTGACCCCAAGGGCGCCTATACACAAGCAGCGATGTTGCTCTGACGAGCTGTAATTACAGTGCATCAGCTCAAACTTTTCAGCTGAGATCTGTCCTTTTTATGTCTCAGGGAGCATAGAAAAGCATGGCTGGAAGGGACCTCATGAGGGACCTCATCGCTGGCTGAACCATCCCAGCCAAGTATCTGTCTAACCTGCTCTTGAAACATCGCAGGGATGGAGAATCCACAACTTTTTCAGGTAGCCTGCTACAATACTTAACCACTAGGGCGAAGCTTTGAGTGCTGATTCGATTTGGAGGAGATTTGGCCCAGTTCAGTGGCTGAATCTCTGAATCCAAATTGAATCAAGAGACCAATTAAAAGGTCCACATTTATTGGAAGCTCTCCAAATCAATTTGGAAAGATTTGGAGAGCTTGGATGATTCGGGCAGTCCCTGCTCGCTGCAGCAGGAAGCTGGATGTGGACTTTGTGCTGGTAAGTAGGGGGTGGGGGAGGGAAGGTTGAGGACCCCTGCCTGCTCCCTCAGCCCACCAAGCAACCCCGACACCCACCCACTCTCCCAGTCCCACCCCATGGCTGCCCTGCCCGGCCCCAGCTCTGTTTTTTTTTCAAAAAGCCCCTTTTCACCTGTTGCTGCCAGGCAGGGGGGATAACCCACTACCCTGCACTGTGTGGGGGGCTCTGCCACAAGTCCCCCAACCCCTGCCCGCTCTCCCCTCACCCCCATGGCTGCTCTGCCCACCCCAGCTCCTGGCCCTTTAAAAAAGAAAGCCTCAACTCACTGGCTGCTGCAGCAACCTGGGAGCTTCTGGGGGCTCGTGGTAGAGCCCTCCATGCAGCATGGGGCAGTGCGGGGCAGCAGGGATTGTCCCAACCAGGCAGGAGCTGGACAGGAACCAGTAAGTGGGAGATTTCTTTTTTCCTTTTTTACTTTTTGAAAGGGCCTGTGTGATTCAGAGGTTCACCTGATTCAGCAGCAGCTGAATCTCTGCATCAGATTCGGCCAAATCGATTCAGGACAGTGATTCGAATCACCGAATGGGCCAAATCTGAATTCAAAGCACATACTACCTGTTTCGCACAGGCCTGTTTATAACCTATGTAGTCAGAAAGTTCCTCCTAATCTCCAACCTAATTTCTTTTGCTGCACTTGGAGGCTTCAAAGTTCTGCCCCCTGTAGCCACAGAAAATAGTCTGTCTCCATCCTCTTTGTACTCCTCCATCAGGTGTGGTTGTCTGGCTCTGTTGATTAGATCATGGTGCTAACAACAGCAAGGTCATAAGCTTTATTTAGGGTTGGACTAGATGATCTCTTGAGGTCCCTTCCAGCCTTCTCTATGATGTTTGAGGACAGCTATCTAATATCCCTTACTCTTCTCTTCTCCAGGCTCAATAACTCTAGTTCCTTAAGCCTGTCCTTGTAAATCTTGCTTCCAAGCCCTTCCTATTGTCACTCTCTGCTGGACCCTTTCCATACTGTCCACATCATTGTTGAAGTGTGGGGCCCAAACCAGGGCACCATAGTCCAGGGTGAGGCCTTATCAGTGCTGAATAGATTGGAAGCATCAGTTCCTTTGATTTGCAAGGACACTTCTATTAATGCAAGCCAGTATGCTGTTGGCTTTTTTGGCAACAAGATAGAGCACACTGTTGGGTCACATTCAGTTTATGGTCTACTGTAATCCCTAAGTCCTTTTCTGCATTACTGCAGCCTAGGGAGTCATTTCCCAGTCTATATTTGGGCATGCAATTATTCTGTCCCAAGTGCAGGATTTTGCACTTGTCTTCGCTGAATTTCATCTAGATTGTGGACCAGTTTCCAGTGTATTCAGGTCATTCTGTATTCTACTTCTACCCTCCAGAGTTTTTGCAACTCTGCCAATTAGGTGTCATTCACAAATTTATTAAGCATGCATTCAATTCTATTATCCAAATTATTAATGAATATATTAATACTGAACACAGGGCAAACAATTCTGGAACCCCACTTAATACCTTCCTCCAACTAGATATTGAGCCACTGATGAATACTCATTGAGCATGAAGATCCAAACAGTTATTTATACACTTTACAGTACTTTTGTTTAGTCTGTACTTCTTTCGCTTTTTAATGAGAAGGTTGTGGGAGACAGTGTCAAAAGCCTTGCTAAAGTCAAGGTATATTGGACCCCTGCTCTCCCCTCCATCCACAAGGCCTGTCACCAGATCATAGAAGGAAATCAGGTGGTCAGACATAACTTGAACTTGGTGAATGTATGCTGGCTGTTCCTGATCACCATGTTTTCCACTAGATGGTTCACAATAGATTCCCTGAGGACCTGCTCCATGATCTTTCTAGGTATTGATGTCAAACTAATTTGTCTGTAGTTCCTTGGATCCGCCTTCTTCCTTTCTTAAACATGGGCAATATGATTGCCCATTTCCAATCACCTGGGACCTCAACTAACCTCCACAAGTTCTCAAAGAGAATAGCAATGGCTCTGAAATTACTGCAGCCAATTCCTTCAGTACTCTAAGGTACATCCCATCTGTCCCTGCCAACTTGAAAGCATCTAGCTTTTCTAAGTAATCCCAAACCTGCTCTACCACTACTCTAAACGGTTTGTCTTTTTCCCTATCTATGCTCCCAACCACTTTTTTAATATGGTGGCTGACTATGTTTGTGAAGACTGAAGTAAAGACTTCGGCCTTCTTTCCAGAATCCATAACTACCTTGTCTTGTGCATTTCATAAGGTGTCTTTGATCTTCCTCTTTACTTTTCACATACTTTTAGAATCCCTTTTATTGCCCTTTATGTTCCTTGCCACATGCATCTGAAATTGTGCCTTGGCATTTCTAATTTTCTCCCTGCATGCCTGAGCAATATACTTATACTCTTCCCTAGTAATATGACCAAGTTACCAAGGATCTGGATTCCCTAAAACAAAAGTTGAGTAGATAATCCCCCTGGTTGGGAGAATTCTTTATTAACATAAAACTGGCAGCATAGAGTGCATGTTAGATGATTCAGTGTAGACTGCATGCCATGCTTTATTTCCATTTGCCTATAGTTAATTAAGAAATTAGAAGGGTCTCATATTATACTAAGTCTGCTTTTCCAGATCATTGAGTTACTACTTTTCTCAATACCTTCCTTCCCTCTATAACTTTTCATTAACTTTCATAAAGACCTTTGCAACATTGTATTGAGGATACAATATAAAATAATGTGTTTTATTATACAATAATTAGTTTAGTACTTACTGGGCACATCTACACAAGACACTACATCACCATAGCAATGAACTTCGGCAATGTAGCTTGTCACTAGTCATGGTGTCACTCGTCACTTGTCACTTGTCATGGTGATGTAGCAGCAATGGTGGGCACAAACGTTGATGCCACTGCTACTGCACAGTAGGACTGGAAATGACCCATGTGGTGCCAGGACTGCGCAGTACCAGCAGTTACTGCACAGTTGGGCACACATATAGATGCACGTACTATGTGGAATTTACCTAGTAATCTACTTGAATGCATAAGTACAGTCCTTAAGCCTGAAGAAGGGTGTTTGTGCCTAAAAGCTTGCAAAGACCAATTTTTCCAACTATTTAGTTGGTCTAATAAAAGATATCACATTTACCCAAAGAACCTTGCCTCCTGAAATACTGTAAGTTTATTTACCATGTAGTAACCATGCCTGTTTTAGGCTACTAATTCACCATACTATCAAATAATATATGGAAAACCTCAGACAACAGTTGGGAGGTTTAAACTGAAGCCTGGGTTTATGGCCTCACCTTGCAAATGCTTGTGTCTTAATGAAAGGCAAGAGGATGTTAGGATGTATGATTTTGTAGAAGCCTTGTGAAGTGATTATAAATAAATTATTTGCCTAGATCTCTCACAAACCAACACATGCATAACAGTGGTTGAATGATAAAGCCCAGGTAAATCACATGAATTTTAACTTTTGCATAAAAGGGGTATTATAATCCAGTTTTATGCATCTTTTTCTTCCCCTAGACCTGAGTACACAAAGCTTTGTTTCTCAGAAGCTTGGATAGGAATAGTAGAAATTCTGAAATCCCCAATGATGTGCATT
Organism: Alligator sinensis; assembly: GCF_000455745.1. Taxonomy (NCBI): domain Eukaryota; kingdom Metazoa; phylum Chordata; order Crocodylia; family Alligatoridae; genus Alligator; species Alligator sinensis. The sequence continues at coordinate 3,575,395 of NW_005841891.1, forward strand.
TTGCACACTGCTATGTACCTATACTGCTGTGATTTGTATTCCCTTGTGAAGCCAACAAATGAATAAACATTAAAGACTGAGACTGAATGTACCAAAAACAATATTCTTGCTAAGGAGAGCTTGCTTTCAAAAATCAATGTGATAATATCTTTTTTAAGCTATTTCGAACAGTTGCATCTCCTGATTTGGCTCTCTGGGAGCCGAGAGTATTGGGGAGATTAATGATAGATTTAACAACAGAGAGGTACACCCTATTTCGATCTGGTATAGTTAATGTCCTCTAATGCTTTGTCCATGCTGTGAAGTCAGACGAGAGGCCATCTAAATGCCTTCATTTGTTCAGGTGAACTAGTGTATAACTGCAACTTTCCAGATTATAATAGAGGGTCCACTATGCAGCTGACAGAAAGTCAATGTCTGCGGTGAAAAGCATATGATCTCCAGCAAGCCTGTCAACACTTTCTACTAACCAGCAGGGAGCAGAGTGAGCTCACCTCAATAGAGAAAGAGAGAGGGGAAAAAATTCCCTCTTAGTCCTTATATGAGAGCTGAAAGTATGATGTCTGACCAGCATGTGCTAATACGGTATTATCGTTTCAGCTACACAGAGGCATCTTGCTGGCTTCTTAGGATTCCAGCTTTTCAAACCATTACAGGAATAATAGTCCTTATAAGATCATTTTGAAATGAGTTGTAAAATATATTAGGTATATTCAGTTGAGGGGGAAAAAAGCATTTTTGATAGGCTTTGGGCAAACAATCTGTTCCTTTGATACATCTTACTACTGGGTTTCAAAGAAACCAAATTGATGAAGCTGTGAAGAAAGTGATTTGTTAAAAATTAAGTCTTTCTCTTTGGAGATTTGAGTTGAAAGAACATCTCTGTGGACTGTGCCTAATCAGAACCTTTGAACACTATCAGGCATGCCCCATTAGAGTTGCCAGCCTTCCAAAACAAATTACTTACTGTAATCCCTTGCCTGATGTATGCAGTAAAAGACAATAGAGCAGCTCGGCAGCACTGTCATTGCATGAGATTTATAGTGTGCAGCTGAGCAAACTTCAATTTATACTTTATATCACAAAGTGACCATGAAACACACTTCAAGACAAAGAATATTAAAACTATCAAACTTACTTAACATAATTGGCCAGGTTCTTGGCTGGTATACATGGGTGCAGCTCCACTGATGTCATCGCAACTGTTGTGATTTTCATCACATGAGGATCTGGCCCCTCATAGGCAGTGGGGTAATGGCAATGATTATTATTTTTTCAAAAAGGTTTGGCAACTTCTCATAAGCTGCACTGCCAGGGATTGCAGAGGACAAACAGGCCATGATGAGTGTAAATCAGCAACTCCTTCCCTTGCACATATTATGATGAAAAAATGTTTATTAAATGTTTATTAAAGGTACTGGGTGAGATTTTTCTGCAGGAGTAAAATAGCAAAACTTTGCTAACATCAACAGAGAGAAATTGTGCTACTCCAATTGAAGCTCTGCATTATTGTGGTTTTAAACCAACCCGTAAAACGATTATTGTCTTTCTCCGCAGAATACGGTCCTCTTTAATCCTCTCTATGGCCAGCCATTTGGATTATCACAAAGGCTTCATAATATCATTAAAACATTCAATTGGATCATAAAATAATTCTGAAGTAAATGAAGCACAGTAACTTAAATTATTCTGTAACTTACAACTGTGGAAATGTAGTAAGGGGAATGCATAATGGATGGTAATTGGACTATAGTAAGTAATCATCTAACTAAAAAAAATACAGTTTAGATAATCACATTTTATAATAGATAAAAAGTGTCTGATATGTCATATGTCTTGCAGAGTGAACCAGCAATGATTCTAATGCTCAGGATGAATTACAGCAAATATAAATCTAGCCAGTTTACTGTGGTCCTGGATCTAAGCTCAGTTGAAGTCAGTGGAAAGAATCCTATTGTCTTTAAAGGGTTTTGAACAGAATCCTGCAAGATGGTGAGGTCGTCAAAAAGCAGCTGAGTAGCTTTACTGAAGAAAGAGGGAGGTGAAGGCAGTCACAGGATCTCCATAAGTTGTTCAGCTACTTGCACAATTGGGTATTAAAAGACTTAGTTCAGCAAGGCTCTTCGAAAGATACCTAACTTTAAGCATACAAGTAGTCTCTTTGACTTGACTAGGATTTGTGCATGCTTAAAGTTGGGCTTGTGCATAAGGATCTTGCTGCACTGGGTCCTGAGCTCTGATTCTGAGCTAAGTGCATTGCACCTTGATGTGGGACATTCTCATTTAGAAAGAAAGTGGTCTTGGTTCCCCTTTAAAAGTTGTCAAAGCAACTCGAAGCAATTTACCTGCCAAAGATCTCTTTCAAAAAGAGCCTAAGTAGTATGTCCCAGTCAGAAGATATGCTTCAGTTTCTTCCTTTTTTGTTCACTTCAGAGCTTAGCACATTTGAATCAAGCTAAATCACTGCTGTTACAAAATCTATTTTCAATATTGGGGAGTGTAATTTGAACAAGTAATTTACTATAGTATTTCTTGGTCCAAGTTTATGCTGCTCCCTAAATGTTCTGATCTGAAATAAGCCCATATTTTCCTGGTAAAAAAAAATTGATCAGCACTGGAAAAATAAGTATATTTCTTTATGTGACAGGGGTTTAGGTTATAGCCGTCTTGGTCTAAGGACATGGGCAGACAAGGTTCCTTGGGTGAATTTGATATCTTTTATTAGACCAACCCAAATAGTTGGAGAATAGTTATTAAGCAAGCTTTCGGGTTCAAAAACCCTTTCTTGGATGGAAGAGCACACCAACTGCTGGATGGAAGAGCACACACCAACTGCTGAAACCTCCTTAGCCTGACGAAGGGTTTTTGAACCCGAAAGCTTGCTTAATAACTATTCTCCAACTATTTGGGTATTCACATGATGCGTATGAAATGTGGTCTCATCTATTTCTCCTTCCATTAATTTATTTTGTAAGAAGTTACTCTTATTATTACACATGCTTAGTAGGGTTGTGCGAAGCTTTAGTCGCTGAGCCGTTTCAGTGGAGATTCAGCCCAATTCGGTGGCTGAATCTCCAAATCGAATCCGAGGACCCTTTAATCTCTCCGAATCGAATGGGAACCCTCCAAATTGATTCAGAAGGATTTGGCGATTCGGACATAGACACAGCTTTCAATGTTTTTTCTACATACCTCTAGGTAGCAGGCAGCTTGTGAATGCTGCGATGCTGGGGCGCATGGAGTGTCCCACAGAAGCACGGGGGGCTTTCCAGCATGCTTGGCAGTAGACCCGGAGGTGGACCAGAAGCACTTCCGGCCCACTTCTGGGTCCACCGGGGAGCGCATGGGGGGGTCCCACCGTTCCCACCCCCCAGCTCGGTGACTGGTGCCTCCTGGGTCTGGGGGGGCACCTGGGGTCCCCCCGTGGTTGATCACCGAGCCAGGGGGGCATGGGGAGGGCCCACCGGGGAACTCCCCAGTGGACCCAGAAGTTGACTGGAAGTCCACTTTCAGGCTCGCTGCTGAGCACGTGGGGGGCCCCCCTACTCCTGTGGGATACTCCATCCACCCCAGCATGACAGCATTCACAAGCCGCGCTGGTACCTCGAGGTACGTAGAAAAAACATTTAAAGCTGTGTCTATGTCCAAATCGCTGACACTCTGAATCAGCATCGAATATTCAGATTCGGATTTGGCTGAATTGAACCAGGGACGGTGATCCAAATCAATGAATTGAATCACTGTCCCCGATTCAGGCCGAATCTGAATCGAATAGGGTCCGCTTCACACCCCTCTAATGCACAGTGCTGTGGATTTAATGAGACTGAAATGATGGCCTTGACACATTCCTTTCTGTTATCATTAAAAATGCCTCTAGGAGAGAAAATACACAAAATAGCATGCTTAAAAAATTTGGTGTGAAAAGTTCCCATGGTTCTGAGGGATTTTCTGACTTTAAACAGGGGAATTCCATTAAAACTGGCAAAAACTTTTAAGCTAAAGAAGTCAGCAGAGTATCTTTCATATCAGCATATTTTGGGGAGGTTTCTTTCCTCCAGAAAAGTTTATAAATAAATAAATAGCCTTTAACCTATTTTGTGCATTTACATGATGGTAGACATTTGCACAGATAACTCTTAATTTTTTAATATTTCATCTGTTGTTCTTATGACTAGGTTTACCATGATAAAATTTATGGTTCATAAGCCATGCAATCTATCTATCATATCTAACCTCTGTAAGTGTATATATGCTGCCCACCACATGAACACTTTCTTTGCCTTGAGTTGGGTGTCTTAACCATTCCTAAATGTATGATCTTTCAAAATAGGGAAGATCTGGAGGTAGGATTTTCAAAGCATTCAGCTTTGGCTCATCTCTACTCATAGAGAAGTTAGAGGGCACGTCCCCACGTGGAGGGTTTACGCTTGCAGTGGCAAAAAAAAAATGTGGCACAAATTTGTACCGTTACTTTTTGCTGCTGTGCATGCCCCTTCATGTGTGCTTTGGTGCCCTAATCAGGGAAACTGCTGTTTCCCTGCTACTCCCAGCTCCCGGTACGCTGGAGAAACTGGGGTAGAATTAGAGGAGGGGAGACACTGGCTGGCAGCCAGAGCATCTCCCTGGAAGACCAAGCCTCTGTGTCTGCTGAAGCACGCTCCTGCAGCATGTGTCATGCCACTTTTTTTTTGCAGCAGTTTTTAAATTTTTTTTTTGCTACTGGGATTTCCTGGTAGTAATTTTGCCGCCGTGCTGCAAATTGGCAGTGTGGGACACATTTTAATGTGCCAGATGTGTGGTTTGTGTCACCGCAAAGAGGCTTGCAGAGCCACACATTGCACATACCTGTATGTCTGGATCTGATGGGAGAGTTTTGCCACTGATGTTAATGGGAGCAAAGGTTAGTCAATGTGAACACTTTTTGAAATTGTGCCTTGCATGCTTTCCTATGCACAGTGGTTATTGAACTAACTATTGCAACATTTCTCTAAGGGAAAAACTCATATTTTCCCAGAATTTATATTATGTATAATAAAGTTTGCCTTCATATTAAATTATTTGAGAGAACGTTCTTGCATTATTTTTCCTGCGTACTACACTACAGTCTACAGGTCTCTGAGGCAGTTGCCATTTTTCTTTTCCTTTCTTCTAATATAGCTAAAGGAGATATTAAAATTGCAATAATTCTGTTCTTCATATATGGCTTCTCTATTCTGTGTGATACAAACATTAATAAAAAAATAGAGCACACTACAAATACTAAAAGCAATTCTAGCCACTACAAATTGTCTGTTGGCTTGTCTTCAAAAGTATTACACAGTCTACATGTTGAAATATTGACTCTGAAATTCAGAGCTTAAACTGATGAAATCAAACAGATGCTGACATGTATGTTAAATTAGGACATAATCCAACTAAAAGAGTGAAGTACGCCCAATTTGCCATTGACTTAACTTGGGACCAAAATGTATTTGATATCTTGCAGTGTCAAGTGTTTATAGCCTATAAATGAACATTAACTAAACGTAATTCAGATACTTTCACATCATTGTGACCTTGAAGATTACCCTAGATCCTTTCTATATACAACTCAATTTCTTTTTGATCCATCTGTTTAAAACAGAAAATAAATCTGATGTCTCAGCTTCAACTGCAAGTGAAGATTGAGCCAAGAGTAGTGGATTGCATGTAAAATAGTCATAACAAGTAGTAGCCCCTGAGAAACTGAAATGATTAATACAGTCATCATTGCTGTTAAAGCTGTAATGATTTAGGGAAGATAAGAGAAGCAAAGCTCGTTTTATTGGACCAAATGCATAGCTGGGTACAGAATATTAACCAAATATTGGGCTAAATTCTGCTCTCAGTCCTATTGGCTTCACTCTAATTGCTCTTGTTAGTCTTAAGGTGTGAATCTTCACCATATTACAGCAACAGATATATTTATCTGTCTGGGACATCAGCTCTGTCACTGTTAGTTGCTTATATGAAGACATTTCCAGCTATTTGACAAACTGTCTTAACTTCTTGCATTAAAGTGCTAATAAATCTCAATGACAAATGCTGCTTCAAAATAAAAGAACAATGGAGTGACTATCAATGTTTACCCACACCCAATGCAACACATAAAACTCCTGCACGTTTGAAAAGCCAATAACACCTAAATGGATGGCCTATTCAAGACATCTCATTTATTATTGTAGACGTGAAATAGACAAATAAAAGAATGACCAGAAGAGTCTGCTAGGTAGGAGAAGAATAGGAGGATAATGAGGTCAGATAAAGTGTCTGTGTCTCATTAATTCCAAGGGACTTAGTTTTCAGTGTCAGTTAGAAAGGGTGGTGAAGAGTGATGGAAAATGAGACCTTACTTAAGCTTCTGTTTCCGGGTAACTTTAACCCAGATAATTCTTTCCCTTTTCTTTGAGTAGCTCAACAGAACTTGAGCATCAGTTACACCTGCACATAGATATTTGATATAGTCTATAAATAGGAACCTGAGTCAGTGAGATACAAATGAGAGAGACTTTAGCACCAAGTACTCAGCACTCCACAAACTCATGGTCATGGTCTGGAAGAATCTGGGAGTATCTCTTCTTCATGGGAACCTGTGGGAATGCTACTTTGAACAACAATGGGCCAACTCCAAGCATTTCTATCAGTAGCATTAATATCCAGCTAGAAATAAAGAGGGGTTTACATACTTGCTCAGAATTTTTTCCCTTGTCACTTTTATCAGCATCTAAAAATGTCCTTTTAATCACAGAATCATAATGTGGGACTGGAAGGGAACCAGGTCGTTCTAGTCCATCCCCCCGATCTAAGACATGTTCAAGTGTACCAAGACCATCTGTCAGCTGTTTCCCCAATCTTGAAAATCCCCAATAAAGAGGATTCCCAAACTTCCCTAAGTAACCTGTTACAATGCTTAACAATCCTTGTTGTTAGAAATGTTTCCCTAATGTCCAGCCTACCTTGCTACATATGAAGCTGATAACTTCATGCCTTTGTTTCAGTGGATATTGATGACAATTGAGCATTGCCCTATGTATAACAATCTTTTACTTACTGGAAGACAGTTATCGTGCCCTCTGTTGGTCATCTCTTTTCTTCACCAAAATAACCCAGTTCTTTCAAGCTTACCTCATAGGTCATATTTTGTAAATCTTGTATTCCTGTTGCCCTCCTCTCGCCTCTCCAGTTTGTCTACATGTGTCCCTATCAATATGAATCTTGTCAACTCTTCTCCAACTATATTATCTGTTTTAGTGACTTCATCCTGTATGAAGAGGCTGTAGAGGAAGAGAGAGAAAAAGAGAGAGAGAGAGAGAGAGAGGCATAAGCCAATAGCATTCATGAGGGTGGAAAAATCTTGCTTGGTACAACAACTGGTGACTAGCAAATGCCCTAAGACATGGAATTACCAAATTCCTTTCCCACTATATGGGCTATCTCTGACCTGGGGACTGTGATCCCCCTAATATGCCTTTTATGTTGAAAATGTAGTAGTTGATTAGGCCAGTTGCATGCTATTTGCATGTATTTCTGTGGCAGGGGAATGCTCATGCAATCTATGTGACTGACTTTATGGCCCCTTTGCCCTCCAGACTAGAACTGAGGAACCATATCAGACTAGAACATCTGGCCCTTTGTTTGCAAAGTGTTATGTAAATCTACATGGTTATCCTTAAAAATGAAGTAAACAATAACTAAAGTGTGGGTAAATGCCGCTAGTAACAATAGCATGAATAAATTAGGCAACAGCTACAGTTTCCACACAGAGATGAAGCAAACATATGGCAGCACTAAAGTAAAAAGAAAGTTTATCTGTATCTCCATCCATCTAACCTTTACTCATGATGATGGTGTCAGAGAACCTAGATAAATGAAAGCAAGTTGGCTCCTTTGCTTTTTCTTAATTGCCATGTCATTGGTGACCCACACGCTAAGTGCTCAGACAGCACAGAAGTGTGCTTGGGAGAGAAGGTACAGTTTCCATAGAGAAGTCTTCTTGGAGTAGTAACGGGAAATGTATCCACACATCCTTTCACAGAAAGATGCTTCAGGGCAGTACTCTTGCAGAAAAAGCTGTAAAGCCATTCTTCTCTGGTGACTAGACATTTAGACATTTAGTAGTTCTTCTCTAAGGTGCATGAAAGAAGATAATAGCATTAATGAGGCTGACTGTCCCTATTCAAATCTTTCATCTGAGTCTCTCCCGGAAGGATGTGCCATAATGCACAGAGTATGTAAAATTGTAGACTCCTTCACTGAGGCATTACTACTGAGTATTCTTTAAAGTAGAACTAGAACTAGGCAAGATGCCACCAATCCACAATTAAATGGCAGTGGGAATAAGACCTAGAGACATGGACTGGACATTTGTACACTTATTTGCTGTAAATTGGAATAGTGTCACTAAAATCAGGAGAGTTACACTGATTCACATGAGCTGACGTGCTGTTACTTAAATATCAAGTGAATTTCATTTGAATTGTGGCTTACATTCACTTGTAGTGATGGACAAAGTGTCATGGGACATATGTGACATGATTTCTTATTTTCAGTGAAGTAATTTTATTTCCGTTAGTTTGCATGGCAATAGGGA
>NW_005841891.1:3584033-3586158 GCF_000455745.1 Alligator sinensis
GAAAAAGTGACCAAGCTATGTTGTCTATGTGGGCCTCGGCCCACAATGTTCCTGATGCTAATTATTAGCATCAACAACTCATTGAATGGGATGGAGGTGCAATAATAATAATTTAAGATTCTTGAATGCATTTGAAGAAAAACACTTGAAAAATACAGTGTGTGTGTGTGTGTGTGTGTGTGTGTGTGCGTGCGCACGCACATGGTTTAGGAAGGGCTGGTAACACTAATTGGTTCTGGTCTGAATCAGCTTCCTGGTTCATGGCACATTTATAAAAGGGATTTCAACCATACAGTCAGTGCCAAATGTAGCAGATGGTGGTAGGATAGTAAACTGCATTAAGGAATACTTGTACAGTTTCTTTGCCATTTCCTAGTTGAAAAACAAACAATTTGAGTCACTCAGGGTAGTGGCAGATGCAGTTTCTTGTATGTCTGTGGTCCTAATAGTTTTATGGAATTATCTCAGAGAATAAAGCAGCAAGTTTAATAACCATAGAAACAATCTGAAGAATCCTCAAGCGATCATTTCTTGTACTTTATAAGTTTATGCTCCTCTGTTGCTAGGATGTGTTTTTGTGTTCTTTCTTTCAAGTGCTTATATGCTCGTATTTTGCATCTTCTGGCCACAGCATCCTTCCTATATAGGAACGACATTTCCTCTCAACAACTTTATAGTCACGTACAAAAAATGAACAGCACTCTTGGCTATTTCTGCCACCTGGTTGTCATGATAAATGGAATTGGCATTGATTTAGCAAACAGGTTTCCATGTGGCTCGAGTTCCAGCTTTGTCTCCTTTGTTTGCACCTTCTAGACTAACCGAAGTGTGTGCATTCACACATATTCACACATACATATAGAGATACAATTAATGACTGATTAATATTTTGCAAGTAAATCTGTTTTTACACCGTTCACCAAGAATCAACCAGAGGTCCAAGGGAAGCTCAGGTTGTGCACCTGAACAACACAAAGGGAGAACACTCCATTGTCCGAGCAAACTGATACTAGCTTCTGTGGCAGAATACCATCCTGTCTCTCTCCAAAACGCTGCTACCTGACAATTTGGTTACCATGGTCACTCCTCTGCCCCATCCCTTCATGTGGCCCTGAGTTGTAACCTCAGCTGGATACATTCCTGAGGGAGTGGGGTAACTTGTTCCCTCTGCCTATGTGACTAGCAATCACATACGTGGGTGTGGGACTTGGGCTCCCTATTGTTCCGAGCAATGCCAGTCTACCCAGCAACCTGTGATGCATTTCAAATTGGTTGGCTGGCAGTCAACAGTTGCTGGTCTCCATTGGACCAGGTAAATGATGTCATAAGGGCTATATAAGTTAAGGACTGCCCAGGAGGAGGAGGAGTCGTCATGATGAAAATTCAGAAAGAGAAGCTGGACCATCTGAAACTTGCTCTCTCTCTTGAAATTCATGATCAATGAACTGCCTGCCTCCAGAGGGAATCTCCACCTGCCTCTGGATGTAACTCATAAGGAAGCTTCCTGAGATCTAGCTAGATATATAGCTTTCAGTAATTCAGATGTGTGATCAAAGGATACCCAGCCACCCTGTTCGCTCTATGGGATTTCTCTGATATTACTTTACTCTGTACCCTACTCCAAACCTACTCCTTGTAGCCAATAAAGTTCTCCTTTGTACCTAGCATGGGAGATTTATTGGGAGAGGGGCTAGATTATGCCTTGGGGTCCCCTTGGTTCGGCTGACTAAGGGAGACCACTACTTGTGCTTCTGACTGAGGGAAGCACCCCGCATTCTTGAAGTGGGTTGAGTACCCTCAAGAGCTACTAGGCCTGTGTTTCCCAGGGGGCACAGAGCCAGGATCAATCCAGACCCTGGGTGGTGGCAATATTACCCCCAGGCTAGTGGGCGTGCTCCAGGAAAGGGGTCGGCCAGGTGTGAGGTGCCCCCAAGAAAGCACTCAGAGCCTGGAAGGGGGTTGGATGCGGTGAGGTGGGTGGCTCAGCACAGGAGCACCCCTTACTGGCCCACCACCATTTGTTTGTTTCTTTTGTATGTGCTAGTTCAATAATTTCTCAGTGGCCAGCCATGGACTCCCTTAGTCCCATAGGCAGCCCAGCCATGAGGGGCAGGGGGAGAAGGGG
>NW_005841891.1:3586168-3591022 GCF_000455745.1 Alligator sinensis
ATGGGGAGCCCCGAGACTCTGGCAGCAGCAGCATCCAAGTGACAAGGGGAGTAGTACCTGAACTGGGAGCCTAGAAGCTGCAGGTTAACCCTTCAGACGGGCCACCATTTGGACAGTGCTGCATCTGTTCAATGAATCTGTACTTTCCATATTATACATGCAAAAGTGTGTGAATTAGTAGTAGATATGTATACAGTTGAGTATCCCTGAACTGGTTCTCATCCGGAGATATAGAACTATGGATTTATCAAAATACTTTTATCTTTGCATTTTATTAGCTTTCCTTTAGAAATGGTCACAGAGATGGCTTCAAATTAAGTTTCCCTTCCTTTAAATTATTGTACCGCCTATATTTGCTGCAAATAAATGGATGTGCAAAGAAAACTAACCTTTTATTCACACCTACTATAATTCTTCTACTCCTTATGCCATGTAGTTTATGAAAGAAACATCCTTTCTTTCCTTTTATACATTGGGATTCTTGGGTGGAAAGGGTTGGATATCTATCTTTGGACTTGTGAATATATTACTTAGCTGCAGGATGAGTGTCTGTTCCCTCATGCAACCATATATTACCAATGAGTGCAGCTATGGTCATGCATATGATCTGGGACTGTAGTGGAGGTGTCCTTGATATTAATGCATCAGCTCAGAGATGGCAGTAATTTATACAAGTGCTTTCAGGTTTTTAATGAGTCTCTATATGTAGTAGCTTCATGTTTCAGTTCAGATCATCTCCATTGGGAATTTTTTATCTCCCATAGAATTGTATCATCCAACACTGTAGGCACCTCTACACATGCAATTAAGGTGTAACAATAAACTCTGGTGCATATCATACCAGTTTATTGCTCCTGGGCGCACTGTTTGAACATCCACCCAGGACTGCAGCATGTTGAGTTGGATCGGAGTAGCCCCAGCAGGCAGGGAGCCCCAGGGGTCAGCCTCCTAGCCCGAGGCTGCTCCTGCCTGGCTCAATGTGTTACAGAGAGGCTGACTGGGGCACAAGGGTGCTTCACTGTGGGGCTAGACAGCACACAGCCCCTGCACTGAAGCCCCCTTGTGCCCCAACAAGTCACACTGATGTCTATGCATGCATTGGTGTGGAGTAAAATACTCTGCAGTGTTGGCTTAGAAACAATATTTAAAAGCCTGGGGTTTTTTGGGAATTGGCTTATAGGTATCGATATATGCATTATAAGGGGTCAAGATAGGTGGCAGGGGTTAATTGAATTTCTAAAGAGCTTGAGAAACACACACACAGTTTCTCATGGCCCTGGAAGTAGACGGACTGTCCAGCACAACAAGGCCAACAGATGGACACAGCCTGAAAATTGAAGGGGGGCATGCCATAACATGAGAGCACAGCCTTCGAGGCAGACAATTTGTTTGCCACAACAAGGACACAGAACCTGGGAAGCAAATAAAGTATGTCCCATAACACAAGTAACAACAGCAACAAGGCCTCAGAGAAAAGGGGGACCTAAGTCCCGTTTTTGTGGGAACAGACCAAATTAGGACAAGGCCCAGAAGGCTATGTGGATATGTGACCACAGAGAGACAATCAACGAGAGATAGCCATGAATGAAGAGTCATCAGAAGTTATCAAGGGGGAAGCAGAATACAAAAGCAGAGACTTGAAAGTAACAGAGGGTCCCCTCCCTTTGTCTTGTCCATCCCTCCGGTCCCTCCCTGTTCCTTCTCATCCCTCCCGTCCTTCCCTTTGTCTTGTCTGTCCCTCCCATCCCTCCTTGTTGTCTTCTTCCTTCTCTTTCCTGAGAGGGGTTTCCTATCCCCATCCCTGTCCGCTGGAAAGGGTCCCTGAGGCTGCCATGGACAGAGGGTAGACACCAGCAACCCATGTCATGCACCCCACTGGAGGGGGGCTGTGGGCCTCAGCATCTCACCTCCAAAATGTAGACACCTAAGAGAAAGAGCCTGAGAGTGCAGCCTGCATCCTAGCCAGATGTACTTTGACTCTGATGACAGCCCTAGGGTTGGTAGATGTAGAATCGTTTGTTTGTATTGTTGCTTTTCTGTTCTTACTCTGTATCAATAAATTCACCTATTATCGACTGGCAGGTGTTGTGGTCGGTCTGAGGGTTGTGCCCACCCAGAACAAAGGTATAGGTGCTGGGTCCAAATCCAGTGTCAAGATGCAGCAGGGAGTTTCTGTGGAGTTTCTTGGTTTTCTGAAGCCTAATAAGGCCACACATGTAGATGCTGAGACACACATGTAGATGCTGGAGCTAACTAGGCAACTGCAGTAAACATCTCACATAGATGTGCCCCATGTAAAGGAGACTACAGATATTTGAAGAGAGGTTAAGAAGATGTTCATGACTTGGGAATGCACATGGTATCTTCCTGACTCCTTTATTCAGTTCTTCAAAGATTTCCAGTGGGAAGCTGGAGATTTATGACAATAACAGTGCCCTTAAATTTGGCTTGATTCCTTTGTGGGCTTCTCAGTGCACTGACCTATAGGAGGCATTTGCTTGCAATGACATAAAATCTATCCTCCTTCTTCTCAACCCCAGCCCCACAGGTGGGAGGGGTGAAGCCATCCTCCAGGCTGGTGCTGGCTCCTACAACCAGGCTTCTGCCCTTGCCTGGGGAGCCCCATGTCTCAGGAAGTTTCCCCCACCCTAGTCTGGGGTCCCCTAAGCCCTGGTCTGCCTGACAATGTGGGGGAGGAGATGGGGCAGGGAATGGCAGACCAGGACTTAGGGGACCTCAGACTCTGAGGTCTGGGGCTCCCCTCATGTGGGCAGATACCTGGCTTGGGGGAGGGTGGGGGGCTGGTACTGGCCCAGGGAACTGCTCCCCTATTCCTACCTGTGGGAAAGAGGATGAGCTATGACCTGGCTGTGCAGGGGAGGAGATGTGGAGAATCCCCCTCTACTCCCACCACAGGGCAGATCAGGGTTTGGGGGACCCCTGGACCAGGACCAGGGGGGCTCTGTTTTCCTGCCTCCCACACCCCTCTGCCCTGCAGGGATGACAGGTGCCAGCAGGATGCAGGCTGGGGAGCAGAGGCAGAGGGTGTGAGCCATGTTCCAGTGGGCTGCCCTGTTAGGGTGGCCTAGCAGGGGGCCACATAGCATCCTGGGAAACTAGGGGACTGTGAGGTAACTTGTGTTGGGAACAGATCTGAGACAGAAGTTCAATAGACCAGTCTAACATGAAATAATTCAATCTGATACTATACACATCCAAGTCAGTTATTAAACTGGTTTGGCCATTTTGATATCAGTCTACATGCGCTGAACTTCTGTTTTGTTATATGTTTAGACCAGTTTTCAATCACTTATACCACTTTATGTGTAATTTCTCTCCCTAACCATGGTTTCTCAAACAATTTTAAAGTACAACCATTCTCTACATTAAAAAGGTTCTTTATTTGACTTTTGTTAATTTTTGTAAACCTCTGGCAAAGTTCTTAATATTCATCAGTATTGTGCATCATAGCATGTCCTTTCTGTTAAATTAATTTTAGAGCATCACTTTATAACTGCCTTCACTTTTCCTATGCCTTATCATGATAAATAACTGGTCTTAAATGTATTTAAATGATAAATATTCCTCTTCCTTGCTGAGATTCTCTATCTCTCCTAAATTGTCTTTTCTCTTCACAAAGTTTTCCTTTACTAAGGATTATGACAACACTCCAAACAATTATGTTTATACAGTACTTCGGGGGGATTAAGATACCATGTCCTGAATAAATAGGCCCTTTTCCGGGTAAAGTTTTTTGCTACCATAGGTACTGCCAAGCTTTAGGCACCTAGTGGAAAATAGTGAAACTGCTACATTTGGATTTGCTGCACATTTGTAGCTGCTGATGCTTGCTGTAACCAAAGTGCAGAGAAGTAAAAGCTTAGGAAGCCCTCAGAGACTGTTAGTGAGCCACAGGGAAGACATGGCCAAGTTCAGAATTGAATCAGTGCTTAGGGCTAATTGAGTTTCCTTTCAGAGAAAAAGAAATAGCACAATTTCCCTACTCCAGATGGGCAACCAGCATGGATTTATAGCAGGCAAATCCTGCCTGACTAACCTGGTCTCTTTTTATGACCAGGTCACGAAGTGCTTAGATGCAAGAGTAGAGGTAGATGTTCATAGGTTCATAGATTCATAGATGCTAGGGTCTGAAGGGACCTCAATAGATCATCTAGTCAGACCCCCTGCATAGGCAGGAAAGAGTTCTGGGTTTAGATGACCCCAGCTAGATGCCTATCTAACCTCCTCTTGAAGACCCCCAGGGTAGGGGAGAGCACCACCTCCCTTGAGAGCCCGTTCCAGACCTTGGCCACTCCAACTGTGAAGAAGTTCTTCCTAATGTCCAGTCTAAATCTGCTCTCTGCTAGCTTGTGGCCATTATTTCTTGTAACCCCGGAGGCGCCTTGGTGAATAAAACCTCACCAATTCCCTTCTGTGCCCCCGTGATGAACTTATAGGCAGCCACAAGGTCGCCTCTCACCCTTCTCTTGCGGAGGCTGAAGAGGTCCAGGTGCCCCAGTCTCTCCTCATAGGGCTTGGCCTGCAAGCCCTTAACCATATGAGTGGCCCTTCTCTGGACCCTCTCCAGGTTATCTGCATCCCTCTTGAAGTGCGGTGCCCAGAATTGCATGCAGCACTCCAACTGCGGTCTGACCAGCGCCCGATAGAGGGGAAGTATCACCTCCTTGGTTCTGTTTGTCATGCATCTGCTGATGCACGATAAAGTGCCATTAGCTTTTCTGATGGCTTCGTCACACTGCCGACTCATGTTCATCTTGGAGTCTACTAGGACTCCAAGATCCCTTTCCACTTCCGTGCCACCCAGCAGGTCATTTCCTAGGCAGTAGGTATGCT